>NC_134356.1:362428858-362798576 GCF_048569485.1 Anomaloglossus baeobatrachus
TGTCTCTAGCTCCAGCCTCTACCTCTAGCCTCTGCCTCTAGATCCTCCCTCTGCCTCTAGCCCCTCCCTCTGCCTCTAGATCCTCCCTCTGTTTCTAGCTCCTCCCTCTGCCCCTAGATTCTCCCTCTCTCTCTAGCTCCTGTCTCTAAATCCTCCCTCTGTCTCTAACTCCTGCCTCTAGCTCCTCCTTCTGCCTCTAGATCCTCCCTCTGTCTCTAACTCCTGCCTCTAGCTCCTCCTTCTGCCTCTAGATCCTCCCTCTGTCTCTAACTCCTGCCTCTAGCTCCTCCTTCTGCCTCTAGATCGTCCCTCTGCCTCTAAAACCTCCCTCCCCCATTGTCATAGAATCTGATTAATTCTGGCAGACAAAGAAAAGCAAATTTCTCTGATAAGATATATTACAAAGTTGCTTATTTTCATGTGCACTATTGATTTATGAAATAAAAATTAAAACGACACGTTTTAGACGTTAAGCTCCATGTCAATCAGATCACCTCTTCTATTTCCTAATGGATAGAAACGTGACAGCAGTGACCAGAATGGCAGCATGTACAATTCTCTTCTTGATGCAGGACAGTCTTATTATTCAAAAAAAGAAGACAGTTTGCACTCTGATAATGCTAAAGTATGGAAACCATGAATGTGTGAACATGGACCTGCATTACTGCTAAGAAAAATCTAAGAAAAATGAGATATTTAGCATATAGAAATGGCCATTTGTATATCTGTCCAGTTGCCCTTTCACGGCATATCTCGTAACTGGGTACCTAACGCTATTCTGAAGCCTCTCTCTGGGTTAAAAACCTCCTGTGTATGGACAAGTAGGAACCTGCTATATAGAATGAGATTACCTGTGGCAACTGGGGGAGGGGTGCACGGTAAGAAGGTATGACCCTCTTGATATAGACAAAAAAGACTGCCTGCATTCAGCCTCATCGACCTGACGTGTGAACAGGCGCATAACTGAACATGACATAAAATACAAAAAAAAGAAGACAGTTTGCGCTCTGATAATGCTAAAGTATGGAAACCATGAATGTGTGAACATGGACCTGCATTACTGCTAAGGAAAATTGACAGCAGCGACCAGAATGGCAGCATGTATAATTCTCTTCTTGATGCAAGACAGTCTTATTATTGTCACCTAACATATTCCTATCTTCTTCCATGTACAGTGGATTCAGTACCGAATCACGTAAGACCCTACTGGCCAACTGATGGTGTGACTGCCAGTGACAGCGAAGATCAGGACAGCAAATGCAAATTGAAAGTAGAGACCAAAGTAAATGTAGAGCTACACAACGAAAACAAGGTCAATCACTGCGGAGATCCTCCTCATGACAAAGAGAACGACACTCAGAACACTGATGGCAAACTTACCGGCAATCACAACAATCAGCAGCCGGAGCTCAGGAAAGGTAAAACTGGACGGCACGTCATTGTGCTGATCAGTAGGGTACCAGGGGATGGCCTCAAAGCTCTCAAATAGTAACCAGGCTCTTTATAGGTTACATGGGGTCAGCACTTCATCCGTATAGAATTGTATGCAGTTAGTGGATATGGACATGTGACGCTCCATTTATTTTTTACAGTGTTAGCATGATAGCGCACATGAGATACATATAGATGAGTAATTTCTAGAGACTAGTTTCATAGAACTAATTCCGGTATCTCGTTAGATTAGATAGCCTGCTATGTGCTAAGGAGTAAAGCTGGGTTCACACTAAGCGACAGCGACGTCGCTGTTACATCACCATTTTCTGTGACGTAACAGCGATCTTGTAAGTCGCTGTTATGATCGCTGCTTAGCTGTCAAACACAGCAGAAGCAGCGATCATAACGTCGCTGTGCTACATGTGCAGAGAGCAGGGAGCCGCGCTTAGTGCTGGCTCCTTGCTCTCCTAGGTACAGTACACATCGGGTTAATTAACACGATGTTTGCTGCAGCTACATGTCACAGTGCAGAGAGCAAGGAGCCGCGCGCACTGCTTAGCGCTGGCTCCTTGCTCTCCTAGGTACAGTACACATCGGGTTAATTAACACGATGTTTGCTGCAGCTACATGTCACAGTGCAGAGAGCAGGGAGCCGCGCTTAGCGCTGGCTCCTTGCTCTCCTAGGTACAGTACACATCGGGTTAATTAACCCGATGTGTGCTGCAGCTACATGTCACAGTGCAGAGAGCAGGGAGCCGCGCGCACTGCTTAGCGCTGGCTCCTTGCTCTCCTTGCTACAGTATACATCGGGTTAATTACCCGATGTGTACTGCAGCCACATGTGCACAGAGCAGGAGCCGGCACTGGCAGCAAGAGCGGAGGCTGGTAACGAAGGTAAATATCGGGTAACCAGGGAAAGGTCTTCCCTTGGTTACCCGATGTTTACGCTGGTTACAGCTTACCGCAGCTGCCAGACGCCGGCTCCTGCTCCCTGCTCGCTTCATTTCGTCGCTCTCTCGCTGTCACACACAGCGATGTTTGTGTCACACCGGGAGAGTGACGACCAAAAAATGAAGCTGGACATTCAGCAACGACCGGCGACCTCACAGCAGGGGCCAGGTCGTTGCTGGATGTCACACACAGCGACAGCGACGGGACGTCGCTGCAACGTCACAGAAAATGGTGACGTAGCAGCGACGTCGTTGTCGCTGTGTGTGACACCAGCTTTAATCCATTGGAATGATACATAACCAATAACAATGCAGTTTCCATACCTGACAATGATCTATGTGTTCTCCGTCTAGCTGTCCTACCCATTATATTTACCTAATGAGTCAAGTTTACTTAGGAAACAAAAGCCATACATGACTTATTCTTTCTGCGTCACCCACGGTCCCTTTCAAAATATTCAATGAAGGATTTGTGACTTCAGTGGCATATTATAACGAGGCATGTTGTGCTGAGAGCCTAAGGCTTAAAGCAGTAAAGGGCCCCCATCTGCCCCATATAGTGGAAAAATATAAAAAAAAAAAAACAGCCAAAATAGAGAACATGGTCTATAAAGGATGTTTCTTTGTCGCTCCATTGGGAGACCCAGACAATTGGGGTGTATAGCTATGCCTCCGGAGGCCACACAAAGTATTACACTAAAAGTGTAAAGCCCCTCCCCTTCTGCCTATACACCCCCCGTGCTCACGGGCTCCTCAGTTTTTATGCTTTGTGCGAAGGAGGCAGACATCCACGCATAGCTCCACAGCTTGGTCAGCAGCAGCTGCTGACTAGGTCGGATGGAAGAAAAGAGGGCCCATAACAGGGCCCCCAGCATACTCCCTTCTCACCCCACTTTGTCGGCGGTGTTGTTAAGGTTGAGGTACCCATTGCGGGTACACAGGCAGGAGCCACATGCTGTTTTCCTTCCCCATCCCTTAATGGGCTCTGGGTGAAGTGGGATCCAGATCGGTCTCTAGGCACTGGGACCGTGCTCCCTCCGCAGCCCCTGGGAATCTGCAGGATAGGAGCTGGGTATCGTCAGGGACAAGGCCCTGCTACTATGAGGTACTCTGTGTCCCCGTGGGGACCGCGCATGGAGCGCTGGTGCCATACACATTACAGCACTGCTGGGTGTGTTAGTGCGCCGGGCATGGAGCGCTTGGGCCAGACACTTTCCAGCTCTGCTGGGTGTGTTAGTGCGCCGGACATGGAGCGCTTGTGCCAGACACTTTCCAGCGCTGCTGGGTGTGTTAGTGCGCCGGACATGGAGCGCTTGTGCCAGACACTTTCCAGCTCTGCTGGGTGTGTTAGTGCGCCGGACATGGAGCGCTTGTGCCAGACACTTTCCAGCGCTGCTGGGTGTGTTAGTGCGCCGGACATGGAGCGCTTGTGCCAGACACTTTCCAGCACTGCTGGAGGTGTTCGTGCGCCGGGGGACTACCGCGCGGCCGCGCTTATTGCCGGCCGCGCTTATAACTTTAGTCCCCGGCTTCTGCGGCCTAGTGTCGTTTATTCCCGCCCACAGGCCTGCCAGTCAGGGGAGGGGCGGGACGCTGCACGGTTAGTCAGCGGAGGGCTGGAGCATACATTAGTATCCTCCGCCCTCCTCACTCAGTACAGTGGGGCACTGGATTCCCGCACTTTTCTTGGGCACGCCCACGGTCTCCTCCTCCCCACAGAACGCCGGCAGCCATTCCTGTCAGCGATTCAGACGCTGGAGAGGAGAGACAACACAGGGAATCTGGTGACCACACAACCGCTCTGAGCGGTCGGTAAGCAGCACCTGTGGTGCTGGCCCCACTGAGTACCGAAGTGTGTATATATAGATAGGCTTATAGGCTATACATTGCACTGTACGGTCGCTCTGTTGATTTTTGGCTATATACCCTCCTGGTTGTTCTCAGAGGAGACAACATGTCATCTGCAAAAAGCAAGGGTGCCAAAGCACAGGCGTACTTTGCAACCTGTACCTCATGTACAGCTGTACTACCGGCAGGTTCCACTGACCCTCATTGTGTGCAATGCTCGGCCCCTGTGGCACTTACTCAGCCGGAGCCTCTGCTACAGGTGGCCCAGGTGGATCCACCTGCTACCACTGTCCAGGTGACAGGGACGGAGTTTGCAGCCTTTGCTGACAAACTGTCTGAGACTATGGATAAATGGTCTGCTAAAATACTGGAAGCATTGCAGTCCAGACCGATGATTCATCCCCCTCAATTGGAACAGCAAAGTGCCCCGGGGGTAACCCATAGGTCCCAAGGTGAGGTCTCTGACACGGACCGCAGTCCCAGGCCGCCCAAGCGGGGTCGCTGGGAAATTCCTTCCACTTCATCACACTGTTCAGGGTCCCAGCAGGGGGACTCTCTGGAGGATGAAGCGGAGGTATCAGATCAGGATTCTGATCCTGAAGCCGCTCTCAACCTAGATACACCTGAAGGTGACGCAGTAGTGAATGACCTTATAGCGACCATCAATCAGGTGTTGGATATTTCTCCCCCAGCTCCTCCAATTGAGGAGTCTGCTTCTCAGGAGAAATTCCGTTTCAGGTTTCCAAAGCGTACATTAAATATGTTTCTGGATCACTCTGACTTCAGAGAGGCAATCCAGAAAAACCGAGACTGTCCAGACAAGCGTTTTTCCAAGCGCCTTAAGGACACACGTTATCCCTTCCCCCCCGAGGTTGTCAAGGGCTGGACTCAGTGTCCTAAGGTGGATCCTCCAATCTCCAGACTGGCGGCTAGATCCATAGTTGCAGTGGAAGATGGGGCTTCACTCAAAGATGCCACTGACAGACAGATGGAACTATGGTTGAAATCCATCTATGAAGCTATAGGCGCGTCTTTTGCCCCAGCATTCGCTGCCATATGGGCACTCCAAGCTATCTCAGCTTGTCAGGCGCAGATTCATGCAGTAACACGTACATCTGCCCCGCAAGTGGTGTCCTTAACCAATCAGGCGTCGGCGTTTGCGTCCTACGCCATTAATGCTATCCTGGACTCTGCGAGCCGTACGGCGGTGGCATCCGCCAACTCGGTGGTACTCCGCAGGGCCATGTGGCTACGTGAATGGAAGGCAGACTCTGCTTCCAAAAAGTTCTTAACCGGTTTGCCATTGGCTGGCGACCGCTTGTTTGGTGAGCGATTGGATGAAATCATTAAACAATCCAAGGGAAAGGATTCATCCTTACCCCAGTCCAAACCAAACAGACCTCAACCACGGAAAGTACAATCGAGGTTTCGGTCCTTTCGGACCGCGGGCAGATCTCAATTTTCCTCGTCCAAAAGGCCTCAGAAAGATCAGAGGAACTCCGATGCATGGCGGTCTAAGTCACGTCCTAAAAAGACCGCCGGAGGAACCGCTCCCAAAGCGGCCTCCTCATGACTTTCGGCCTCCCCAAACCGCATCCTCGGTCGGTGGCAGGCTTTCCCGCTTTTGCGACACCTGGCTGCCACAAGTAAAAGACCGTTGGGTGAGAGACATTCTGTCTCACGGTTACAGGATAGAGTTCAACTCTCGTCCTCCGACTCGTTTCTTCAGAACATCTCCACCCCCCGACAGAGCCGAGGCTCTTATGCAGGCGGTGGGCACCCTGAAGGCGGAAGGAGTGGTGATCCCGGTTCCTCTTCAGCAACGGGGTCACGGTTTTTACTCCAACTTGTTCGTGGTGCCAAAAAAGGACGGATCCTTCCGTCCCGTTCTGGACCTAAAGCTGCTCAACAAGCATGTGAAAACCAGGCGGTTCCGGATGGAATCGCTCCGCTCCGTCATCGCCTCAATGTCCCAAGGAGATTTCCTGGCATCAATAGACATCAAAGATGCTTATCTCCACGTACCGATTGCGCCAGAGCATCAGCGCTTCCTGCGCTTCGCCATAGGGGACGAACACCTTCAGTTCGTGGCACTACCTTTTGGCCTGGCAACAGCCCCACGGGTCTTCACCAAGGTCATGGCAACAGTGGTGGCAATCCTACACTCTCAGGGACACTCGGTGATCCCTTACTTAGACGATCTACTTGTCAAGGCACCCTCTCAAGGGGCATGCCAACACAGCCTGAACATTGCTCTGGAAACTCTCCAGAGTTTCGGGTGGATCATCAATTTTCCAAAGTCAAATCTGACACCGGCCCAATCACTGACATATCTTGGCATGGAGTTTCATACTCTCTCAGCGATAGTGAAGCTTCCGCTGAACAAACAGCGTTCACTACAGACAGGGGTGCAATCTCTCCTTCATGGTCAGTCACACCCCCTGAGGCGCCTCATGCACTTCCTAGGGAAGATGGTGGCAGCAATGGAGGCAGTTCCTTTTGCGCAGTTTCATCTGCGCCCACTTCAATGGGACATTCTCCGCAAATGGGACAGGAAGTCGACGTCCCTCGACAGGAACGTCTCCCTTTCTCGGGCAGCCAAAGCTTCCCTTCAGTGGTGGCTTCTTCCCACTTCTCTGTCGAAGGGGAAATCCTTCCTGCCCCCATCCTGGGCTGTGGTCACGACGGACGCGAGCCTGTCAGGGTGGGGAGCGGTCTTTCTCCACCACAGGGCTCAGGGGACTTGGACTCAGACAGAGTCCTCCCTTCAGATCAATGTTCTGGAGATAAGGGCAGTGTATCTTGCCCTAAAGGCGTTCCAGCCGTGGCTGGAAGGCAAACAGATCCGAATTCAGTCGGACAACTCCACCGCGGTGGCATACATCAACCACCAAGGCGGGACACGCAGTCGGCAAGCCTTCCAGGAAGTTCGGCGGATTCTGCTGTGGGTGGAAGCCACAGCCTCCACCATATCCGCAGTTCACATCCCGGGCGTAGAAAACTGGGAAGCAGACTTTCTCAGTCGCCAGGGCATGGACGCAGGGGAATGGTCCCTTCACCCGGACGTGTTTCAGGAGATCTGTTGCCGCTGGGGCATGCCGGATGTCGACCTAATGGCGTCTCGGCACAACAACAAGGTCCCGACGTTTCTGGCACGGTCTCAAGATCACAGAGCTCTGGCGGCAGACGCCCTAGTTCAGGATTGGTCGCAGTTTCAACTGCCTTATGTGTTTCCTCCTCTGGCACTGTTGCCCAGAGTGTTACGCAAGATCAGGGCTGACTGCCGCCGCGCCATCCTCGTCGCTCCAGACTGGCCGAGGAGGTCGTGGTACCCGGATCTGTGGCATCTCACGGTCGGCCAACCGTGGGCACTACCAGACCGACCAGACTTGCTGTCTCAAGGGCCGTTTTTCCATCTGAATTCTGCGGCCCTGAACCTGACTGTGTGGCCATTGAGTCCTGGATCCTAGCGTCTTCAGGATTATCTCAAGAGGTCATTGCCACCATGAGACAGGCTAGGAAACCAACGTCCGCCAAGATCTACCACAGGACGTGGAAAATATTCCTGTCGTGGTGCTCTGCTCAGGGTGTTTCTCCCTGGCCGTTTACCTTGCCCACTTTTCTGTCCTTCCTTCAATCCGGATTAGAAACGGGTTTGTCACTAGGCTCCCTTAAGGGACAAGTCTCTGCGCTCTGTCTTTTTTCAGAAGCGCCTAGCCAGACTTCCACAGGTACGCACGTTCCTGCAGGGGGTTTGTCACATCGTACCTCCTTACAAGTGTCTGTTAGAACCCTGGGATCTGAACAGGGTGCTGATGGTTCTTCAGAAACCACCGTTCGAGCCAATGAGGGATATCTCTCTCTCACGCCTTTCGCAGAAGGTGGTTTTCCTAGTAGCAGTCACTTCGCTTCGGAGAGTGTCTGAGCTAGCAGCGCTGTCATGCAAAGCCCCCTTCCTGGTGTTTCACCAGGACAAGGTGGTTCTGCGTCCGGTTCCGGACTTTCTCCCTAAGGTGGTATCCCCCTTTCATCTCAATCAGGATATCTCCTTACCCTCTTTTTGTCCTCATCCAGTTCACCAATGTGAAAAGGATTTGCACTTATTAGATCTGGTGAGAGCACTCAGATTCTACATTTCTCGTACGGCGCCCCTGCGCCGCTCGGATGCACTCTTTGTCCTTGTCGCTGGCCAGCGTAAAGGGACACAAGCTTCCAAATCAACCCTGGCTCGGTGGATCAAGGAACCAATTCTCGAGGCTTATCGTTCCTCCGGGCTTCCGGTTCCCTCAGGGCTGAAGGCCCATTCTACTAGGGCCGTGGGAGCGTCCTGGGCTTTGCGGCACCAGGCTACGGCTCAGCAGGTGTGTCAGGCGGCTACCTGGTCGAGCCTGCACACTTTCACGAAACACTATCAGGTGCATACCTATGCTTCGGCAGATGCCAGCCTAGGTAGGCGAGTCCTTCAGGCGGCGGTTGCCCACCTGTAGGACGGAGCCGGTTGCGGCTCTATTATGAGGTATTATTTACCCACCCAGGGACTGCTTTTGGACGTCCCAATTGTCTGGGTCTCCCAATGGAGCGACAAAGAAGAAGGGAATTTTGTTTACTTACCGTAAATTCCTTTTCTTCTAGCTCCAATTGGGAGACCCAGCACCCGCCCCTGTTTTTTGTGTACACATGTTGTTCATGTTGAATGGTTTCAGTTCTCAGATATTCCTTCGGATTGAATTTACTTTAAACCAATTATAATTTTTTCCTCCTTCTTGCTTTTGCACCAAAACTGAGGAGCCCGTGAGCACGGGGGGTGTATAGGCAGAAGGGGAGGGGCTTTACACTTTTAGTGTAATACTTTGTGTGGCCTCCGGAGGCATAGCTATACACCCCAATTGTCTGGGTCTCCCAATTGGAGCTAGAAGAAAAGGAATTTACGGTAAGTAAACAAAATTCCCTTCATCCATATGATTTGTGATAGAGGACTCCAATGACTGGTACAGAAAGAAAACAAGTCTTTTGCACCAGTTTTTGTTGTTGTTAAAATGTCTTAACGGAATTGGTCAGCAGGTTTTTTGCTATGTAATCTGAGAGCAGCATGATGTAGATTTTCATTTTCCAGCAAAGTAACACTTAGTGGGCTGCTTGTTGTCATTTTGTTAAAATCATGGTTTTATCTACTTCAAATTTACCAGTTCTCTGAATGCTGAGCCAAGTATATAGCTGCCCACACTGCTGATTGACAGCTTTATGTTTACACTCTGCATAGGCAGAAATCTTCTGATCGGTGGTGGAGGCATAGTAAAACAGAGGAGAAGGATTAGGCTGCTTTCACACTACGTTTTTTAACATGCGTCCTGAACATTTTTTTGCTCCAAAAGCGGATCCAGTGCAAATACGTTTTAATTTCAATGCATTTGCAATGGACGAGCATCGACATGCGTTTGCATGCGGTATAGTGAGGATCCAGCGAGTTGCAGTATTTTTAACATTTTTCAAAAACGCCACTTGTAGCTGCGTCCAAATACTGTTTGTCACTGGATCCTGACTATACTGCACGCGAATGCATGTGAACGCTGGCATGCTGATAGACCGGATCTTTTGGGCAGAAACCAGCCTGGCGTGATCAGAGTCTCTCTCTCTCTGTCTGTCGGTCTCTCTCTCTGTCTGTCGGTCTCTCTCTGTCTGTCGGACTCTCTCTCTGTCGAGGTCGGACTCTCTCTCTGTCGAGGTCGGACTCTCTGTTGGTCGGTCTCTCTCGGTCTCTATCTCTCTCTGTCGGTCTCTCCCTCTCACCCCTTCTCTCATACTCACCGATAATCGGCGCGGCGCTGCACCGCTATCTGCTCTGGCAGCTTCTCCTCTTTTGAAAATGCCAGCCGCTCATTATTCCATCTCTTATTCACTGCTTCCCCTGCCCACCGGTGCCTATGTCTGGTTGCAGTCAGACACGCCCCCACGCTGAGTGACAGCTGTCTCATTGCAAACAATCACAGACGATGGTGGGCGGGTCTATATCGTGCAGTACAATAAATAAATAAGTAATTAAAAAAAAACGGTGTGCGGTCCCCCCCAATTTTGATACCAGCCAAAGTAAAGCCACACGGCTGAAGGCTGGTATTCTCAGGATGGGGAGCCCCACGTTATGGGGAGCCCCCCAACCTAACAATATCAGCCAGCAGCCGCCTGGAATTGCCGCATCCATTAGATGCGACAGTCCCGGGACTCTACCCTGCTCATCCCGAATTGCCCTGGTGCGGTGGCAATCTGGGTAAGAAAGAGTTAATGGCAGCCCATAGCTGCCACTAAGTCCTAGGTAATCATGGCAGACATCTGAGACACCCTCAATGATTAACCTGTAAGTGAAAGTAAATAAACACATACACCTGAAAAAACCTTTATTTGGAATAAAAGACAAAAAAACCCACTCTCTTTTACCACTTTATTAAAATCCCCAAATACCCCTCCAGGTCTGACGTAATCCACACGAGGTCCCCCGACGCTTTCAGCTCTGCTACATCATAAGCTGACAGGAGCGGCAGTAGAACACAGCCGCTCCTGTGAGCTCTATGCAGCAACTGAAGTGAATCGCTCTGTCAGCGGGGACGTCACTGAGGTAGTGCCGGTGTGTATGCGGTGATGCCAGGGGCGGTAGTGTTTGCGTGTCTGCGGTGATGATGGGGGCGGTAGTGCCTGCGTGTGTGCGGTGATGATGGGGGCGGTAGTGCCGGTGTGTGCGGTGATGGTGGGGATGGTAGTGCCTGCGTGTGTGCGGTGATGATGGGGTTGCTAGTGTCTCACTTTTTTCTCTCTTTTTTTTCTCTTTATTTTTCTCTCTTTTTATTTTTCTCTCTTGTTGTCTCTTCTCTTTCTCTCTCCCTTTTTCTTTCTTGCTTTTTCTCTTTTTTTCCTCCCTCTTTTTCTCTTTTTCTGTTTTTCTTTTTCTCTTACTCTCTCTTTTTCTTTCTCTCTTTCTCCATCTGAATTTCTAGTCTATCACGTTCAGTTCCCCTCACTCCTGATCACATGACTCCAATACCTGCCCATAATTTCAAGTGACAGGATCCTGTAAAATAACACATGCGTTTGCATGTGTTTCTCTTTGAAAAAACAGGATCCGCTTTTGCAGCAAAAAAAAACGTTCAGGACGCATGTTAAAAAAACGTAATGTGAAAGTAGACTAATATGGCAGGAGACAACTAGTCCTGTGATGATAATCTCCTGCTGATAAAACAATGATTTCATTGAAACAACGACAAGCAGCCTAGTAAGTGATACATCCCTGGAACCACAGGGTCTCTGCCCCTACATCATGCTGCTGTTTGATTAAATAGCAATAATCTGCTGAAAGATTCCCTTTAAATTTTGACACATGCTATTTTTATGCAAAATCTTGCAGCTTTATGTGCTTTTACATCTGTCGTTCCACTTTTGAAAATGTGGGTGGGAAAGTTGATATGGTAAGCTAATTAAGGAGGTGTAAGTCAGATTTATGAAGTACAACTTTATAAAATGCTGCCAAAAGTTACAATTCTGACTCCAGTATGAAAGTGGCATAAAAAATTAAAAAAATCTGTAGACAAAGTGTTATGTTTAACCCCTTGCCATTTTCCATTTTTTCCTCCCCTTCTTCTAAGAGCCGTAACATTTTAATTTTTCCGTTAATATAACTGTATAAGGACCGTTTTTTGCGGGACTAGTTGTACTTTTGAATAACCCCATCCAGTCTGCCACATAGTATACTGGAAAATAGGGAAAAAATTAATTGAGGTGAAATTACAAAAACAAAAAGGCAATTCCACAATTGTTTTTTGGGTTTTTTATTTACCATGTTCACTACATGGTAAAACTGACCTGGCACTATGACTCCCCAGGTTAGTACGATTACGCAGATATTAAACTGAAATAAAACTATTCATATTTAAGTATGAAAAAAATTCAGAAGTTTGCAAAAAAAACATTTTGCTTTTGGCGTAACATTTTCCTTTTTCTGGATAATGTCATATTTTTGGTGCCCTGAGCTGATGTTTTTACTAATACTATTTTGAGGTAGATGTGATGGTATGATTGCATCTTATTGTATTTTATTGCAATGTTGCAGTTGACAAAAAAAGGTAACTCCTGGCGTTTTGATTTTTTGTTTCTTTACACTGTTTACTTTTTGGATCAGTTTATTTTGTATTCTCCATCAAGTTTTCTTGGTGTAATGCGGAAATAGGCTTTTTGGGAATTCCTTTTGAAAATTGAAGCTGCGATCATCCAATTGCTTATAGTATACAGAGCAGGGCATCGGCGCTACTCTCTATAGCTGAAATCATCATGTCCACAGGAAGAACGTCACGACAGACACAGGGATCACCAGCTGACACCCGGCTGTCAAGATAACCCATCGGTGCCACACGTCACGGGCACGCCAATAGGAGCATGTGAGCCCACATCAAAGCAAAGTACTCGACTTTTGACGTAATTATATATCAAAGGTTGTGAAGGGGTTAAAGATGTCCCATAATTATCAAACATCATATAACATTGGGATAAATCTAGTGCAAACCATGGCAACACAGCCACAAGCAAAACTAGCTTAAAACGTTCCTCATGATAAATTCCCGTACAATTTCCATTTACCAGCAATAAAAGCTAAAGTTAATCAGATTTTCAAAGAAAACTGTAAGATGCTCCAAACCGCGGCCTTCATGAGTCACAATCACAATGTGAGACTGGGAATTTAATGAATTTACATTTATCACCATTGTCTATGTGTCTACCTCAGTGATACTACAACAGCTAAGAAATGGCTACACAAACACTCGGCAAGGACTTCAGGCGCACATTCACTAAACGTTTTCAATGCTTTTAATAGGAATTCTGAAAAACAAAGTCACATACCCGCCACCTCTGACTGACAAGAACATGAAAAATCGACTACGGGAAAAGCTGTCTGACTATAATCAAAGTACAATATCGTCAAGGACGTCCTCTGTATGTTCAAATGATGGTGTCCGTCCGGTAACAGACAATGCGATAGCCCTGAAAAATTCACGGAGAGACCATTCTCGAGAACAGCTGAACGGCATAGCAATGAGTGTGCAAATGTCGCCCACAAATGGTGAAACTTCAGATTCTGAGTAAGTATAGCAAATAAGTCTGTATAATCACATGACTTAAAATCTATTTTCAAGTCACTAGTTACGAAATGTGATGTGCCCTAGGCCTCATTCAGACACCTGTTTTTCACGTACATAGAAAAATGGAACTGGTGCCATCAGTGTTTTGTATCAGTGTGACATCGGTGCGTCCGTTAATACAATCAGTGTGTCATCAGTGTTTTTTACATATGGATAAATAAATAATAAAGCTCCTCCTATGCTCTGCAATGTTAACCACATGCAGCACACAGACAGTATAATGATGCAGTCCATGTGCTGTACATGTTTTTCCCAGATCCATAGACTTGTATTGGCATTTTTTATCCATACTGTCATAAAAACAGAGACATGTGAATAGCTGCCTAGATTATAATGGGTATGTGTTCTTTCCGTGAAAAACAAAATTAGAACACGTATGAGCAACATGGATGTCTGTATGATGTCTTACTGGTGTACTCTATAGAGTATCTCCAAAATTATATCTCTTAAATGTGGGGTTCAATGGGAGTTTGATGCAAGAAAGATAGAACAAGGGCAGTTTTATAACCGTGCTATGTAATAACAGCAGTTTTATAGCAGTGCTATATAATAAGGGCGGTTTCATAGCAGTGCTACGTAATAAGGGCAATTTTACAGCAGTGCTATGTAATAAGGGCAGTTTTATCGCAGTGCTATGTAATAAGGGGAGTTATGTAGCAGTGCTATGTAATAAGGACAGTTTTATAGCAGTGCTATGTAATAATGGCAGTTTTTTTAGCAGTGCTATGTAATAAGGGTAGTTTTATAGCATTGCTTTGTAATAAGGGTAGTTTTATAGCAGTGCTACATATTAAGGGCAATTTTATAGCAGTTCTAGCTAATAAGGGTAGTTTTATCGCACTCCTATGTAATAAGGGAAGTTTTATAGCACTCTTATGTAATAAGGGCAGTTTTATAGCACTCCTATATAATAAGGGCAGTTTTATAGCACTCCTATGTAATAAGGGCAGTTTTATAGCACTCCTATGTAATAAGGGCAGTTTTATAGCACTCCTATGTAATAAGGGCAGTTTTATAGCACTCCTATGTAATAAGGGCAGTTTTATAGCACTCCTATGTAATAAGGGCAGTTGTATCACAGTGCTATGTAATAAGGGGAGTTATGTAGCAGTGCTATGAAATAAGGACAGTTTTATAGCAGTGCTATGTAATAAGTGCAGTTCTATCGCAGTTCTATGTAATAAAGGCAGTTTTTAGAAGTGCTATGTAATAAGGGCAGTTTTATACCAGTGCTTTGTAATAAGGGTAGTATTATAGCAGTGCTACATAATAAGGGCAATTTTATAGCAGTGCTAGGTGATAAGGGCAGTTTTATAGAAGTGCCATGTAATAAGGGCAGTTTTATATCAGTGCTTGTTATGTAATAAGGGCAGTTTTGTAGCAGTGCTATGTAATAAGAGCAGTTTTATACTAGTGCTTTGTAATAAGATGTGATTTGGGCTTTGAAGCAATTTTCTGCTCCAAAATCCACATCAAAAATGGCCCAAATATTCTTTGAATAAGCTTTCTAATGATTTAATACAATTCTGCTGTCATTGTTCCATAAAGGTAATTTCCCATAATTTGAAGATGGAGCTTATTCAAAAACTATTCAAAGAGGGTTTTCTTGTAGATTTTGAACAGAATCTGCTTGAAAATTCAGGTCAAAATCTGCTTGATCCCACCCTTACTTGTCTCACGTATTGACTACTGTCAGACTGATTAAGGCAAGCTGTCCTGTTATTTTATAGGGTAACAAGCAATCTGATCCCCTTGGAGCAGAAAGTCAGATTTTAACATATGGGAAACGTTTTATAAAGCAATACAATTGGTAAATAGATCTCCACATCACTAGAAAGGTGCATGGGTACCCAACTGGGCCAACTGGTGGTAGGGTTATATTGCATGCTTGTTCTGTGAATGCCTACTTTCCTTGGATGTATGCATGAGCAACCAACTAACATTACCTATATATCTAACCCTAACCCTGCATGGTCCCTTCTTTTATGAACAGCGGCAGTAATGAAACTTCAATTTGAATCATCAGGAAACTGTGAAGGATGGTAGCGCTCGGGAGACCTTGCCCCAAGCTTGTGATGCCCTGGACACCTGGGATAATACAGAAAAGCACAAGTGTTGTGGTTGAGGATATATTGTTGCTAATGCAATTACCTAATACGGCAGACTTGTGACTGCTTACTAATATACATATCTATCGGAAGGCTGTGCTATCAGCACCCAGTGCCAAATGTGTGACAATAAGCAAGGTTCCGTTGCCCGGGATGGAAAGGACATCACAGTAGAGACTGGCGGATACCCAGAGCCATACATTGCAGAGGAGACTGCTTTGTGGTGCGATCTAAGCTAGCGACTCTTGAATTAATGTAAATACAATGGGACTACTATGTTGAAATCGGCACTCTACAGACGGCCCTTTCCTCGGGGGCCCCCGTCACTGCTGATTTGCTTGTGTTCTGTCACAATGTGACCTTCCAGCCTACTGAACAATATGCACCGGAATATGACACCAAGTGCCCTTCATTCATTTCACCACGTTATAATGTGTCTTAAGTCTCACCCGATGTATAAATCTGTAACACTGACTGTAGATAATTTTTTATATATTTTGTATGAAGACTTTAAAAAACAGAGCTCTTTTTGTAAATTTTACACTAGATCTAGTTTTTCTTTGATATTCTGAGACCTGCTGATGACAGATATTTTTATATTAAGATTGCACAATGTTACTTGAATTTTAACATTTTATTTTTCAAAAAATTCTCATTTTTTATTTTAAAGTGAAATTTGTAATACTGATTATTTTACAAACGCGTGCCCTAAGCCACGACAAGAATCATTGAATTGTGCTGCCAAGTAACTGATCTCCTTGTCGTTACCGTCCGCTCACAGCATTGCCTTTTCTTTTTCTTTTATTGGGATTTGAGGCCTTCTATGGATATCCACCCAGCTGTAAACCGTTCCAGAGCTTCTCTTCATGTCACTGAACAGCTGGAATATGTTGTCCACCATAAAGAAAATGCCACAGTGCGTGTGTGGTTAATCGGACCTGACACCATCATGTACTCGCATACATTGTAGACTATGATGGGACTGTGAGTGCCATTGTGTACCGTGTCTCGACACACACCCATGTGAAGCTACTGACGCAATGTCCAATAATTGAATGTGTAGATTTTATTGACTTCCATTTGTTTTGAGGGAGCAGAGCAGCTTTTCTATGGCCTAAGATCTATGCTCAGGAAAAGCTTTCATGCAGAATCTGCAGTACAAAATTTTAGCACTTTAGCCCCAACTTGAATCCTGGTACTTTTTTATTATAAAGGAATTTATGTAATCAGTAATTGTCATGCATTAGCTATACAGCATTGTGTTCTGTTTTACACATATTTCTAGAATTGCTAAGATTCTTCCCAGTGGTACTGGTTCTAGGCTCACACATTGTATACAAATTACGCTGTAGAACTGGCGGTATATTGACAGTGAAATATGCTATAACAAGCTTCATTCACTAATATTGGACGATGTGCTCAGTAGTAATATTCCCCCCAACATGGCTGCATATATGATTGAGAGAAGCACAACTAACACATGAAGTAGATGCTTGGTGTCAGAAGTGCCTTATGGCAAGTCACTTTTTCCCCTTCCTTCCAGGTATACATTGTGTGACAGCGTTGTTCCTTTTTTTTTTTTTTGACTCCCAAGTTTTATAAAAAAAAAAAATTCCATTTTGAGAATACTTCATATATGATTTCTGTCCACATCAGTGCATTTTGGAGTCAGTTAGTATGCAGTATCTATGTACAGAGATCCATTGCAGGTAAAGATTGTAGAATGTACATTGTGACCCTGCTCAATGCTTGGAAAGGCAAACAAGTGTTAAATATCGGCAAGGTGTTTTTTTTTTTTAATTTTTAAAATTATTTTTATGAGAAATACTAGACACTGGATTTTTTACATGTATATTTATTGATGTACAAAACACTGGGAAAAAAACTGAACTGATAAGATGGAATGTTAAATTAAAATGTTCAACTTGTCTGTGCATCTGCTTCATTTTTTATGTATTACATAAAAGTGTTTAGAAAAATTCATTATTGATAAAGACAAAAAGAACAGTTACGAGACATTTTTAATGCCATATGATGGGTTTTAGGCTAAAATTATTGGTGTGAAGTAAAATGACTAAAAGTTGATGTAAGTATGATAAAGTGTCTAACTTTCAGCAAGATGCGGAATGCCACTTCTGTGATAAGTTTGCGATATCTATTAGGTAAAAAAAGGAGCTGCGCTCCCATAAAATAGTTTTTGGCATAAGAGCTGTGCACCCTCCACTTTTAATAGGTGCCCTGCTCACCTTTAAGAACTGTGCTAAAAAAAATAGCCACAACGATATCCAGCACAGTGTGTCTAAATTCTTGGCTGAAAAACAGGGGCGTTCTTAGAGATCATGAGGCCCCATAGCAGAAGTTCTAATTTGTCCCCCACCAACCTGTATAAAAAGATACAAAATATTCGTCTAGGTCACATAAGAACATATCTCATGACTTTACAGACAGCCCTTACAAAGTAATTTTCCTCCTATGGAAGCCCAATATTCCCCTTTATGCACCCATAATGTATGATGTCAACAAATGCACCCCACAAACACTGTATGATACCCCCACAATGAATTCCTTCACAGTACCCTCCACACATAGTATGATGGCTCTACTGTACTCACCCTCAACTACCCTGGCAAAGTATGGTGACTCCCAACATAGTATGATGCCCAACTGTGACCCTCCATACATTATAATGGCCCCGCACCTCTTCAAACTGAAAAATGCCCCCCCACTAGCCCTTCAAACAGTATAATGTCCCCCACACCAGTGTGAGCAAACCCTTAGACTCTGGCAACCAGGTATTGAAATCTACAGATCTAGTAGGATCTAGAGATTTCAATCTGGGAAAGTTATTATTCACATTTTCTTTAGTGGTGTAATTTATTATAGACTAGATGTGATGACATTACCAGACATCAGAGGCCGCTGCGGCCCGGGTCATGTGATGGGGATGAGCGGTCAGCGATAGTGCTGCTCACAGGCAGAATTGACAACCGAAGGTATTTGGACAATGCCTTCATTCTCGGCTTTTTAGCAGTGGCCACTATACATTGTAAGGCCCGCCTCTAAGTAAAGGCGTCAGACATTTCAGTTTTGTTTTGCTTTTATCTCAGAAACAACACACCAAAAGGACATTTAAGAGATCTGACTTTTCTAAAACGTATTTTTTCTGTAACCTGCTTTTTGCCATTACTGGATCCAAACCATTTATGAACTGTATAAACAGTGAGTACAGGAAGAAATGAATAAAAATTTGCAATTTTCAGTCTCTAGTACACTAATCAACCAATTTTTGCATTGTTTCTAGGTAAGAATATGGGGTCTGATGAAAGCACCATATAACAGTACCCAGTGCCTTTGGTTCCCAGAGGATATATTTGCACAGGGCAGATTTGTTGCAGAAATTTCTGTGACTGTCCTATTCATTTGACTTAAGCCTGATTTTTAGCTGCAGGAATTTCTGCAATCAAACTGCAGTGTGTGAACACACCCTTATAAATGAATTACAGAAGCCATCAGAAAAATTACACTAAATTTCTAATAAGATCAGTCAATAGCAAATGGTCGGTTTGTTCATTGTAACACCACAGGGGTTTTTTTTTATTCGTCATTGTAACATATACGATAAGTGACAGGTAAGAAAACATCACAAATCACTCTTTGATTTTGCTGCAGGTAAATTAACTGAATTTTACACCGGTTGACCCAGCTAAAATGAAATATGTATGCTCCGAGTTGACCTGCAGGCTTCTTATTTAACCAAGGGTGCGGAAAACAAATATAGCAGGGATTAGGCAGAATAACAGTTCTGAATGGGACCTGTCAGCCATGGCATTTGCATATTGCTTTATCAGCCACCTGTTCAGCAAAAGTAGAAGAAACTGGAATTTCTGGACGAACATAGGACACTTCTTCACTCCTTCCACATTTTATCATTTCTTTTTCGCTCCTAATTGGGAGACCCAGACAGTGGGTGTATAGCTACTGCCTCTGGAGGCCGCACAAAGAACTACACTTAAAAGTGTAAGGCCCCTCCCCTTCTGGCTATACACCCTCCCGTAGGAGTACAGATTCCTCAGTTTTAGCTTTGTGCGCAAGGAGGTCAGACACGCACGCATAGCTCCATTGTTTTTAGTCAGCAGCAGCTGCTGACTATGTCGGATGGAAGAAAAGAGGGTCTATATAGACTCCCAGCATGCTCCCTTCTCACCCCACTTATGTCGGAGGTGTTTGTAAGGTTGAGGTACCCATTGCGGGTACGGCGGCAGGAGCCCACATGCTGATTCCTTCCCCATCCCTTTTTACAGGGCTCTGGGTGAAGTGGGATTTACCGGTCTCCAGGCACAGAGACCGTGCTCCATCTACAGCCCCTGGAGAAGATGCTGGATGGAGCGGAGTACATCAGGGACATGGCCCTGCTTCCTCAAGGTACTCTGTGTCCCCGTGTATCTGGCGCTCACACCGCAGCATGCTGGGTGTTGTAGTGCGCCGGGGGACATCAGCGCTGCGGCGCCTGTGCCATGGCCTCATTCAGCTCTGCTGAAGCAGGCACATTTATGGGAATAGGCCGCGCCGGCCGCTGGGACTGCGGCGCGGCTGGCACTTGTAGTGCGCCGGGGACTTCAGCGCGGCCTGCGCTTTTACGGCGGCCGCGCTGATAACTACAGTCCCCGGCTTTTGCGGCCTGCTTCCTTTCGTTCCCGCCCCCGGACCTGCCAGTCAGGAGAGGGGCGGGACGCTGCCCACGTCTAGAACTCGGGCGCCGGCCGCTCGAACAGCGGCGCGGCTGGCACTTGCGGTGCGCCGGGGACTTCAGCGCGGCCCGCGCTTTTACGGCGGCCGCGCTGATAACTCGAGTCCCCGGCTTTTGCGGCCTGCTTTCGTTCGTTCCCGCCCACAGACCTGCCAGTCAGGAGAGGGGCGGGACGCTGGCCAGTGCATCAGCGCTGAGGGCTGGAGTCGTTTTTACATACTCCAGCCCTCACAGTCAGCACAGAGGGGACACTGTTCCCGCACTTTTGTTTGGGAACTCCCACGGACCGCCCCTCTCCACAGAAGCCGGCAGCCATTCTTGCTGACACGCTGAGCTGCAGAGGGGAGCCGGGGAGACCCAGACAAGGCATTCTGCAGCCTCTTTCCCGCTGTTCAGCGGGCGGTAAGCAGCCCTCAGGGCTCACCCCCTCTTGTGCTCGTAGTATTCTTAGTATTTTGTTTCTACAAATACTTTGTACTGCATAGCGCTGGTCGCCCTTTTGGCTATAGACTCTCTCACATGCAGAGAGCCAGCAGCATGTCGCCCGTAAAACGCAAGGGTGCCAAGGCACAGACATTGTATGCTTCCTGCACCGCATGTGGGACTTTTCTACCGGCAGGCTCCACGGACCCCCATTGTGTGCAGTGCTCGGCCCCTGCGGCGCTTGCACAGTCGGGACCTCTGCTGGACGTGTCCCAGGGTGTACCACCTGTGAATGCTGTCCAGGTGACAGGAACTGAGTTTGCAGCTTTTGCTGACAGAATGTCTCTCACTATGTCACAAATTCTTGACACATTGCGAGCTAGGCCTGTACTTCAGACCACGGACACTGTGCATGTATTGCCCCCTGGTCCCCCTCAGCTCCTAGCTCCGGGACGGGCATCTACACCTCAGGGTGAAGACTCTGACTCGGACGATGGCCCCGGGCAGCCTAAGCGGGCTCGTTATGACGGGCCCTCACATTCATCTCAATGGTCTGGATCCCAGCGGGATGAATCTATGGGGGATGAGGCGGACTTAACTGATCAGGATTCTGATCCAGGGACCGCTCTCAATCTAGATACACCAGATGGTGACGCAATAGTTAATGATCTTATATTTAACATCAATAAGATGTTGAATATTTCCCCACCAGCTCCTCCTGTAGAGGAGTCAGCTTCGCAGCACGAGAGAATCCATTTCAGATACCCTAAGCGTACATTAAGCACTTTTCTGGACCACGCTGACTTCAGAGACGCAATCCAGAAACCCCACGCTTATCCTGAAAGGCGTTTTCCTAAACGACTTAAAGATACACGCTACCCTTTTCCCTCTGAAGTGGTCAAGGGTTGGACCCAGTGTCCAAAAGTGGATCCTCCAATTTCCAGGCTTGCAGCCAGATCCTTGGTTGCTGTTGAAGATGGAGCGGCACTTAAAGATGCCACTGACAGGCAGATGGAGCTCTGGCTGAAATCCATCTATGAAGCGATTGGAGCGTCATTAGCGCCTTCTTTTGCGGCCGTATGGGCACTCCAAGCTATCACGGCCGGGCTTGCGCGAGTCGACTCAGTCACACGTGCATTTGCCCCGCAGGTAGCACCATTGACCTCGCAAATGGCGGCATTCGCGTCGTACGCGATTAATGCTGTTCTTGACGCTACAAGCCGCACGGCAGTGGCGTCAGCCAACTCAGTTGTTTTGCGTAGGGCTCTGTGGTTGAGACATTGCAAAAAGACCGGCCGGAGGAACCGTTGCCAAAACGACGTCCTCCTGACTTGCGGTCTCCGATGCCCACACCCGCGGTCGGTGGGAGGCTGTCCCACTTTGGCGACATTTGGCTAGCAAATGTCAAAGACCGTTGGGTGAGAGATATTCTATCTCACGGGTACAGGATAGAGTTCAGTTCTCGTCCGCCAACTCGTTTCTTCAGAACTTCTCCACCACCAGACCGAGCCGATGCTCTGTTGCAGGCGGTGGCCGCTCTAAAGGCGGAAGGAGTGGTGACCTCCGTCCCTCTTCAGGAACAGGGTCACGGTTTTTACTCCAATCTGTTTGTGGTCCCAAAAAAGGACGGATCGTATCGTCCCGTCCTGGATCTGAAGTTGCTCAACAGACACGTAAAAGTCAGGAGGTTCCGGATGGAATCCCTACGCTCCGTCATAGCCTCAATGTCTCAGGGAGATTTTCTAGCATCAATAGACATCAAAGATGCGTATCTCCACGTGCCGATTGCACCAGAGCATCAGCGTTTCCTACGTTTCGTCATACACGACGAGCACCTACAGTTCGTAGCGTTACCCTTCGGTCTGGCAACAGCCCCCCGGGTCTTCACCAAAGTCATGGCAGCAGTAGTAGCTGTTCTGCACTCGCAGGGTCACTCGGTCATCCCGTACCTAGACGACCTGCTTATAAAGGCATCCTCTCAAGAAGCATGCCAACACAGTCTGAAGGTGGCGCTAGACACTCTCCAGACTTTCGGGTGGATTATCAACTTTCCAAAGTCTCATCTAACCCCGACCCAATCTCTGACTTATCTTGGCATGGAGTTTCATACTCTATCAGCGATAGTGAGGCTTCCACTGGACAAGCAGTGCTCGCTACGGACTGGAGTGCAATCTCTCCTTCAGAGCCAGTCGCACTCACTGAGGCGCCTCATGCATTTCCTAGGAAAGATGGTAGCAGCAATGGAGGCAGTCCCGTTCGCGCAGTTTCATCTGCGCCCTCTCCAATGGGACATTCTGCGCCAATGGGATGGGAAATCGACGTCCCTCGACAGGACTGTCTCCCTCTCTCAGACTGCCAAGGACTCTCTACGTTGGTGGCTTCTCCCCAACTCATTGTCACAGGGAAAGTCGTTCCTTCCCCCGTCCTGGGCAGTGGTCACGACAGATGCGAGCCTATCAGGGTGGGGAGCGGTGTTTCTCCACCACAGGGCTCAGGGGACGTGGACTCAGGAAGAGTCCACCTTGCAGATCAATGTTCTGGAAATCAGAGCAATCTATCTTGCCCTGCGAGCCTTCCAACAATGGCTGGAAGGCAAGCAGATTCGGATTCAGTCGGACAATTCCACGGCGGTGGCGTACATCAACCACCAAGGGGGAACACGCAGTCGCCAAGCTTTTCAAGAAGTCCAGCGGATTTTGACGTGGGTGGAAAGCAGAGCGTCCACCATATCTGCAGTTCACATCCCAGGCGTGGAAAACTGGGAAGCAGACTTTCTCAGTCGCCAGGGCATGGACGCAGGAGAATGGTCCCTTCACCCGGACGTGTTTCAACAGATCTGTTGCCGCTGGGGGTCGCCGGACGTCGATCTGATGGCGTCACGGCACAACAACAAGGTCCCAGTTTTCATGGCACGGTCTCACGATCACCGAGCGCTGGCGGCAGACGCCTTGGTTCAGGATTGGTCGCAATTCCGACTCCCCTATGTGTTCCCACCTCTAGCATTGTTACCCAGAGTTCTCCGGAAAATCAAGTCCGACTGCCAGCGAGCCATACTCGTCGCTCCAAATTGGCCAAGAAGGTCGTGGTACCCGGATCTGTGGCATCTCACGGTAGGCCAACCGTGGGCACTACCAGACCGTCCAGATCTGCTGTCTCAAGGGCCGTTTTTCCATCTGAATTCTGCGGCCCTGAACCTGACTGTGTGGCCATTGAGTCCTGGATCCTAGCGGCCTCAGGTTTATCTCAGGGAGTTGTTGCCACAATGAGACAGGCTAGAAAACCATCCTCAGCTAAGATCTATCACAGGACGTGGAAGATATTCTTAGCGTGGTGCTTGGCTCAAGGGTTTTCTCCCTGGCCATTTGCATTGCCAATTTTTCTTTCCTTCCTGCAGTCTGGGTTGGAAAAAGGTTTGTCCCTTAGCTCGCTTAAGGGTCAAGTCTCCGCGTTATCCGTATTCTTTCAGAAGCGCTTGGCACAGCTTTCTAAAGTACGCACGTTTCTCCAAGGAGTTTGTCATATCGTTCCTCCTTACAGACGGCCATTGGAACCCTGGGATCTGAACAAGGTTCTCCTTGCTCTTCAAAAGCCGCCTTTCGAGCCTTTGAAAGAGGTTCCCCTTTCTCGGCTTTCACAAAAGGTAGTTTTTCTTGTAGCGGTCACGTCTCTTCGAAGAGTGTCCGAGCTGGCGGCGTTATCTTGCAAATCTCCCTTCCTGGTATTTCACCAAGACAAGGTAGTACTGCGTCCAATTCCAGAGTTTTCTCCCAAGGTGGTTTCTTCCTTTCATCTCAATCAGGATATCACTTTGCCATCTTTGTGTCCGCATCCAGTTCACCAATTTGAAAAGGGTTTACATCTG
The DNA here is from genome assembly GCF_048569485.1 of Anomaloglossus baeobatrachus. Lineage (NCBI taxonomy): Eukaryota > Metazoa > Chordata > Amphibia > Anura > Aromobatidae > Anomaloglossus > Anomaloglossus baeobatrachus. The sequence continues at coordinate 362,453,407 of NC_134356.1, forward strand.
TTGGACCTGGTGAGAGCACTCAGGATTTACATTTCTCGCACGGCGCCTCTACGCCGTTCGGATGCGCTCTTTGTCCTAGTCGCTGGTCAGCATAAGGGATCGCAAGCTTCCAAATCCACCCTGGCGCGGTGGATCAAGGAACCAATTCTTCACACATACCGTTCTGCTGGGCTTCAGATTCCATCTGGACTGAAGGCCCATTCTACCAGAGCCGTTGGTGCGTCCTGGGCGTTGAGGCATCAGGCTACGGCTCAGCAAGTGTGCCAGGCGGCTACCTGGTCGAGTCTGCACACGTTTACCAAACACTATCAAGTGCATACCTACGCTTCGGCAGACGCCAGCCTAGGTAGACAGGTCCTTCAGGCGGCGGTGGCCCACCTGTAGGAAGAGGCTGTATGACAGCCCGTTCATGTGGTATCTTTTTACCCACCCAGGGACTGCTTTTGGACGTCCCACTGTCTGGGTCTCCCAATTAGGAGCGAAAAAGAAGAAGGGAATTTTGTTTACTTACCGTAAATTCCTTTTCTTCTAGCTCCAATTGGGAGACCCAGCACCCGCCCTATCTGTTTTTAGGGTTTCGTTTTTTCGGGTGCACATGTTGTTCACGTTGTTTCTTAAGTTCTCCGATCTAGTTATCGGATTGAATTTGTTTTTGAAACTGTTATTGGCTTTCCTCCTTCTTGCTTTGGTACTAAAACTGAGGAATCTGTACTCCTACGGGAGGGTGTATAGCCAGAAGGGGAGGGGCCTTACACTTTTAAGTGTAGTTCTTTGTGCGGCCTCCAGAGGCAGTAGCTATACACCCACTGTCTGGGTCTCCCAATTGGAGCTAGAAGAAAAGGAATTTACGGTAAGTAAACAAAATTCCCTTCTTTGGAACCTTCGTTCAATTCTTCCCAGATTGATTTATTTTATATGTTGGAACCAAAAGCAACCATTTGTATTAATACAAGTGAAATCCATGCATGGTTACAAGACATGACCGAAACTTTATCTGCTAGATCAGGTTTCCAAACTATTGACTTGGGCTTGACACGCGGACAACAGTTCCTTTGCTAGACTAGAATTTCTTCGGCGCTCCATTGGGAGACCCAGACGATTGGGTGTATAGCTACTGCCTCCGGAGGCCACACAAAGCATTACACTAAAAAGTGTAAGGCCCCTCCCCTTCTGGCTATACACCCCCCGTGGGATCACGGGCTGCTCAGTTTTCAAGCTTTGTGCGAAGGAGGTCAGACATCCACGCATAGCTCCACTGTTTAGTCAGCAGTAGCTGCTGACTATGTCGGATGGAAGAAAAGAGGGCCCATACTAGGGCCCCCAGCATGCTCCCTTCTCACCCCACTTTTGTCGGCGGTGTTTGTTAAGGTTGAGGTACCCATTGCGGGTACGGAGGCTTGAGCCCACATGCTGTTTTCCTTCCCCATCCCCCTGAAGGGCTCTGGTGAAGTGGGATCTTACCGGCCTCCAGGCTCTGAGGCCGGGCTCCATCCACAGACCCGGAGAACCTGCTGGATACGGAGCTGGGTACCATCAGGGACAAGGCCCTGCAACATTCAGGTACTCTGTGTCCCCGTGCAGACAGGCACAGACACTCCAGCGTTGCTGGGTGTGCTAGTGCGCCGGGGACAGTAGCGCTGCGCGCTTGGGCTATACTCACTGCAGCTTAGCTGCAGTGAGTTTATTTGTGGGGAACTACCGCGCCGGCCGCCCTAGAGGCTGCGGCGCGGCTGTGACTTGTGGTGCGCCTGGGACTTCGCGCTGACCGTGCTTTTACGACGGCAGCGCTTATAAATCTAGTCCCCGGCGTTTGCGGCCTAGTTCCGTTTCGTTCCCGCCCCCAACCCTGTCAGTCAGGGAAGGGGCGAGACGCTGTATAATGATCAGCGCCGAAGGGCTGGAGTCGTATTTACATACTCCAGCCCTCTCACTGGGCACAGTGGGACGCCAGTTTCCCGCTCTTTGTCTGCAGCACGCCCACGGCCCGCCCCTCTTCACAGGACGCCGGCAGCCATTCCTGCATGCAGTCTGAGCTGGAGAACGGACATAGCCCTGGGAGATCCAGACAGGGGATTCTGGCGACCACACACCCGCTCTTAAGCGGGCGGTAAGCAGCACCTAGGTGCTGACCCCACTAGTGCCACAGTGTTGTTTAGTGTACTTTTGTCTGTACCTATATATATTGCACTGTACGGTCGCTTCTTGGCTTTATACCCTATATTGCTCTGAGGAGACGACAGCATGTCATCCGCAAAAAGCAAGGGTGCCAAGGCACAGGCTTTATATGCTGCTTGTACCGCATGTGGGGCTGATCTACCGGCAGGTTCCTCTGACCCCCATTGTGTGCAATGTTCGGTCCCTGTGCCACTTCGTCAGCCGGAGTCTATGCTAGTAGTGGCCCAGGCAGAGATGCCTGTGAATCCTGCCCCGGTGACGGGGACAGAGTTTGCAGTTTTTGCTGATAAAATGTCTGTGACTATGACAAAAATTCTAGAATCTTTGCAGTCCAGGCCGGTCGCTCAGACCATGGGCACTGTTGATTCACTGTTCCCCGGTCCCCCTCAGTTGGAACTAATCCGTGCTCCAAGGGGGTCCCACGCATCACAGGCTGAAGGCTCTGACTCGGACGACAGTCCCAGGCAGCCTAAGCGAGCTCGCTGGGAGAGACCCTCGGCGTCATCACGCTGGTCAGGGTCTCAGCGAGAGGATTCTCTGTATGATGAGACAGAGGTAGATGATCAGGAGTCTAATCCTGAGACCGCTCTCAATCTGGATACTCCTGATGGTGACGCCATGGTGAATGACCTTATAGCGGCCATCAATAGACTGTTGGATATTTCTCCCCCAGCCCCTCCAGCGGGGGAGGCAGCTGCACAGCAAGAGAAATTCCATTTCAGATATCCCAAGCGTAAATTGAGTACTTTTCTAGACCACTCTGACTTCAGAGAAGCAGTCCAGAAACATCATGCTTATCCAGATAAGCGTTTTTCCAAGCGTCTTAAGGATACACGTTATCCTTTTCCCCCTGACGTGGTCAAACGCTGGACCCAGTGTCCAAAGGTGGACCCCCCAATCTCCAGGCTTGCGGCTAGATCCATAGTTGCAGTGGAAGATGGGGCTTCACTTAAAGATGCCACTGACAGGCAGATGGACCTTTGGTTGAAATCTGTCTATGAAGCTATTGGCGCGTCGTTTGCTCCAGCATTCGCAGCCATGTGGGCACTCCAAGCTATTTCAGCTGGTCTGGCGCAGGTGGACTCTGTCATACGTCCATCAGTGCCGCAGGTGGCGTCCTTAACCTCGCAAATGTCTGCGTTTGCGACTTACGCTATCAATGCTGTCCTGGACTCTACGAGCCGTACATCTATGGCGTCTGCCAACTCTGTCGTTTTACGCAGAGCCTTGTGGTTGAAAGAATGGAAAGCAGATTCTGCGTCCAAAAAATGCTTAACCAGTTTGCCATTATCTGGAGACAGACTGTTTGGTGAGCAATTGGCTGAAATCATTAAACAGTCCAAGGGTAAGGACTCTTCCTTACCCCAGCCCAGATCAAGCAAACCCCAACAGAGGAGGGGACAGTCGAGGTTTCGGTCCTTTCGTGGCTCGGGCAGGGCCCAATTCTCCTCGTCCAAAAGGACTCAGAAAGAGCAGAGGAGTTCAGATTCCTGGCGGGCTCACTCACGCCCAAAGAAAGCAGCCGGAGGAACCGCTTCCAAGGCGGCTGCCTCATGACTTTCAGCCTCCTCTCTCCGCATCCTCGGTCGGTGGCAGGCTCTCCCGCTTTGGCGACATTTGGCTGTCACAGGTCAAGGACCGGTGGGTGAGAGACGTTTTGTCTCACGGGTACAGGATAGAGTTCAGTTCTCGTCCTCCGCCTCGATTCTTCAGAACTTCCCCACCTCCCGACCGAGCCGATGCTCTTCTGCAGGCAGTGTGCTCCCTAAGGGCAGAAGGAGTGGTGATCCCTGTTCCTCCTCAGGAACAAGGTCAAGGTTTTTACTCCAATCTGTTTGTGGTACCAAAAAAGGACGGCTCTTTCCGTCCTGTTCTGGACCTAAAACTGCTCAACAAGCACGTGAAAATCAGGCGGTTCCGGATGGAATCCCTCCGCTCCGTCATTTCCTCGATGTCTCAAGGAGATTTTCTAGCATCAATAGACATCAAAGATGCTTATCTCCACGTGCCGATTGCTCCAGAGCACCAGCGTTTTCTACGCTTCGTGATAGGGGACGACCATCTTCAGTTCGTAGCCCTGCCATTTGGTCTGGCGACAGCCCCACGGGTTTTCACCAAGGTCATGGCAGCAGTGGTAGCAGTCTTGCACTCTCAGGGACACTCGGTGATCCCTTACTTGGACGATCTACTTGTCAAGGCACCCTCTCAAGGAGCATGCCAACACAGCCTGAACGTTGCGCTGGAGACTCTCCAGACCTTCGGGTGGATCATCAACTTTTCAAAGTCAAACCTGTCTCCGACCCAATCACTAACATATCTTGGCATGGAGTTTCATACTCTCTCAGCGGTAGTGAAGCTTCCAATGGACAAGCAGCGGTCACTACAGACAGGGGTGCAGTCTCTCCTTCAAGGCCAGTCGCACCCCTTAAGACGCCTCATGCACTTCCTAGGGAAGATGGTGGCAGCAATGGAGGCAGTTCCGTTTGCGCAGTTTCATCTGCGCCCACTTCAATGGGACATTCTCCGCCAATGGGACAGGAAGTCGACGTCCTTGGACAGGAAAGTCTCCCTTTCCCAGACGGCCAGGGACTCTCTTCAGTGGTGGCTTCTTCCCACCTCATTATCACAAGGAAGGTCCTTCCTACCCCCATCCTGGGCGGTGGTCACGACAGACGTGAGCCTGTCAGGGTGGGGAGCAGTTTTTCTCCACCACAGGGCTCAAGGTACGTGGACTCAGCAGGAGTCCACCCTTCAGATCAATGTTCTGGAAATCAGGGCAGTGTATCTTGCCCTACAAGCCTTCCAGCACTGGCTGGAAGGGAAGCAGATCCGAATTCAGTCGGACAACTCCACAGCGGTGGCATACATCAACCACCAAGGTGGGACACGCAGTCGGCAAGCCTTCCAGGAAGTCCGGCGGATTCTGATGTGGGTGGAAGCCACGGCCTCCACCATATCCGCAGTTCACATCCCCGGCGTAGAAAACTGGGAAGCAGACTTCCTCAGTCGCCAGGGCATGGACGCAGGGGAATGGTCCCTTCACCCGGACGTGTTTCAGGAAATCTGCCGCCGCTGGGGAGTGCCGGACGTCGACCTAATGGCGTCTCGGCACAACAACAAGGTCCCGACCTTCATGGCGAGGTCTCGCGATCAAAGAGCTCTGGCGGCAGACACCTTGGTGCAAGATTGGTCGCAGTTCCAGCTTCCCTATGTGTTTCCCCCTCTGGCACTCTTGCCCAGAGTGCTACGCAAGATCAGGTCCGATTGCCGCCGCGTCTTACTCGTCGCCCCAGACTGGCCGAGGAGATCGTGGTACCCGGATCTGTGGCATCTCACGGTCGGCCAACCGTGGGCGCTACCAGACCGGCCAGACTTACTGTCACAAGGGCCGTTTTTCCATCTGAATTCCGCGGCCCTGAACCTGACTGTGTGGCCATTGAGTCCTGGATCCTAGCGTCTTCAGGATTATCTCAAGGGGTCGTGGCCACCATGAGACAGGCTAGGAAGCCCACGTCTGCTAAGATCTATCACAGAACGTGGAAGATTTTCTTATCCTGGTGCTCTGCACAGGGAGTGTCCCCCTGGCCATTTGCATTGCCTACTTTTCTTTCCTTCCTGCAATCTGGTTTGGAAAAAGGCTTAGCGCTCGGCTCCCTTAAAGGACAAGTCTCAGCGCTATCAGTATTTTTTTCAGAAGCGTCTAGCACGACTTCCTCAGGTACGCACGTTCCTGCAGGGGGTTTGTCACATCGTCCCTCCGTACAAACGGCCGTTAGATCCATGGGATCTGAACAGGGTACTGGTTGCTCTCCAGAAGCCGCCCTTCGAGCCTCTGAAGGAGGTGTCACTTTCTCGACTCTCACAGAAAGTGGCCTTTCTGGTAGCGGTCACGTCTCTTCGGAGAGTGTCTGAGCTAGCAGCGCTGTCATCCAAAGCTCCCTTCCTGGTGTTTCACCAGGACAAGGTAGTGCTGCGCCCGATTCAGGAATTTCTCCCTAAGGTGGTATCCTCTTTTCATCTCAATCAGGATATCTCCTTACCTTCCTTTTGTCCTCATCCAGTTCATCGGTATGAGAAGGATTTGCATTTGTTAGATCTGGTGAGAGCACTCAGAATCTACATCTCCCGCACGGCGCCCCTGCGCCGCTCGGATGCACTCTTTGTCCTTGTCGCTGGTAAGCGCAAAGGGTCGCAGGCTTCCAAATCCACCCTGGCTCGATGGATCAAGGAACCAATTCTTGAAGCCTACCGTTCTGCTGGGCTTCCGATTCCATCAGGGCTGAAGGCCCATTCTACCAGAGCCGTGGGTGCGTCCTGGGCATTACGACACCAGGCTACGGCTCAACAGGTGTGCCAGGCGGCTACCTGGTCGAGCCTGCACACTTTCACCAAACATTATCAGGTGCATACCTACGCTTCGGCGGACGCCAGCCTAGGTAGAAGAGTCCTGCAGGCGGCAGTTGCCTCCTCGTAGGGGAGGGCTGTTTTGCAGCTCTAACTTGAGGTATTATTTTACCCACCCAGGGACTGCTTTTGGACGTCCCAATCGTCTGGGTCTCCCAATGGAGCGCCGAAGAAGAAGGGAATTTTGTTACTTACCGTAAATTCCTTTTCTTCTAGCTCCAATTGGGAGACCCAGCACCCGCCCTGTTTCCTTCGGGATTTTTGTTTTTTTCGGGTACACATGTTGTTCATGTTGAACGGTTTCAGTTCTCCGATGTTACTTCGGATTGAATTTGTTTAAACCAGTTATTGGCTTTCCTCCTTCTTGCTTTAGCACTAAAACTGAGCAGCCCGTGATCCCACGGGGGGTGTATAGCCAGAAGGGGAGGGGCCTTACACTTTTTAGTGTAATGCTTTGTGTGGCCTCCGGAGGCAGTAGCTATACACCCAATCGTCTGGGTCTCCCAATTGGAGCTAGAAGAAAAGGAATTTACGGTAAGTAACAAAATTCCCTTCTTCTTGTGCGTTATTGGCAGTATCCATTGTGTACATTCACAAAGCTAGCAAACTCATGTGTACATGACCTAAAAATGTCCAGCACAAAGTAGGTATTATGTGTTTTTAAGGAAATTAGTCGAGGAATGTTTTATTCTGCACATTCTCGGTGAGAATAATACCTACATACCACTCCATTTAATGCTATCTTTTAGCTTGCCCCCCCTTTTTTCCTTTGTTAAAAAGCAGGGACAATTAGAGCAACTTTCTTTTCCGCTTTCCTTAAGTTTATTTAAAAAGAGGCAGCAGGTTGAAATTCACAGAAGTGAGGCTGCACAAGTGACTTATTAATGCAACAATGAATGAACGGAGCCGATTGCCATAAATTGTGAAATGTCATAGTTCAAGAAGCAGTGAGATTTATTTTCCCCCTCTCTTTCTTGTACGGTACAATATATCACTTCACTGAGAAACAAAGGGGGCCTACAGGTCAATAACCCTTCAAAACTTTATTGCATATGAATATTAAAAGTAGGTTTCAATTGTTACAATTTGTATAAAGGTGCTATTAAAGGACAAAGGTGAAAAACCACATAAGTATGGGGAGCAGGGGTGAAAACCACCCTAATAAGGGGAAGTAAACTTGACAGGGACCAGAGGAAATAGGTAGGTATTCATAGGTGGCCAGCAGGTATGGCGCCTCTATCCTGACGGAAGGCTCCTTTTCTCTGGTGTGGGATGCTTTGGTGACCACCTTCATTACCATGTGTAAGTTTTGGGACTGTTATTTAACTTTTTTTATGTGACTGGCTGTGTTTTGGTGCCTCTGCCCTGCTCTAATGGTCTGACGCTGATTTAGCTGTACATTTCTATATACCACGTCAGGATAGACCTTTGTCCTTTTAATAGCACCTTTATACAAATTGTAACAATTGAAACCTACTTTTAATATTCATATGCAATAAAGTTTTGGATGTTTTATAAATAGCCCTTTGAATGCTCCAGTTCTTTTTCTTTTCATGTGCCTTATGGAGTGGCGTTGATTCTGATGCGAGATGTGCCCTGGTTCAATTATTTTGTGTCTTAAGGTCAATAACCCTGTAGGGTATGTCAGGCGTCTCCCCGAGATACCTTCCATGATTAATCTGTAAATTACAGTAAATAAAGACACACACACACGAAAAAATCCTTTATTAGAAATAAAAAACACAAACACATTCCTTCATCACCAATTTAATAAGCCCCAAAAAGCCCTCCTTGTCCGGCGTAATCCACGGACCTCCAGCGTCGCATCCAGCTCTGCTGCATGCAGGTGACAGGAGCAGCAGAAGACACTGCCGCTCCTGTCACCTCCACGCAGCTAATGAAGGCAGCCGCCGATCGGCTGAGCTGTCACTGAGGTTACCCGCTGTCACTGGATCCAGCGGTGGATGCAGCGGTGGCCACGGCTAACCTCAGTGACAGCTCAGCTGATCGCGCTACTCACCGCCGCTCCGGTCAGCTCCACGCAGCAACTGAGGTGAGTAGCGCGATCAGCTGAGCTGTCACTGAGGTTACCCGCGGCCACCGCTGCATCCACCTCTGGATCCAGGTAACCTCAGTGACAGCTCAGCTAAGCGGGCTATTGCCTTCATTAGCTGCGTGGAGCTGACAGGAGCGGCGGTGTCTTCTGCTGCTCCTGTCACCTGCATGCAGCAGAACTGGATGCGACGCTGGAGGTCCGTGGATTACGCCGGACATGGAGGGCTTTTTGGGGCTGATTAAATTGGTGATGAGGGAATGTGTTTGTGTTTTTTATTTCTAATAAACGATTTTTTCGGGTGTGTGTGTTTATTTACTGTAATTTACAGATTAATCATGGAAGGTATCTCGGGGAGACGCCTGACATGATTAATCTAGGACTTATTGGCAGCTATGGGCTGCCATTAACTCCTTATTACCCCGATTTGCCAACGCACCAGGGCAAATCGGGAAGAGCCGGGTACAGTCCCAGAACTGTCGCATATAATGTATGCGGCAATTCTGGGCGGCTGCTGACTGATATTGTTAGGCTGGGGGGCTCCCCATAACGTGGAGCTCCCCATCCTGAGAATACCAGCCTTCAGCCGTATGGCTTTATCTGGCTGGTATTAAAATTGGGGGGGACCGCACGCCGTTTTTTTAAATTATTTAATTATTTATTTCACTGCACAGTATAGACCCGCCCACCGGCTGCTGTGATTGGGTGCAGTGAGACACCTGTCACTCAGCGTGGGGGCGTGTCTCACTGCAACCAATCATAGGCGCCTGTGGGCGGGGAAAGTAGGGAATACGAAATTGTTTAATGAGCGGCCGGCTTTTTCAAAATAGTAAAAGCCGCCGCAGCAGTGTGAATGCCGTGCAGCGCCGCGCCGGGGAACGGGGATCAGTGAGTATGAGAGAGGAGGGGAAAATGACCGACAGACTGTGAGAGAGGGACAGAGATAGTGACGGACCGACAGAGAGAGAATAGAGACCGAGAGGGAGAGACCGACTGACAGAGAATAGTGATTGACAGATATTGTGACACATCACTCGTTTCCAGTGTTTGACTAGCTAGGTCGTTCTGCAGGTCCGGATCGCTGTTGCGTCGTTGGCCAGGTTTGCCTGTTTGACAGCTCACCAGAGACTCACCAGAGACTTTGTAGCGATCCCGGCCAGGTTGGAATCGCTGGTGGGATCGCTGAAAGTCTCAGTGTGTAAAGGGGCCTTAAGAGTTTGGTTATCAGTTAATAAATATGACAGACCTTTCAGGATAAGCAGTTGTGTTTGTGTGTACATGACAAGTAACACTCCTCCTTGCCATTATAGGACTTGTAACCTGCATTTTCTTTTTAAAGCAGAGTAGCTGATATTTCTCACACACAGTGAGCTCCTGTTCCCCTATTTCTAGCTCTCACACTCAGAAAGCAGGATAGAAGAAATATCATTATTGAACAGGAACTGCACTTGCAGTGCAGGAGGACTCAAGTCCAAGTGGAGAGAGAAGTATTCTTTGTTATATCACGTTTCGCATCTAATTCTTTTCTGAAGTTCTTTAATTGCTTAATGTTTAGTTTTGGTAGTGTGGCAACAGAACATTTGAATATGTGCTGTGAAGCCTTCACTGAGTCCATTCTCATAGTGGGGGGTCTTTAAACATGGTTGGAATCTTTGATTATGGGATAGTTTTGATACCTGCATTTGCTGATAGAGAGATATATCTCTCTATCTCTATCTTGGTGCTACATGGACTACAGGGTAATTTCTTTGGGATAGCGGACCTAGATCATCTTTTGTTCTCCACTAGGGATGATGTACAAATATTACATAGATTGTAAAAATCACTGGGTAAATTTGATATAAAAAAAAATTGTTTAAAAGAACTCAAGTCCTCAGTGGTTGATACCTTTTAAAAGGTATCAACCACTGAGGACTTGAGTTCTTTTAAACAATTTTTTTTTTTTATCTCTACTGGCTAACACGGTACAAAGATATATTTTACTTGGGTAAATTTGGTCTTACATCTCCCCTCAAAGCTGACCATACGCATATGATAGTTTACAGCCAAGCACTTATTTGTCTTTAAGCTATTTCTCCTAACTCACCCTGACCCATGAATACTCAGCTTGGCTGAGAATTCATGCGTTTTGAATAGGGAGAGAAAGGAAAGTTTCTGGCAATAACATCCCCTAAAGAACAAACTGGTCGGGTATTACATTTCAAACTGTCCTACCCATTTCATCCCATCATTATAGGTTGGGTAAGAGTCGGGAGGATCGATTGGCCGACTTTACCCTAAAGTCCATGGGGACCTACATTGCAAAGATGTGAATTGTGAGTTATCAGGTTTTCATTTTGTAAAGTGAAGTATTAGCGTAATGCATAGCAGCAAAACTGTTGTAGCTAAAATACATTTTCTGTCCAATCTGGAATACCAGTATCGGGCCTCTTTCACACGTCCGTGAAAAACCCCGCACGTTTTTCACGGACGTGTCAGAGGTGCGTTTTGCCCTTCGTGAGCCGTGTTTTATGGCACACGTGTGTTCTCCGTGTGTTATCCGTCATAGCACACAGAGAACGGGAACTTTCTGCTCACCTGTCCCTGGTGTCGCTGTCCATGGTGCTGATCTTCGGTCTCTGGTCCTGCCGACTCCCCGCTGCTGCAGCTTCCGGCCGCAGTGAAGTGAATATTCAATGAGCATAATGAGCGGCGGTCGGAAGCAAGTGACAGCAGCGGCAGAGACAGGAGGGCTGGAGAAGGTGAGTAAAAGTTTTTTGTTTTTTTTTTCTCAGACACGTGTTTTCTCCGGCGCGTGTCACATGGAACACCTCCGTGTGGTCTGTTTGCGTTCCATGTGACACACGTTATGCCGGAGAAAAACGGATATGTTGACGTGTGGAGCACACGTACACACGGTCCATGCCAGAACATGCACGTGAGCGCAGACCCATTGATTTTAATGGGTCTACATGTGCCCGTGCCTCCGGTGCGTGAGGAAATGGACAGGAAACGGACTAAACACGTAGACAGGAGGGCTGGAGAAGGTGAGTAAAGTTTTTTTTTTTTTTTTTCTTCGCTCAAACACGTGTGTTTTCTCTGGCTCGTGTCACACGGAACACCTCCGTGTGGTCTGTTTGCGTTCCGTGTGACACCCGTGATGCTGGAGAAAAACTGACATGTTGACGTGTGGAGCACACGGACACACATATGCTCCACATGGTCCATGGCAGAACACGCACATGAGCGCAGACCCATTGATTTTAATGGGTCTACGTGTGCCCGTGTCTCCGGTACGTGAGGAAACAGACCAAACACGTACCGGAGCCACGGACGTGTGAAAGAGGCCTCAGAAGTAGAGACTGGCAGACCCACAGATATTTGGGATCAGCGGGTCCCACCGGATTTTATCTTGCGACTTCAGTGTGTAGCAAAGCCGGAATCTTTGTAGGACCTCGTGTGGATTACGTCAGAACTGTTTGGTTGGAGTTAAATAAATTGAAGAGGGTGGGTTTTTTTGTATTTTATTTCAAATAAGAGATTTTTTCGGTGTTTGTGTTTTTCTTTTCACTTACAGATTAGTAATGGGGAGGGGTCTCCTAGAATGCCATCCATTACTAAGCTATAGCTTAGTGGCAGCTGTGGCTGTCATTAACCCCTTATTACCCAGATTGTCACCACACCAGTGCAATCAAGTACAGTCAGGTAAAGTGCCGGGATTGTCGTATCTAATTGTTGCGACAATCATGGGCGGCTACAGGCTGCTAGTTTTAGACTGTGGAGAGCCAATAACCATGGGTGTCCCCAGCTTGAGAATACCAGCCCGCAGCTGTTGGGTTTTATCATTGCTGGAAATCAAAATTGTGGGGGACGGCATTTTTTTAAAAAATTATTTAAATAAAAAAAGCCACTTGGGGTCTTTCGTATTTTGATACACAGCCAAGGTAAGCACATGGCTGGGTGAGGCAGCCTGTAACCGTATACTGTGCTAGGTATCACACTATGGGTGTGGGGGGGGACTGATTGATTGATTTTTTTTATTTTTTACACCACTATAGAGATGCATACAAATTCTGTGATTCCAACAAGTCAGATATACTCCAACACATGGTGGCGGTACAGTCTGACTGCAACCAATCGGATGCCGGGACTGCCAGTGGGTGGGAGAAGCAGTGAATATCTATGAGGGTAATGAGCAGCCCCGAAAGCAGTGTTAGGCTATGTGCCCACGCTGCGGAAAATGCGCGGATTTTGCCGCGGATTTCTCGCGGAAAAGCCGCGGATTTCCCGAAAATCTGCAGCTCGGGCACTTCCCAGCCATTTCTATGGTATTTTGGAAATGCTGTGCCCACGCTGCGGATTTTTCCGCAGCAGATTTCGTGCAGATTTTGATCCGGAAAAATCTGCAACATGTCAATTATTGTTGCAGATTTTCATCCGGATTTTGGCTTTAAAATTGGGAAAAGAAAAAAAAAATCCGCATCAAATCCGCGGCAATTCCGCAGTAAATCCGCGGCAAATCCGCACCTTTGAAAAGGTGCGGATTTTGCGGGAAAGCTGCGGATTTTGATGCAGAAAAATCTGCAGCTACATTATCCCGTGGACACATAGCCTTACAGTCGCTGGGGAGATTTGGTAAGTATAACGATCCTGCTTTATTCCCCATTTTCTTTCTTTTTCCTTTTAAATTATCCGGATGGCTGAATGCGGATAGTTACATGGAGTTCCCTGAGAATTCTGTGTTTGTGGTCGGTGCACAGATACCAAGCATCCCTACGAATCCTGAATTTTACAGTCTGGGTTCGCCCATCACTAATAAGCTTTGGATACATTCCTGCTCCAATATTTCTTAAAGTACTGCCTCTATGTAACTTGTAGGCTACAGGTAATGGAGGCAAACAAGCGAAAGAAACGACTGAGAATGAATGTTATAATTCCATCATTTCATCAATGTCTGTGATACTTTTTCTTACTGGTGGAAACCTGGTTAGGGTGAACATTTGAATATCACATTAGGGCAATGTGGAATTAGTAACACAGGAGTAAGTGCAAAAGTCAGCTAGATGTCTGCCAACTTTTACATGTTGAACACAAGAATGGGTTTATACTGGATAGTGAGAAAGCAAAGCGACACAAATTAAACTGAGTAGTGAGCCACGTGCTAGGCCTATTTGACCCCAGAAGGTTAACCACATATTAGGAAAATGTGTATAACAGTCAGTCATTCAGTTTCAGTGACTGTGAGACTTGAAACAAGATACGCAATTGTTCCTCCAAAAGAACATGCAGGTTTCTGTTAATGCTCCTTGCACTTTAGGAAGTGGGAGCAGAAATATGTTTGAATTCTCTAATGTGCCATAACTTTTGACTAGCCTAAACTAGACATCATTCTCGGAAGTTTCCATCTCTCAATGACTGATTCAAGAGATTTAACCTCCTCCCAGCAGAGGACGTTGACAGTACATCCTACTTCAAGTCCATGTATGTTGGGAGCTCAGAATACCCAGCTGTGTAATACAGCCAATATCTGCCTAGATCAGCACAAATCCACAATTGCTGCTGTTTAACCATTGAGGTGGCATTGCCAAATCACTGACAATAGCATTTAAAAAGGTTGTCTGTCATCGCACCAGTAACATATCTCATCAACAACGACACAATCATGGGGTGCTGATGGGTGGTCAAAGCAGTATGTGGCTTGAGGATGGCTTCTATGGCTGCCACGGGTAGTCCTCTAATGAAGAGATTGGTTTTATGCAAATTCATGCTAAGAAAACGCTGTGTTTACAGTACCAGCAAAGCAGATGAGATTGCATAAACAAAACACCTGCATTTTTTCCTAATATGTCAGCCTCCTTGATTTTTGCTGCATTTTTGAAAGAAGCATGTCAATTCTTTCAGCGGTTTTGCCGTGTTTTTTCACCCATACGAAGCAATGAAGCAGGCAATTTCCTGCAGAGAGAGGAGACTTCGCTACAGTTTACTGCCATAAAAAACCCACTGTGTAAATATGGCCTAAAAGTTTAATGTGGTCCCAACCCCTCCCCTGTCTCACTCCCACCCCCTGAAAACCTGCCCCACAAGCTATATAAGTTTGGCATTGCCATGATAACACTGATCTAGGAAGTCAAGCTGTAGGGTTATTATTACCACACAATGAACACCATAAAAATAAAAACACAAAAAGCAAATTTGCATGAGTTTCTCCATCACCCAAATCTGGATTATTTTTATATTTTCCAGAACATTATATGGTAAAACAAAATGTATCATTCAAAGTTACAAACCAGTCCTGTAGAAACCCCAACCCCACCCGCCCCGCCCCGCAGAATTGGTCTGCCTCATTAAATAATACATGACAACACAAGGCCTACCCATTAAATTAAAGACACCACACTTGAATAAAGTAAATGGCATTAAATGGCCGTGACATTTATTAAGGGTTACATAATAAATAAATTAATTAATCAATAAATAAAAACCAATATTTTATTAAAATTCTTCCATAACCATATTCCATAAACAACCAGTCCGCCAGTAAAAACTGGCGACTTTACCCAATACTTTAAAAAAGAAGTCCATAACCAACCAGTCCACCAGTAAAACTGGCGACTTTCCCACTAACAAATGTCACGACGAGAGCAGTTCTTGAAGTAGTCTTTCTCCAGGGGGGGAGGGTGGGTGTTCTTCTTGATCTTCAATTCTTCTGACAGCCAGCTGATGGAAAGCTGCTATTTTATACCTAAAACTTCCCGCACTTTCTGCCAGCTGATCCAATCAGCTGGCAGAAAAACAGGCGCGCAGAAACCAGACTAAACCAGTCAGAGCCAGAACACCTCAGAGCCACTGACTGAAAATTTGTTAACCCTTTCCACACCTGAATAAAATGGAAACCAAATTCACAACCAAAATAGTGAGGCCTGTGTTATCATGCGGTCGCTACGGCATACGAGATACCGTGCTCTGAACATGACAACACAAGGCCTACCCATTAAATTAAAGACACCACACTTGAATAAAGTAAATGGCATTAAATGGCCGTGACATTTATTAAGGGTTACATAATAAATAAATTAATTAATCAATAAATAAAAACCAATATTTTATTAAAATTCTTCCATAACCATATTCCATAAACAACCAGTCCGCCAGTAAAAACTGGCGACTTTACCCACACGCCAAGGACTAACAGGCCTTGGCCCACCCCCACTAACAAATATCACAGCCATTTCTCGACACAATTTTGGAGCCCCAAATTGAATATACTTTTCAAATATCATTCCCGCCCAAGTGCAATACCCTAACGTTTGATCCTAAACCGTCCTGATCCGACTTTGACTTACCAATAAAAAACCTCAACAACTTATCCATAACAAAAAACATCTGAAAATATCAATCCTGACAACCGACTCCTACTAACAGAAACTAACTCACTAATCCTAAAAAGCTCCAAAATATGCTAAAACGAATGCCACCCTAAACACCATTGACTCAAAGTCATTAACGCAAATATATCCATAGCTAAATTCTCTCTCATCAGAAATCCAGAAATTCAAGTGCTAAACCCCATTACTCTGAAAACAATCCACTTTATGAAAAAACACAAAAATTCTGCCATTCTAACCATGCGGCCGGATACCTGGCCCATGTTGAATCAGCAATAGACCTCTTAATAGCCGAAACAACTAATCCATCACTACATTCCATAAAGCTTCTGGACACGGGCTCCCGAGAGAAATTGCCATCGGTTCCATACGAAACAGTTCTTCCCGATCCTGTCGAGACAGCGCATTGTCCAACTTATTAACCCTGTCTGACTCAAGCCGCGCTTTTATCCAAATATTGTACCTAAGACACGTTAAAACCAACTGTCTCAGAATTCTGACTCCCCAACTATTCTGAGAAGACATTGTGTTAATAGCAAATACCAGATTCCTGCTATCTGATACCAACAAAATCCTTTGATTTGACAACTTCGTACCCCAGACCTCAACTAACACCAAAACTGGAAAAAGGGACATTACCGTACTATTGCCCGTCACACCACTAACCTTCCAAGAATTGTGCCAAAATTCAAATAAGAATTCTCCTTGACAAAAAACACCAAAACCGTACTCACCATGACCAAAAAACAACTGTAAAACATCGGAAGTTCTAAACTCCTGCTGCCAGACTGCCCTACCATTATAATTCCTACAAAAGTACCGCCACATAAACAAATCCTCCTTAAGCTGTTGTGTCAAACGAATATGAGAACCCGAAGATGATAATCCCTTAGTGGCCTCATACAACCTTCTGGAAAAGATCCTACCCATCGGAAAAATCCGTAAACTAAAATTCAAAAACCCCAATAATGACTGCAGTTTCCTCAAAGTTGTCTTTCTCCTGCCAATCATACCAGAAAGCTCTGCATCCAACCTAGCAACTTTTTCTTGGGGCAACCTACACTCCATCCTAACAGAGTCAATAGTAATACCCAAAAATTCTAAGCACTGACAGGGCAAAGTTGTCTTCTCCTCTGCTATAGGGATACCAAACAACTCCATTAACTCTCGAAATTTAACTAAAAGACTAAAACAATCCCCAGATTTAGCCCTGCCAACAAACAAAAAATCATCTAAGTAATGTAACACCTTCCCTTCATTACACTCCTCCTCCACTACCCAATGTAAAAACGATGAAAATGATTCAAAATAAAAACAGGATAGAGAAAACCCCATCGGGAGGCATCTATCAAAAAAATAATGCCCTCCAAACTGAAAACCTAAGGAATTAAAACCGCCAGGACTGACTGGCAGTAACCTGAATGCTGACTGTATGTCAGACTTCGCCATTAAAGCACCCCTACCTGCCTCCCTTACCAACTCCACAGCCTGGTCAAATGATGAATACTTGACGGAAACTATGTTAGGGTCAATCTCATCATTCAAAGAACCCCGCCTTGGAAAAGATAAGTGGTGGATTAAACGAAAACTGCCTTGTTCTTTTTTAGGAACTAAGCCAAGTGGGGAAAGCCTAAAATTAGTAAACGGAGGTTTAGTAAAAGGGCCAGCTACCCTACCTAACTGAATCTCCTTCATTACTTTGGAAGCTACTACCGAATCAAATTCCCTCACTGACGGAAGGTTCTCCACCCAAACACACCCAGAACCTTTAAACTCTGGAACAAAAAATCCCTTAGAAAACCCCTCTATAATTAAATCAGCCTTCTGTCTGTCTGGGTAGCGACCTAACCATCCCAGCATGTTTTGTAACCTCACTGGAGTCGCCGCCTTTAAAAATGGACTCTTTACTGTTGTGTTGTGGCTGGTTACTTCGATTCTGTTTCTCAAAGCATTTGATGACGGCATGATTGCCCCTGCAGAAGGAGCACTCATGCCGAAATCTGCCGTTAGATGCAAACTTACAATTTGATTCATTGTAAGCGAAACAAAATCCTTAACAGTAGAATTATTGGTACTCTGTCTACTAAACTGGCTTCTCTGAAGAAGCATCAGATTCAGCCAAAGACCGATGTCTTTTTGACCCCACAGCACACTGCGATGGATGGCTAACTTCTGACGAAAACTCTCATCATAAGTCAGCCATGCCTGACCGCCAAAGCTGCGATAAGCTTCCAGTATGCTGTCAAGGTGCTGAAATAAACCCGAACAGACAGAAGGGTTCCTTTCCCCTAATACAGAGGAAAAGATGCAAAATGCCTGCAGCCAGTTAAGAAAAGATCCAAGGGGACCTTTCTTCCTATCATCCACAACCGTCTTCTTATCTCTTTTTACATTCTCTCTATTAGACGGAAGCAGAGAAAATAAATCAATAAATTCCCCCCTATAAATCTTCTCTTTAACTGGCTGCGGCAGATGAAAACCCAGGGGAGACAAGTCACATGTCACTGCCTCCTTAAATAAATAACCAGGCAATGACATGGACTCCTGACTACCAATAGGGGCTGCACTACCCCCCCTAGGCGTCCCTCCCCCTGCTAACAATTCTCCTAACACCTCCCTAACTACAGACTCCATACTAACAGACAGAGGGTCGACACACGAGACAGACAGGGGAACATTGAACATCTCACCCCTCCTTCTGCTCTGCGATCCTCGGCCCTCCTCTGGAATTCGAGCTTCTGCAGCTGAGCCACGCTGACGATCCTGTTCTCTGGCTCCAGCTGGCAGATCATCCTCTTCAGACGGGGAGTCAGACCAGGGGGCCCCCGTCGCTCTTCCGGCCTCCGGCACGCTCACACTTGCCGGTGCAGCCCTGCTCCTGCTAGGATTTTCAAATCCCTGGGTCAGCGCCGCGCTTTTACGACGGCGCTGACTAGATGATCCACTCTTCCTCTTCCTGGACACATGACCGGGTGCAGGAGGATGACGTGCTGAAGTCCCGGCAGACAAGATGGGCGGTGATAACTCCGCTCCGGCATTCCCCTCTTCTCTGGACGATGACGTCGGGGGGAGGAAGCTGCTGCGTCTCCGGGACCTCCTCCTTGCAGGGATTTCCTCAGTCAGCGCTGCCATCTCCTCAGGAGCGGTGAGTTGAATCACCGCAGCGTTGCAGTCCATCTCTTCCTCAGCTTCTGCTGGCCGCCTAGGCACCGCCAGGCACTGTGTAAGCCAGGCTTCTCCGCCGTCCTCGCTCGCCCTCTTCATGAACTCCTGTAGCAGGCTCTCCATCAGCTGTTCTTCTTCATCTTCAAATCTTCTGACAGCCAGCTGATGGAAAGCTGCTATTTTATACCTAAAACTTCCCGCACTTTCTGCCAGCTGATCCAATCAGCTGGCAGAAAAACAGGCGTGCAGAAACCAGACTAAACCAGTCAGAGCCAGAACACCTCAGAGCCACTGACTGAAAATTTGTTAACCCTTTCCACACCTGAATAAAATGGAAACCAAATTCACAACCAAAATAGTGAGGCCTGTGTTATCATGCGGTCGCTACGGCATACGAGATACCGTGCTCTGAACAAATACATCTCAAAAAATTAGAATATCATCAAAAAGTTGCTGTAATTTATTTCAGTAATTCAATATAAAAAAGGTAAATGCATATTATGTAGTCATTAGAAACAGTGATCTATATCAGGTGTTTATGTCTGTGTCTGTTGATGGTTATGGCTTGCAGCCAATGAAAACCCAAAAGTCATTATCTCAGAAATTTAGAATAAATACCACCAAACACCTGCAAAGGCTTCCTAAGCGTTTAAAATGGTCCCTTAGTCTGGTTCAGTAAGCTACACAATCATGTAATCACTGTAAAAGACTCTATATAATGAGTTTTGCTTTTTGTATTGACTTACTGAAATAAATTACCTTTTTGATGATAGTCATACGAAAAAGTTTGGGCACCCCTATTAATGGTAACCTTTTTTTTTTTATAACAATTTGGGTTTTTGCAACAGCTATTTCAGTTTCATCTATCTAATTGATGCACTCAGTAATATTTCTGGATTGAAATGAGGTTTATTGTAGTAACAGAAAATGTGCAATCCGCATTTAAACAAAATTTGGCCGGTGCAAAAGTATGGGCACCTCAACATAAAAGTGACATTAATATTTTGTAGATCCTCCTTTTGCAAAAATAACAGCCTCTAGTCGCTTCCTGTAGCTTTTAATGAGTTTCTGAATCCTGGATGAAGGTATATTTGACCATTCCTGTTTACAAAACAATTCCAGTTCAGTTAAGTTTGATGGTCGCCGAGCATGGACAGCCCGCTTCAAATCATCCCACAGATTTTCAATGATATTCAGGTCTGGGGACTGGGATGGCCATTCCAGAACATTGTAATTGTTCCTCTGCATGAATGCCTGAGTAGATTTGGAGCGGTGTTTTGGATCATTGTCTTGCTGAAATATCCATCCCCTGCTAAGGCTGAAAACACATCTATGCGAGTAAAATCGGTCCAAGTGCACTGCGATCCTGAGATTTTTCTCATGATTGCAGTGCGTGTGCAATGCGTGTGTGATCCTTTTTTTTCTCAGCATGTCATCTGCCATTCAGCTCTGCTACATGGCCGCTGACAGCAGCCACAGACAGCAGCCACAGACAGCCATGTAGCAGAGCTGAATGGCAGATGACAGCAGACACAGACAGAGCCGCACGATCAGAATGAACTCGGGTGAACTTCACCCGACTTCATTGTCATGCCGTGGCTCTGTCTGTGTCACGTCCTGATTAGCGGTCACCCGTCAAGGACTCACCGGTGACCGCTAATCCCCTGAGTGACTGAATTGAGCAGCGCGATTAGCGCTGCCGTCACTCAGGTTACCCGCGGCCAGATGGATCCTCCCCCCGTGACCGCAACTCACCTGTGACTTCATCGCTGTCACTCGGGCGACTTGCTGTCACTGTTGGAGGATCCAGCAGTGGCCACGAGTTACCTGACTGACATCAGCTGATCGCGCTACTCACCTCAGTTGCTGCATGGAGCTGAAAGGAGCGGCGGTGTCTTCTGCAGCTCCTGTCACCTTCATGTAGCAGAGCTGAGAGCGTCGAGGGATCTTCGTGGATTACGTCGGACAAGGATGGGTTTTTTGCGTACTTAATAAAGTGGTGAACGAGGGTCTTTGTTATTGTTTATTATTTCAAATAAAAGGATTTTTTCACTGTGTGTGTTTATTAACTTTAATTTACAGGTTAATCATTGGGGCTGTCTCAGACGCCTGCAATGATTAATCTAGGATTTAGTGGCAGCTATGGGCTGCCATTAACTCCTTATTACCCCGATTGCCAACGCACCAGGGCAAATCGGGAAGAGCCGGGTACAGTCCCAGAACTGTTGCATATAATGTATGCGGCAATTCTGGGCGGCTGCTGACTGATATTGTTAGGCTGAGGGGCTCCCCATAACGTCGAGCTCCCCATCCTGAGAATACCAGCCTTCAGCCGTATGGCTTTATCTGGCTGGTATTAAAATTGGGGGGGGACTGCACGCCGTTTTTTTAAATTATTGTACTGCTCAGCATAGACACGCCCACCAGCTGCTGTGATTGGTTGCAGTGAGACAGCGGTCACTCAGCGTGGGGGCGTGTCTGACTGCAACCAATCATAGGTGCCAGTGGGCGAGGAAAGCAGGGAATACGATATTGAATAATGAGCAGCCGGCTTTTTCAAAAGAGAAGCCGCCGGAGCAGTGTGAACGCTGTGCATCGGGGCTCGGTGAGTATGAGAGAGGGGGGGGAGAGGGATAGACAGACATGGACAGAGAGAGAGGGACAGAGATAGTGACCGACAGAGAGAGAATAGAGAGGGAGAGACCGACTGACAGAGAATAGTGATTGACAGACATTGTGAGACATCACTCGTTTCCAGTGTTTTAGGAAACATGCGAGAAATGTATTTAGAAAATCGGATGTCACTAGGATGCTGTGAGTGCAGTCCCGTGACATCTGATTTTTTACACGCTCCCATAGACTTGCATTGGAAAGACTCGCAGTAGAAACTCGCAAAAAAGCAGCATGCTGCGATTATTTTCTCAGTCCGATTTGGACTGAGAAAAAAAAATCTCAAATGCGAGCTGAATCATTCACTAACATGTGTCTGATTCCAATGCGAGATTTTCCTGCATTGCTCTACTGCGAGAAACTCGCAAGTGAGAAGCAGCCCTAACTTCAACTTCGTCACTGATTCTTGCACATTATTGTCAATAATCTGCTGATACTGAGTTGAATCCATGCGACCCTCAACTTTAACAAGATTCCCAGTGCCAGCATTGGCCACACAGCCCCAAAGCATGATGAGCAAATTTTATTGTGGGTAGCAAGTGCTTTTCTTGGAATGCCGTATTTTTTTTGCCTCCATGCATAACGCCTTTTTGTATGACCAAACAACCCCCTCTTTGTTTCTTCAGTCCACAGGACCTTCTTCCAAAATGTAACGGGCTTGTCCAAATGTGCTTTTGCATACCTCAGGCGACTCTGTTTGTGGCTAGCTTGCAGAAACTGCTTCTTTCTTTCGCATCACTCTCCCATACAGCTTCTCCTTGTGCAACGTGCGCTGTATTGTTGACCAATGCACATTGACACCATCTGCAGCAAGATGATGCTGCAGGTCTTTGGATTGTCCTTGACTCTTCTCACCATTCTTCTTCTCTGCCTTTGATATTTTTCTTGTCCTGCCACTTCTGGGCTTAACAAGAACTGTACCTGTGTTCTTCCATTTCCTTACTATGTTCCTCACAGTGGAAACTGACAGTTTAAATCTCTGAGACAACTTTTTGTATCCTTCCCCTGAACAACTATGTTGAATAATCTTTGTTTTTAGATAATTTGAGAGTTGTTTTGAGGAGCCCATGATGCCACTCTTCATAGGAGATTCAAATAGGAGAACAACTTGCAAGTGGCCACCTTAAATACCTTTTCTCATGATTGGATACACCTGCCTATAAAGTTCAAAGCTCAATGAGGTTACAAAACCAATTTAGTGCTTTAGTAAGTCAGTAAAAAGTAGTTAGAAGTGTTCAAATCAAGAAATTGATAAGGGTGCCCATACTTTTGCACCGGTCAAATTTAGTTTAAATGTGGATTGCACATTTTCTGTTAGTACAATAAACCTCATTTCAATCCAGAAATATTACTGAGTCCATCAGTTATTAGATATATGAAACTGAAATAGCTGTTGCAAAAACCCAAATTGTTATAAAGAAAAAAGGTTAACATTAATAGGGGTGCACAAACTTTTTCATATGACTGTATTTTAATTTATTGAGATTCACTTGTCCCGTTCATATGTTCGAGGTCTTACAGGAGTCCTTCCAGGGGAGAATAGCTCTACAATATGGCTGGGTGATGGACGATGCCATAACAGTTTTCCAGAGAGTCACAATCTCTGCCATAAACTAAGGCTTCTGGAGTTATGGATTATATGCAATGACTTCATACGACTATGTTAGCACAGTTAAGGGTCATATGCCATTAATAATACTTTTCTTTAACTCCCAGGGTAAACAGCCTTCTCCCAAGCTTGTACTTTTGAATGAGATTTAATGTACTGAAATATTTCCCACATGAGAGTAGCCTCTATATGCTCTGTGTTTTTGCAAACCCAAACCCATTAACTCAAAATTGGAGAGTTTGCAAATTTTTATAGTTTATGCCTTACCACAACTTTAGGACATCCTTTATTAAAAATTTTATTGAGGCAAAGTGACCAAAAAATGAAAATTAATGGAGTTTCCTTTTTTTTTTTTTTTACCATATTGGATAATCGTCTTGTAAGTAGTGATGGGCAGACCCAGGCTGTAAAAGTCAAAAGTACCCTAGCAATCGCTGATCTCGGGGAGACCAGCCAGAGAAAACACTGCTGGCAGCGAACAAAGGCGCTCAAAACCGTGAAATCCTAGGTGCCTTACTCCCTGGGAAGTATGCAAATCAAATAAGGTCCGTGGAGCCTCGGTTAGGAGTCTCGACACAGAAAATAGCCAGATATCCTTCCGAGAAGGACCTAGCCAAGGAGTGGCTCTTTTGAGAAGATCACCATAACCGTTATATTAAGTGTCCCTTTTAGTCAATATCCAACTTTTTGACGAGTTTAAAGATAAGACAAGGGAAATACCAAGGCCAGGTATCCATCCACAGACAGCTGTTTCGGGGTGTTGCCCCTCATCAGTGTGGAGTAGGATTCTGGCTAGGTGAGAGCAATGCCTAGTAGACTGGTCTCCCCGAGATCAGTGATTGTTTTGTCTTGTTGGTCTATTAGGCATTGCTCCCATCTAGCCAGAATCCTACTCCACACTGATGGGGGGCAACCCCCCAAAACAGCTGTCTGTGGATGGATACCTGGCCTTGGTATTTCCCTGGTCTTATCTTTAAACTTCTCAAAGAGTTGGATATTGACTAAAAGGGCCACTTAATATGGTGGTCTCCTAAAAAGAGCCACTCCTTGGCTAGGTCCTTCCTGGAGGGATATCTGGCTATTTACTGTGTTGAGACTCCTAACAGAGGCTCCATGGACCTTATTTGATGTGTGCTTATCTTGGCTTTGTTACAAAGAGAAGACCACATGCGGCTTTTTTTTTTTTTTTTTAATTTAAATTTTTTTCAAAAACTGGCATGCAGTTGCCCTCCATTTTCATACCCAGCCATGATAAAGCCCAACAGCTGGGGGCTAGTAATCTCACGCTGGGGAGACGCATGATGATTGAGCCCCGCCTAATTGTAGCAATCTGCATCCACCCAGGACTGTCACCTCCATTAGATACACAGCTCATCATTATTGCCCCGATGCAGTGACAATTGGGGTAATAAGGTGTTAATTGCAAATTTACAGCTGCCACTAAGCTCTTAGTAATGGGAGGAGTCTGACCCCACCCCATTACTAATGTAATTGAAAAGAAATAAAACACCCAAAAAAAAAAAAAAAAATTTAATTTGCAATAAAATACAAAAACCCCCAAAACATCCAGGTCTGACATAAACCACACGAGTTCCCATGCCAATTCCAGCTCTGCAGAGGAAAAAAAAAAAAAAAAACTGGAAAACAAAAAGGCACAATAGGGTCTTATCTTATCTCTCTCACAACCTTAACAGCCCAGTGGGAGTGCCATTTCTACCCAATAAAGTTACTCCTATTATACAAAAATAATTCTATTTTTCCTGTTACGGGCAGCGCAGTAATACCTCCTTCTGCTCCTCCAGTACATATTTGATTCAAGGTCTGCTATATCTGAGGCGACAGCATGCACCCATAGAAGATGGCCGCAAGCTGCAAGTTTCAGACAAAGAACAAGCTGCAGCAATGAGTGGTGAGATCACTCAGGTTATTTGCTGTCTTGTCACTTACAGATTAGTAATGGGTGAGGAGGGGGGGTAAAATGTACGGCTGCAACTCTGTGCTTATTTTGGCTGTACATCAAAATAAGAAGAACTGCATGAGGGTTTTGTTTTTCTTTTATTTTAAATTATTTAAATAAACAAAAAAACAAAGCCACGTTTAAATTTTATCCCCCTGATCCATTAGATATGACAATCTTGCCATTTTACCCTGCTCATCACAATTGCCCTGGTGCGGTGTCAAATCTGGGTAATATCAGGGGTTAATGACAGCTCACAGCTGCCACTAAGCCCTAGATTAGTAATGGGAGGAGTCTGAGACACACACTGACTGAGCCGCAATGATGAGCAGAGACATCCATTTAATTGCGATCACAGATGGGAGGTTTCCACAGTGCCCCACCTGTGACCGCAGGTAAACTGACCTCAGGTAACCTCATTGAATGCAGTGACTATAGTTGAACGAGTACCTAACTATTCGTACTCTAATACTCCTAACGAGTATGGTCTACTACTCGCGTATTCGTTCCAAATAGCGTGTTTAATGTAAGTCAATGGGGAAAACTCGCAATGCAACAAGTAACCCAAATTCTGCACTACTTGCTACTCGCATGAATAGTACGTCATTCGGGTTACTCGTTACTTTGAGTTTTTCCCTATTGACTTGCATTTCAATTCACACACTATTTGGAATGAATACGCGAGTATCAAAGACAGTACTCGTTATGAGTATAGCGAGTAGGAATAGTTACCGTATTTTTCGCTTTATAAGATGCACTTTTTTCCCCCCAAAATTGTGGGGAAAATAGGGGTGTGTCTTACAAAGTGAATGTAACTTACCGGGCAGTAATGCGGCGGTGGAGTGAGTCACAGGAGGCTGGTGCTGGAGCGGAGGCGGCCACCATGGATCCCCCGGCAATCGGCTACAGCAGCAGTCACCATAGCCGAAATCTTTATCTGCGCCTGCGCTGCCTCCAACGTGACTTTCGGAAAATGGCTGCGGAGGTGACGCAGGCGCAGATTGAGATCTCAGAGAAGCGAGATCTCCATCTGCGCATGCGCCGCCTTCCGTAGCCATTTTCCTGAAGTCCATCGCGTCGGAGGCTACGCAGGCACAGATAGAGATCGCGGCTCTCGAAGATCGCGATCTGCGCATGCGCGGGCTCCATTTTAGATCTCCGCAGCAGGCGGAGACTATCATAAGAAAGAGAGAGAGAAGAACGATTCTCCTCTTCCTCGCTAGGGCTGGATGCCGATTGGTGGAGACTTCTGCAGAGCTGCCTCCACCAATCAATGATCTGAGCCTGACAAAGTGTTGTCAGTTGAACGAAGGGTCCTAATAGGTGAGCAAAAAATACTGAAGGGGAACACAACCCCCATCATCAGCCTTCAGAATATACTGTATCAATCGGTGTATTCTGAAGGATGATGGGGGCTGTAGTCCTTTAGTGTAAATACTCCAGGGAGGGACTAATATAGTGGCCAAAGTGTAAATGTGACTACCACCCCCCTCATCTTTCAGAATACAGCCATGTATGGTATACAGTACATGGGTGTATTCACAAGGATGAGGGGGGTGGTAGTCCCAGATCCCATAAAAGTGCATCATGCAGGTCCCCCATAGCAGTGCACCATCCACAGGTCCCCCCATAGCAGTGCGCCATCCACAGGTGCCCCATAAGAGTGCGCCATCCACAGGTCCCCCATAACAGTGTGCCATCCTCAGGTCCCCCATAACAGTGCGCCATCCTCAGGTCCCCCATAACAGTGCGCCATCCACAGATCCCCCCCCCATAACAGACCCTCCTGTTGAGTCTAAATTGTTAAAATATTTTTTTTTAATTAATTTTATTAAAATGTTTTAGCACACTGTTTGGCTCAATTTTTTTTTTTTTAATTTTCCTCCTCTAAAACCTAGATGCGTCTTATAAAGCGAAAAATACGGTAGGTCCTCTTAAACTCTGGCGGTGACCTCAACTTCAGGCGAGTTCTCAGACCTGCACCTACTGGCAGGAGCCCGCATTTTGGGATTTTTTTTTTTTTACCAAGAGATGCAGATTTAGTGCTGAAATGTAGACACCAAATTCCTGCACCAATTCTGCATGCATTATGATGCAATGTTTTGCCAGGAGATGCGGATTTGGGTGCTGGAATATGTATAAAATTTCAGCACCAAATCTGCATCTCTTGGCAAAAAAAACCCTGCAGTTTTCTGCCAGGAGATGCAAGTCTGTAAAACTTTAATGATCTATACCCGTGTGCTGTAACTTCAGTAAGTAGCAGAAAAGGAATCGTTGTGGGACCTTGTGTGGATTACGTTTGAACTTGGTGTTTGGAGTTAATAAAGGGGTGAAAGAGGGTGGCTTTTTTTTGTATTTTATTTCAAATAACGGATTTTTTGAGTATTTGTGTTTCTTTTCACTTAGATTAGTAATTGGGAAGGGGTGTCTCAGACACCTCCCATTACTAATCTCGGGCTTAGTGACAACTGTGAGCCATCATTAGCCCCTGATATTACCCAGATTGCCACCAGACTAGGGCTAGGCTATTGGGATGAGCCAGGTAAAGTGCCAGAATTGTCACTTCTAATGGATGCAACAATTCTGGGAGGCTGCAGGCTGCTATTTTTAGGCTGGGGGGACGAGGGGGTTGGGATGGCCAATAACCATGGGCCTCTCCAGCCTGAGAATAACAGGCCCCAGATGTCTGCTTTATCATGGCTTGATATCAAAATTATGTGAGATTCCAAGCAGTCAGACACTGTCACAAACGATGGGGACACGGTCTGACTGCAACCAATCACAGACGCTGGGACTGCCTGTAAGCGGGAAAAGCAGTGCATATGCAGGAGGATAATGAGCAGCACCAGAAGCAGAGTGTGTGGCCCGAAAGTAGAATTACAGCTGCGTGGGAGACTGGTAAGTATAATGCGATTGATTTCTTCCTATTTTTTTTCTACAGGGAAAATATATTTTTGTACCGTGTTAGCCAGTAAAGATAAAAAAGAAGGGAATTTTGTTACTTACCGTAAATTCCTTTTCTTCTAGCTCTTATTGGGAGACCCAGACGATTGGTGTATAGCACTGCCTCCGGAGGCCACACAAAGCAATTACACTAAAAAGTGTAAGGCCCCTCCCCTTCTGGCTATACACCCCCAGTGGGATCACTGGCTCACCAGTTTTAGTGCAAAAGCAAGAAGGAGGAAAGCCAATAACTGGTTTAAACAAATCCTCTCCGAGTAACCTCGGAGAACTGAAAACCGTTCAACATGAACAACATGTGTACCCGCAAACAAACCAAAAATCCCGAAGGACAACAGGGCGGGTGCTGGGTCTCCCAATAAGAGCTAGAAGAAAAGGAATTTACGGTAAGTAACAAAATTCCCTTCTTCAGCGCTCTATTGGGAGACCCAGACGATTGGGACGTCCAAAAGCTGTCCCTGGGTGGGTAAAGAAATACCTCATGTTAGAGCTGCAAGACAGCCCTCCCCTATGGGGAGGTAACTGCCGCCTGCAGGACTCTTCTACCTAGGCTGGCGTCCGCCGAAGCATAGGTATGCACCTGATAATGTTTGGTGAAAGTGTGCAAACTCGACCAGGTAGCTGCCTGGCACACCTGTTGAGCCGTAGCCTGGTGTCGTAATGCCCAGGATGCACCCACGGCTCTGGTAGAATGGGCCTTCAGCCCTGATGGAACCGGAAGCCCAGCAGAACGGTAGGCTTCAAGAATTGGTTCTTTGATCCATCGAGCCAGGGTGGCCTTAGAAGCCTGCGACCCTTTGCGCTGACCAGCGACAAGGACAAAGAGTGCATCCGAACGGCGCAAGGGCGCCGTGCGGGAGATGTAGATTCTGAGTGCTCTCACCAGATCTAACAAATGTAAATCTTTCTCATACCGATGAACTGCATGAGGACAAAACGAAGGCAAAGAGATATCCTGATTAAGATGAAAAGAGGATACCACCTTCGGGAGAAACTCCTGAATGGGGCGCAGCACAACCTTGTCCTGGTGGAAGACCAGGAAGGGAGCCTTGGATGATAGTGCTGCCAGCTCAGACACTCTCCGAAGAGATGTGATCGCTACCAGAAAAGCCACTTTCTGTGATAGTCTAGAAAGTGAAACCTCCCTCAGAGGCTCGAAGGGCGGCTTCTGGAGGGCAACTAGTACCCTGTTCAGATCCCATGGATCTAACGGCCGCTTGTACGGGGGTACGATATGGCAAACCCCCTGTAGGAACGTGCGCACTTTAGGAAGGCGTGCCAAACGCCTCTGAAAAAAGACGGATAGCGCCGAGACCTGACCTTTAAGGGAGCTGAGCGACAAACCTTTTTCTAACCCAGATTGCAGGAAAGAAAAAGGTAGGCAATGCAAATGGCCAGGGAGACACTCCCTGAGCAGAGGACCAGGATAAGAATATCCTCCACGTTCTGTGGTAGATCTTAGCGGACGTGGGCTTCCTAGCCTGTCTCATGGTGGCAACGACCCCTTGGGACAATCCTGAAGACGCTAGGATCCAGGACTCAATGGCCACACAGTCAGGTTCAGGGCCGCAGAATTCCGATGGAAAAACGGCCCTTGGGACAGTAAGTCTGGTCGGTCTGGGAGTGCCCACGGTTGGCCGACCGTGAGCTGCCACAGATCCGGATACCACGCCCTCCTCGGCCAGTCTGGGGCGACAAGTATGACGCGGCTGCAATCGGATCTGATCTTGCGTAGCACTCTGGGCAAGAGTGCCAGAGGTGGAAACACATAAGGGAGCCGGAACTGCGACCAATCTTGCACTAGGGCGTCTGCCGCCAGTGCTCTTTGATCGCGAGACCGTGCCATGAAGGTTGGGACCTTGTTGTTGTGCCGTGACGCCATTAGGTCGACGTCCGGCACCCCCCAGCGGCGACAGATTTCCTGAAACACGTCTGGGTGGAGGGACCATTCCCCTGCGTCCATGCCCTGGCGACTGAGGAAGTCTGCTTCCCAGTTTTCTACGCCGGGGATGTGAACTGCGGATATGGTGGAGGCTGTGGCTTCCACCCACATCAGAATCCGCCGGACTTCCTGGAAGGCTTGCCGACTGCGTGTCCCCCCTTGGTGGTTGATGTATGCCACCGCTGTGGAGTTGTCCGACTGAATTCGGATCTGCCTTCCTTCCAGCCACTGCTGGAAGGCTAGTAGGGCAAGATACACTGCTCTGATTTCCAGAACATTGATCTGAAGGGTGGACTCCTGCTGAGTCCACGTACCCTGAGCCCTGTGGTGGAGAAACACTGCTCCCCACCCTGACAGACTCGCGTCTGTCGTGACCACTGCCCAGGATGGGGGCAGGAATGATCTTCCCTGTGATAATGAGGTGGGAAGAAGCCACCACTGCAGGGAGTCTTTGGCCGTCTGGGAAAGGGAGACTTTCCTGTCCAGGGATGTTGACTTCCCGTCCCATTGGCGGAGAATGTCCCATTGAAGTGGACGCAGATGAAACTGCGCAAACGGAACCGCCTCTATTGCCGCCACCATCTTCCCGAGGAAGTGCATGAGGCGTCTTAAGGAGTGCGACTGACTTTGAAGGAGAGCCTGCACCCCAGTCTGTAGAGACCGCTGCTTGGCCAGCGGAAGCTTCACTATCGCTGAGAGAGTATGAAACTCCATGCCAAGATACGTTAGTGATTGGGTCGGTGACAGATTTGACTTTGGGAAGTTGATGATCCACCCGAACGCCTGGAGAGTCTCCAGTGCAACATTCAGGCTGAGTTGGCATGCCTCTTGAGAGGGTGCCTTGACCAGTAGATCGTCCAAGTAAGGGATCACAGAGTGTCCGTGAGAGTGCAAGACTGCTACCACTGCCGCCATGATCTCGGTGAACACCCGAGGGGCTGTCGCCAGACCAAATGGCAGAGCTACGAACTGAAGATGGTCGTCTCCTATCACGAAGCGTAGAAAGCGTTGGTGCTCTGTAGCAATCGGCACGTGGAGATAAGCATCTTTGATGTCTATTGATGCTATGAAATCTCCTTGAGACATTGAGGCAATGACTGAGCGGAGGGATTCCATCCGGAACCGCCTGGCGTTCACATGCTTGTTGAGCAGTTTTAGGTCCAGAACAGGACGGAAGGAGCCGTCCTTTTTTGGAACCACAAAGAGATTGGAGTAAAATCCTCGCCCCCGTTCCTGAGGGGGGACAGGGATCACGACTCCTTCTGCTCTTAGAGAGTCCACCGCCTGCAGCAGGGCATTTGCTCGGTTGGGGTGTGGGGAGGTTCTGAAGAACCGAAGTGGAGGTCGAGAACTGAACTCGATTCTGTACCCGCGAGACAAAATGTCTGTTACCCACCGGTCCTTGACCTGTGACAGCCAAATGTCGCAAAAGCGGGAGAGCCTGCCACCGACCGAGGATGCGGAGGGAGGAGGCCGAAAGTCATGAGGTAGCCGCTTTGGAAGCGGTTCCTCCATTTGCTTTCCTGGGGCGTGAGTGAGCCCGCCAGGAATCTGAGCTCCCTTGTTCCTTCTGAGTCCTTTTGGACGAGGAGAATTGGGCCTTGCCCGAGCCTCGAAAGGACCGAAACCTCGACTGCCACCTTTTCTGTTGAGGTTTACTTGCTCTGGGCTGTGGTAAGGAAGAGTCCTTACCCTTGGACTGTTTTATGATTTCAGCCAATGGCTCACCAAACAGTCTGTCTCTAGATAATGGCAAGCTGGTTAAGCATTTTTTGGAACCAGCATCTGCTTTCCAGTCCTTTAACTACAAGGCTCTGCGCAAAACCACAGAATTGGCGGACGCCATAGCAGTACGGCTCGTAGATTCTAAGACAGCATTGATAGCATAGGTCGCAAACGCAGACATTTGCGAAGTTAGGGACGCCATCTGCGGCACTGCTGGATGTATGAAAGCATCCACCTGTGCTAAACCAGCTGAAATAGCTTGGAGTGCCCACACGGCCGCGAATGCTGGAGCAAACGACGCGCCGATAGCTTCATAGACAGATTTCAACCAAAGGTCCATCTGTCTGTCGTTGGCATCCTTAAGTGAAGCGCCATCCTCTACTGCGACTATGGATCTAGCCGCAAGCTTGGAAATTGGGGGATCCACCTTTGGACACTGGGTCCAGCGTTTGGCCACCTCAGAGGGAAAAGGATAACGGGTATCCTTAGAACGTTTAGAGAAACGCTTGTCTGGATGAGCGTCGTGTTTCTGGATCGATTCTCTGAAGTCAGAGTGGTCCAAAAAAGCACTTAATTTACGCTTGGGATACAGGAAATGGAACTTCTCCTGCTGTGCAGCTGCCTCCTCTGCAGAAGGGGCTGGGGGAGAAATATCCAACAGTCTATTAATTGCCGATATAAGGTCATTAACCATGGCGTCACCATCAGGGGCATCCAGATTGAAAGGAGCCTCAGGATTAGAATCCTGATCACCGTCCTCAGTCTCCTCACAGAGAGACTCTTCTCGCTGAGACTCTGAGCAGTGTGATGACGTTGAGGGTCTTTCCCAGCGAGCTCGCTTAGGCTGCCTGGGACTGTCATCTGAGTCAGAGACTTCAGCCTGTGATGCTTGAGACCCCCTTGAAGTACGGATTAGTTCCAACTGAGGGGGACCGGAGAGCAGAGACACAGCAGTGTCCATGGTCTGAGTAACTGGCCTGGACTGCAAGGTCTCCAGGATTTTTGACATAGTCACAGACATTTTATCAGCAAAAACTGCAAAGTCTGTCCCCGTCACCGGGGCAGGGTTCACAGGCGTCTCTGCCTGGGCTACCACCACATTAGGCTCTGGCTGACGAAGTGCCACTGGGACTGAACATTGCATACAATGTGAGTCTTTGGAGCCTGCCGGTAGATCAGCCCCACATGCAGTACAAACAGTGTACACAGCCTGTGCCTTGGCACCCTTGCGTTTTGCGGATGACATGTTGCTGCCTCCTCAGAGCAGTACAGGGTGTCCAGCCAAGAAGCGACCTTACAGTGCAACTATATATATATATATGGTACTAAGAAAAAAGTACACTAATATAACACTGAGGCACTAGTGGGGCCAGCACTAAAGTGCAGCTTACCGCCCGCTTAGGAGCGGGTGTGTGGTCGCCGAATCCCCTTTAGTCTGGGTCTCCCAGAGCCTGCTGTCTCTCCCCAGCCAGACCGCATGTGTAATGGCTGCCGGCGTCCTTGTGGAGAGGGGGGGCGGGCCCTGGGCGTATACAGACGAAGAGCGGGAAGCCTGCTTCCCACTGTGCCTAGTGAGAGGGCTGGAGCATGTAAATAAGCTCCAGCCCTCGGCGCTGCCAATTGAGCAGCGTCTCTCCCCTACCCTGATTGACAGGGTAGGGGCGGGAACGAAGCGGCGCTAGGCCGCAGAAGCCGGGGGCTAAAGTTAGAAGCGCCGCCGCCGTAAAAGCGCGGTCGGCGCAAAGTCCCCGGCGCACCACAAGTCGCAGCTGCGCCGCCGCTCCAGTAGCGGTCGGCGCAGTAGTTCCCAACATGTAACGTCACTCAGCAAAGCTGCAGTGACCTAACCCCAGCGCACAGCGCTACTGTCCCCGGCGCACTATAACGCTCAGCAAGCCTTGAGAGTGTCCGTGCCTGCCGGGGACACAGAGTACCTGAAAGTTGCAGGGCCTTGTCCCTGAACGGCACTCCCGCTCCAAATCCAGCAGGTTCTCTGGGTCTGTGGATGGAGCCCGGCCTCAGGGCTTGGAGGCCGGTAAGATCCCACTTCCACAGAGCCCTCCAGGGGATGTGGAAGGAAAACAGCATGTGGGCTCCAGCCTCCGTACCAGCAATAGGTACCTCAACCTTACAAGCACCACCACGGGTGAGAAGGGAGCATGCTGGGGGCCCCATATGGGCCCTCTTTTCTTCCATCCGATATAGCCAGCAGCTACTGCTGACTACAAACAGTGGAGCTATGCGTGGATGTCTGACCTCCTTCGCACAAAGCAGAAAACTGGTGAGCCAGTGATCCCACTGGGGGTGTATAGCCAGAAGGGGAGGGGCCTTACACTTTTTAGTGTAATTGCTTTGTGTGGCCTCCGGAGGCAGTGCTATACACCAATCGTCTGGGTCTCCCAATAGAGCGCTGAAGAAAAGTTTGTTTAAAAGAACTGCGAGTCCTCAGTAGTTGATACCTTTTAATGGCTAACTGAAAAGATGGTAATAGCAAGCCTTCGAGACTACTCAGGTCTCTTCTTCAGGCTCTGTATAACACAAAATCTGAAGAGTCACATATTTATACACAACAGGACATAGAATGGGGCAGTAAATAAAACAAGTGACATGAAGCAGAACTATCAGTATGGCAAGAGGACAAACTGTTGTGGCCATAAATATTGCTAACTATATATAACCCTTAAAATTACGTACTTTAATAATATACATTAAAATCCACAACCCTTGTGCAAAATATTTCAAAAGGGAAAAACAAAGGGAGGAGGGTAAGATGCTCACCCTTTACATTAGCCCTCCCTCCTGTCCACTACCTACCGCGGGGGTCGGCACCCTAATGCCTGCGAATAATGGCGCCCCCACTCAGCGGTGGCTGTCCCTGAAATGACCCTCAATAGACCCTCCACAAAGTGATGAAAAATAGATAGGGTTAAGAGTCATAAACTGGGTACACACATTCACAGTGGACAGGTAGAATGGAACAGCTGCACATGAACCTCAGATTTAGACCAACATCAAATATCACTGGTGATTCTGGGGGTAATAATTCAGACCGATGGACAGATCCAATGTACTAAATATAAAGTACCACTTGTGCTTCCAAGGGCAGAAGTACAAAACAATAGATATGTGGCCCTATATAGCCCCAAACAACCTTGAATACCAGGAAACAATTGCATACGCCTGATATCCAAAACCACTCCTTGGTACGCCTAATTAGTGAAAGACAGAATATAGTGCATAGTGCAAAAACAATGTGCAAACTTATGAGCAGGATCTGGCCTCAGATGCCAACCATACTAAACAGCCAGTCTGTCCATATATAGAATAAATCATACCAAGTGTGATACCATGAA
This sequence comes from Anomaloglossus baeobatrachus, assembly GCF_048569485.1. Classification (NCBI taxonomy): domain Eukaryota; kingdom Metazoa; phylum Chordata; class Amphibia; order Anura; family Aromobatidae; genus Anomaloglossus; species Anomaloglossus baeobatrachus. Next base: position 362,488,785 of record NC_134356.1, read on the forward strand.
TCAACCAGTATTGGTCATACAAGTTAGTCAATGACTTATCTGTGGGGAGGGTTCATGTGCGCTTCCCAGAATAGCCCCAATCACGCCTCAACGCGTTTCTCCATGGATCTTCAGGAGGCTTGATGTCAGGCTTGCCAATTGGTTTCAGGATAGCATGATGTCAGGATAAGGGGGGAGATCCGATACACCTAGATCTCCTCTTAAACCATGCCAGTAATGAGCCTCCCCCACCTCCAGCCAATCAGTCCACTGCCCCCGCCCAGACATAGACACACCCCTATCCACGATAATAATGCTCAGATCTTACCCCCCATGTACGCACCCCCTCCTCCCTCCCCCCATTTGTGACCTGCTCCTTTCCCGTTTTCCCCCTCATCGTTATTGTCCCGGTTTAGACAGCCAACATGGTGGTGGCTAATTAGTTATACAATGTATGGCCACTAATGAGAGACTTGGGCTGTCATCATTATAACCCAAGTTTGTATCTATGAGAGAACTATATATATATACACTGTATGGCTACCAATAATAGACTTGGGCTGTTATCATTATGTCCCAAGTGTGCATCTATGAGAGAAATGTTATGGATCATGCAGGGCGACCTCGTAATTAACATAAATTCATATTTGACGTGATTTGAATGCTCGTTTACTTCGGGGGTTAATATAGCCATACTCCGGCCCCCCCCCCTTTCTCTCCGATAATTTACCGGTGATGTCACTGGAGGGGAGTGGCTGTGGGATGTCCTCTACTACAGGGCATCCCTTACGCTGTTCTCCGTTCATTCAATAGGCTTCGGGCACCTGTGTGACGTCACTTCCGGTTATCGCTCCGCGACGTTACTTCCGGGTGACGTTCCGTGACGTCACTTCCGGTTCCGCCCTGTGAACTGAGCGTGGAACGCAAGCTGCGTTACACCGTGGAATGTATTAGAGGGGCGTCCCTGGAGATTCATGATTTTCACATATGATCTAATAGGACGAATCATATGAACGGGGTACATGAGGTATTCTAGCAATGTGTACATTATTCTTGTACCTGTACACATTATGGAATAGGATCATAAGATCTGAGCATTATTATCGTGGATAGGGGTGTGTCTATGTCTGGGCGGGGGGAGTGGACTGATTGGCTGGAGGTGGGGGAGGCTCATTACTGGCATGGTTTAAGAGGAGATCTAGGTGTATCGGATCTCCCCCCTTATCCTGACATCATGCTATCCTGAAACCAATTGGCAAGCCTGACATCAAGCCTCCTGAAGATCCATGTCTGGAGAAACGCGTTGAGGCGTGATTGGGGCTATTCTGGAAAGCGCACATGAACCCTCCCCACAGATAAGTCATTGACTAACTTGTATGACCAATACTGGTTGATTCATGGTATCACACTTGGTATGATTTATTCTATATATGGACAGACTGGCTGTTTAGTATGGTTGGCATCTGAGGCCAGATCCTGCTCATAAGTTTGCACATTGTTTTTGCACTATGCACTATATTCTGTCTTTCACTAATTAGGCGTACCAAGGAGTGGTTTTGGATATCAGGCGTATGCAATTGTTTCCTGGTATTCAAGGTTGTTTGGGGCTATATAGGGCCACATATCCATTGTTTTGTACTTCTGCCCTTGGAAGCACAAGTGGTACTTTATATTTAGTACATTGGATCTGTCCATCAGTCTGAATTATTACCCCCAGAATCACCAGTGATATTTGATGTTGGTCTAAATCTGAGGTTCATGTGCAGCTGTTCCATTCTACCTGTCCACTGTGAATGTGTGTACCCAGTTTATGACTCTTAACCCTATCTATTTTTCATCACTTTGTGGAGGGTCTATTGAGGGTCATTTCAGGGACAGCCACCGCTGAGTGGGGGCGCCATTATTCGCAGGCATTAGGGTGCCGACCCCCGCGGTAGGTAGTGGACAGGAGGGAGGGCTAATGTAAAGGGTGAGCATCTTACCCTCCTCCCTTTGTTTTTCCCTTTTGAAATATTTTGCACAAGGGTTGTGGATTTTAATGTATATTATTAAAGTACGTAATTTTAAGGGTTATATATAGTTTGTTATGCGACACCCCCTTTTACATATATTTCCATAAATATTGCTGCAGTTCAGTGTGAAAGTTTTATTGTCCTCTGATTAGGATCTAGTCCAGGGCTGTGATGCGCTCGGATGGTGTGAGGAACACATCGCTTAATTGATGTAAAAAGACATGAATCCATGAGACACATTCATTCCTGCTCTGAATGTGTCAAAGGTCATCATAAGTTTGTACTCCCATAGTCTGTCTCTTTGGGACTTGAAATTCCCTTTCAATACCAGCAATTTCATGTCTATGATGCTGTGGTCTGGGTTACAAAAATGTTTGGCCACAGGTAGATCCATCCTTTTTCCTCCAATTGTGTGGCGGTGAGAATTCATCCTTGTCCTGAGCTGTTGTCCGATCTCCCCTACATACAGACCCCCAGTTGGACATTTGGTACATAGAATTAAGTACACCACATTGGTTGTGGTGCAGCTGAAGGTACCTGGGATCTTTTAGTCCTGATGTGATCTGGGAATCTTTATCTTGTCCGTTGTCAATATAAATTAAAACAGGTACATTTCCCTGCAACCAGAAAAAATGTAACAGGTCTTACATTTTTTCTGGTTGCAGGGAAATGTACCTGTTTTAATTTATATTGACAACGGACAAGATAAAGATTCCCAGATCACATCAGGACTAAAAGATCCCAGGTACCTTCAGCTGTACCACAACCAATGTGGTGTACTTAATTATATGTACCAAATGTCCAACTGGGGGTCTGAATATAGGGGAGACCGGACAACAGCTCAGGACAAGGATGAATTCTCACCGCCACACAATTAGAGAAAAAAGGATGGATCTACCTGTGGCCAAACATTTTTGTAACCCAGACCACAGCATCATAGACATGAAATTGCTGGTATTGAAAGGGAATTTCAAGTCCCAAAGAGATAGGAGACTATGGGAGTACAAACTTATGATGACCTTTGACACATTCAGAGCAGGAATGAATGTGTCTCATGGATTCATGTCTTTTTACATCAATTAAGCGATGTGCTCCTCACACCATCCGGGGACATCACAGCCCTGGACCAGACCCTAATCAGAGGTCAATAAAACTTTCACACTGAACTGCAGCAATATTTATGGCCACAACAGTTTGTCCTCTTGCCATACTGATAGTTCTGCTTCATGTCACTTGTTTTATTTACTGCCCCATTCTATGTCCTGTTGTGTATAAATATATGTGACTCTTCAGATTTTGTGTTATACTGAGCCTGAAGAAGAGACCGGAGTGTCTCGAAAGCTTGCTATTACCATCTTTTCAGTTAGCCATTAAAAGGTATCAACTACTGAGGACTCAGTTCTTTTAAAACTGACTTTATTTTTTTTCTCTCATTTATTTATAATTATTCGGATGGCCAGGTCTAGATAGTTACTCAAAGCTCACCAAGAATTCCAGGGTCAGTGCACGGATACTTGGTATCCCACGCGGATCCGGACTTTTACAGTCAGAGTTCGCCCATCTCTTAACATAACCTTACAGCTAATACCTGGAGTTTATCGAGTGCGTTCAGCTCCTGAGAATGCTCCATAAGTGCGCACGTTGTGTAATGTCATGCGTTTGCACTGCAGCATAAATGCATGCGTCCTGCGTCTCCAGCACAATCCATCCGCACGTTGCTTTTTTTAAGTGCAGCGGTTTTGATGCCAAATATTTGAGAAAATCGATGCGTTTAAAAAAGCAACATGTCACTTTTGTGCATTTTGGATGCTGCTCCAACTCTGTATGGGAGAGGCAGCATCCAGAGCGCATGAAAATCGGCATCTATTCTGCAGACACACTGCATCCATTACATGGTTTCTGCAGCGATTTGAAGCGCACATGCATTGCCAAATCGCTGCAGAATTTTCAGCATGTACACGACGCAACGTGCGCACATACCCTAAGTCTTTTATACACATCAAGGCGTTACATTTCCTCTGTTTCACCAAGCAACCATGCACCAAAGTTAAAAAAAAAAAAAAAAGTGAAGACAGGAAATTATGCAAAAAATGTATTTATATATTGTACTACAAATGGCCAGTCGAACAGTCTTTAATTAAAAAAATAAAATTGTAGTCATCTTTATAAAGTTATTCTCTCAGAGATGTACGGGTCCATAGACTGTAGAGAACAATCCATTATTGTGTATGGAGACCTCAGAGGTAGGATGCCAGTCAAAGTCTGTCAGAACTTGCCCCTTAATTACCACAGAGACAGTGTGTGCTTTCGTTCCTCCATAATTTGCTGGCTCGGGTTTCACTAAATTCTCCCAATTAGCCAGGAAGATCGCAGCAGTCAGGTTAATGGATCCATATCTTTAGCAGTCTCTGTCGTCACATTTGCCGCAGAATTCATTCTATCTTGGCCCATTTGTAATGTGTACAGTGAAGGTCCCAGCCTCACAATCTTACCACTTCCAAGACATTCCTCTCCTTTGTAGAAAACCGCAAACTGGCAAAACAGCAAAATAAAACAGGAGTTATAGCACTGAAAGCTTCTAACAAACAAATATCCCCACCATAAAAAGACAAAGAAAAAAAAACACCTCTATATGTACTGGGTTTTTTTGTTTTTTTTTTTTAACTTCTAGTTTTACTTTGATATGTGTAGTACTTTGGCATAAGGTGGTGAAACAAAGCAAAATGTGATAAGATGGTGGGCTCCATATATCAAGACTGGTTAAAGAGAAAGTTTCCATATTTGTCATTTCATCCGCTCCATAAAATACAGCTTCAGAGAAGGGTCTTTACCCAATTTTCCTAGACTCAGACAGATTCATTGAGGGATACAGAAACGGAGCATTGTGTACAACATTGTGGCTTTGCCATTCGGAAGCTTAGGAAAGCTACCGGCCATACTGCATGCAATCTTTCAGCTTTCCAGAAGCAGGTAGAGTTATAGCGGATCCATAGAACAACTCACAGATGGCGAAATATCTCCTGGATTAGATTTTCTTCTTAAAATGAAATGTGGTTTCTCATGCGGTGCTTGAGTGTGCGTGGGAATATGCCAGGAAAGAAACATTAAAGAGGCGGCTCCATGACGGGCAGCATCACAATGTACTCTTTAGCCCGACTTATTTGGGTTCTCTCATTACAATAGTATGAAGTGTTTGTTAGGAGATTAGCATGCGGACATGTAATCATCTACAATTCATTGAATACAGGCAGGCCAATTTCTCACATTACCCTGCACTGAATAGTTACCCAGGGTCACCAATTATACATTGGAGATCTAGAACAGATTCCTATGGGCACAGGTTACACAGTACTGTCCACACTGCCGGCCTGGATGACTAATACATGTGATAAATCATTACCTTAGAATCTTTGCTGAGCATCTACAGTGCAGCATCGAAGGGACACGTGCCAGAAAAAGTCTCATACCTACACATGGGAGTTTGTTTTTTTGCAAGAAGAGTTGTAGATTTTTAAATGACAGTATTTAATTTACCGTATAAATTTATTAAATTATATGCTCTTTCTGGGGGGAATACAATATAAAAAACATGACCCATAACCTTTAAGTTGGATACATTTTTTTATGAAGAGTGATTGGACTCTGAGGGCTCCTAATTGCGTTGTGGCCTTTATTGGTACCATTTGGGGGTTCATACAACTTTGGCTTTGTGTGGGAGATTAAGACTAATATTATATACTAGCTGTAGCACCCAGCATTGCCCAGGATAGTGTGTCTCTTTCCCTGGCTGCATTGTGACACGCCAACATTCCATTTAAGGGTGTGGTTACGCATTCTTCTAAGGTTCTGGCTGCACTGTGTCTCTCAGCTCCATTGACTTTAATGGAGGCAGGTTTTTGGCGAAAAATTGAGTGTGTGCAAAATTTCGTGTTTGTACATGTGAAGGTGTGAATTCCTTTAGCGGACACACAGCTTTATATATTAGATAATTACACTTACACACACACACACACACACACACACACAAATACTAGCTATAATACCCAGGCATTGCCCAGGATAGTAACTGCCTCTCTTCGAGTCGGTCTGTCTCTTTTCCCATCTTTCCTTGTCTGACAGTCTGCCTGTGTCTTAGAGTGTCTCTCTATCCATCTTCCCACTGACATCTTATTACCTCACACAAGCTTCTTATACTAACAATTTATTTTGTTCCTATAGCAACCAATTACAGCTCCTATTAATATCCCAATAGCTCGCAGCTCTATTGACTTTAATGGAGGCAGGTGTTTTGGAGTGTAACTAAAGTGCGGGGTTAAATTTTCCTGTCAAAACAGTCTGACACTCCGAGTCACATGGGGTCTGTGCAAAATTTTGTGATTGTAAATGTGACGGTGAGGATTCCTTTAGTGGACATACACTCAGCTTTATATATTTTTCCTTTTTATACATTTTACAGTATTTTTGGTTCCTTTTGGGAACTGGCAGTCACTTAATCTCTGGTAACACTTTATATTGCAGTGTGTTCCATGTATGCCACATCTTACAGTCAAGGCTTACTATTATGAGTGCTAACAGCAGACATGGAGCCCTTTATCCACCTGCAATTACAACTCCTCAGCTCCGCACATGGACGAAGCCGCTCCACAGACTTTTCACTTCCATTTGCAGGATGACAAATTGTGTGCATTTTTCTTTATAACAAATCCTTCAGATTGGTGACAGAGTGAAATACATTTTCTCCTGGAACCGGATATTGTTGGAAGACTCAGTTTGTAACATTTGGTACACATATTGTCAGTAACTGACATTCCTTGAGATTATCCATAACCATGGTTACAGTAGTCACTAATGAGCATCAGATATGGACAGCATATCAGCCATATGGCTCAGTTCTCTCCTTATGGGAAAAAGAACTACTGTCATTCCATTATGTGTAGATATCCAATACATTCATCTTATCTAGACAAAATATATGATGGTCTTTATGGAATTTGTGGTTGTATGTCACCAATCCACACCCAATATATGCATTTCCAGGTATTTTACTAGGTTTTGCATTAAGAATGGCAAACACTTTCTTCACCTGCAGAGAATAACTTTCATCCACATTACTCTGTTAAGTCATACTCCATTGCTGTATTCTTCCCAGGTCTGTTTTAGAAATCAGTGCTCTATGTGTGGCCCTTTGGTTGTTCTGGTCCAAAGGAACAGCCAAAGGGCTAGACGCAGTAGTGTCCTGCAGCAAATTGTGACCTAATCTCTCAACTTCTACAGTATCTGCATTGTGGAGATACAGATACTAGTGACTACAATAATGGAAGAGGCAGCAGTGAGCTCTCTCTTCATCCATTGACCCTAAACATCTGAGATTGCAGCAGGCACAATGATGTCACTTCATTTCCCAACTGTGCGGAGCAGTGAGGGAATGGGGTTAGTCAAGTGATTTTATTAACTTGTCAGTAGTGATGAGTGAGCACTACCATGCTCGGGTGGTCGTAATGAGCAGTTGCAGTTAGATAATCAGATGGACGCGACTTGAGTACCCAAGTATAATGGAAGTATGGTGAACTCAGACTTTCTGGAAAAGTTCCTGGAAATGGCAAATGTGGGTAAAAGCTGTGGAATCTCCATGATAGGTTTCCAAACTTGTTCAATTCTATATTCTTCACCAGTGGTATATAATAGTGCGGCACCTCACATCTACTTAGTATATGCTACATGTTTATTGGAAGTTACCATTATCTTTAAAGGAAAATGGAGTTTCAAAAAAAAAAAAAAAAAATATAATATAATATAAATATAATATAATATAATATATAATATAATATAATATATAATATAATATATATAAAAATATGAAGTGTGCAACAGTAGCAAAACGACACCCTTCAGACTCCCTCGCCTTTTCAGAAACGTTTCTCTATTTTGTCAGAGTACTAATGATTAACAAAGGCTCTTTTACATGGCCAGTTCAGTGATTGAATTATAACTAGCACCAGTTGACATACTATATTTCATGTCGTGGTGGGAAGAGGGGGGGGGGGGGGGGGGGGGAGCTTTAGGATCCATCTTTTTACTTACCTGTCCAGGTGTCAGCGCTCGTATTGGCTTCACTAATGTTGCCCAAACTGTGCCGTCTTGGTTTAGCGTTAGTACACATGGCACTAGAAATTGTAATACAAGTGTATTAATAAACTGTTGTAACACTTTATATGTGACATGCTCAGTACAATCTTACACTTCTATCCCAATGCAAGTATTGCATAGCTGCAGAATATATAGGATATACAAGTGGATCAGCACAAGTTAACAGTTGACAGAGTTATTAAGCTTGGCTGTTCCTAACCCCGTGCATAGCGTTAATTATGGTTTACATCGCATATCATGCCCATGGCAATTAGAAGTTTGCTTCACCGTGAACAATGGAACCATTGAAATATAAAAGTTTCAGACATAATTTCTAAGCTAGGCAACAAGACGTGACAGGCAGCGCATTTCTCGGGGATTACAGAACACTGTGGGTGCAATACATCAAGGAACAAGTCCAACAGCATGATGCACAGTCTTCCCAAGAGCTCCTATAATCACAGACATGCCAGCCACCGATATCCACCAACACTACACAGTGGAGGTAATTACTGAGCACTGGGGAGAGGGGACGAGTACTGTCCCCAGCCTGTACAGCCAGTCATGGCTCCTGCTGAACCTCAGCCTGGACGCGGTGTTCTTAGTGTCTCTAGCTGTATGGGTGACCCAGTAATCAGATGCATGTTGCTGGGGGAATGCAGATTCTCAGCAGCCTGGAGGAGCCTACATTATAAAGAGGTTTCCTGATGGGCAGCAGGGAAGATGCAGAGAATTTAAAGGAGATCTTCCCATTTACTGGAGATTCTGTCACCTGTTCCTTAGCAACACAAACTGCGTCTTTGTTATGGAGACGACGTGATGAGATACTTGGCCGGACTCCATCATGGAGGAGCATCTGACAGAATTCTAAATGTCAAGCAGCACATTTTAACTATGGGAAAGGTTTTCTGTCAATTTTCAGAGCAGCCAGGCATATTATTCCCACATCCAAATTCAGGGGTTCTGGTCCAATATGTTCTGAAGTACAGTGTCCCTCACAGAACCAGAGCAGATGCATGCTGCAATCCAAGGGCAGCAGGAAAGGCTGGCAGTCTCGCTCCTCACAGTGGCTGTGCGCGACCCTACAGCAATTAAGTGTTAGGCTATGTGCGCACGTGTGCACTGTGCACCGCACCGAAAAGGTGCGCTTCAGAGCGCAGCTGAAAAGCTGCGTTCTGAAACGCATGGTGCCGGCGAGAACGTGCGCTCTGCCTGCAGCTCCTGCCATAGACAGAGCAGGGGCTGCCGACAAAGCGCATGGCAGAAGTGACATGTCACTTCTTAGAACGCAGTGATTCGTGCAGCAGCCGAAGCGCTGCGTTCTAATATGCCACGTGCGAACTGCCCCTGCACAATCTCCATAGATTGTGCAGGGGACGCAGGACGCATGCAGTTACGCTGCGCTACAAAGCGCAGCGTAACTGCATGAATTACGCACACGTGCGCACATAGCCTTACAGCAGAGAAAGGTGAGAAGTGCCCACTGAGTGACCTCATCTGTCCTTACCCATTATATGTCAATGGGTAGTCCCCATCTCACTCCTGTCTGGGTTTAGGGGACTGCAATTCTGATGACAGTCACATTAATACACAGACAAGCAATCTTAAAAAGGAAGCTATACATTTAAAATAGAGGGGGGGGGGGGGGGTAGTGTTACCCAGTTTTTACCACCTTATTTAAGAGCAGAGTAATGTAGAGTGCTCTGAACGCCATTGATGTGCGGCCTGCAATCACATCAGTCAGCTGTGTCCGCTGCATAGGTAGAAAGCCGCCAATCCGAAGTATGGGCAGGCTTATACCGGGCTCAGCATGCAGAGAATTGGTACATCTGCAGCAGAGGAAACAGGGATTCAGGAGCACACGACTCTTAGATGGGGTAGTAAAAACCTGATTGATCACAAATTCCCTTTAACCCCCTTCAGAGAGCCGTAAAATTTTATTTTCCCGTCAATCTTGCCATATGAGGGCTTGTATTTTTGCGCGACAAATTGTACCATATAGTGTACTGGAGAACGGCAAAAAAATTCCAAGTGTGGAAAAATTGCAAAAAAGTATGATTGCTCGATAGTTTTTGGGTGAAGCATTTTATTCATCATGTTCACTATATGGTAAAACTGATGTGGTGGTCCAATTCCTCAGGTCGGTATGAGTTTGTAGATGCCAAACGTATAGGTTTACTTTTATCTAAAAGGGGTGGAGGGGAAGGGGGAGGTGGAGGGGGGGGGGGGGGGGGGGGTGTTTGTCCACAAAAAGTGGAGGACTTTTTTTCCCCCGCGACCCGTAGTGTTCTCGTTTTTCGTGATCTGGGGCTCAGGGACTACTTATTTTTTGCGTCTTGAGCTGACGTATTTAAATGGTATTTTTTGCGCTAGTGCACCGTTTTGATCACCCGTTATTGCATTTTGCACAAAATTTACAATGACCAGAAAAACTTAATTTTGGCATTTGGAATTTTTTTGTTGCCATTTACCGATCAGGTTGAGTTTATATTTTGATCGGGCATTTCTGAATGCAGGGATACCAAATGTGTATTTTTTTTTTTTTTATTGTTGGGAGGGGGTGGGGTGATTTCAACTTTTAGGTTTTTTTATTTTATTTAGCTAGTCCCCTTAGGGAACTACAAGGGTCAGCAGTCTGATAGCTTGTTAATTTCTGTTGATCAGAACTGCACAGCTCTGATCAGCAGAAATGCAGTGTCCTGTGTGAGTCGACTAACAGGAAATACGTCATGAAAGCGACAGTAGTCATCACATGACCCATCGCTACCATGGTAACAATCAGCTTCCCGTGATGGCGGCGGCCATTTAAATTGCAGTCACATCACGATCTATGGGGTTAACACGTGCGGGTGGGTCGTGGATCCAGACGCACACATCTGCTGTTCAAATCAGCAAACATCCCCATATAGGCATTCAGTGATTGGCTGCACTGGTTATGTGTGCTGTAGTTGTGACGACACCGCTGCAGATAGTGAACAGAACCGGGAGAATCAATGAAAAGACAATGTTGGAAAGCCCAGAATCCTTATGATTATCAGTTTTATAGTCATCACACAGGTCACATGTGCATGAGTCCCAAATATTTTTTCCACCACGGTCCAAAGTGTTTCTGAAACTGAATGAAGCACAATTTGGACTGGGTGAAAAGATATTTGGACTGTTCCGTGAGGGATCCCTTGGCTGTTTACCATGGACTGGCTTTTAATCTCTAATTGCAGGGATCACTCCTATGCCTGAGAGAGTGCTGCTCAGGTAACATCGCAGGGAGCAGCCATCAAGAGCAAACATTGGCGAGTGCCAGCATACAGGCGAACAGCGGAGCATGTGGACCTGATGTTTTATAAGCAGGTCAGGTGCACACTAACAGCTGAATTATATGATTTCAAACCATTTTGTTGTCCCTGTCTGTACAATGGACAGAAACAAATGGACAATTTGTCCTGGTCTGCTTCAGAAGGTTGCAGAACCCATACAGGAGCTATAACAAGTGCATATTATTTAAAGCCACCATACTACTGCTCAATTGTGCAAAATCATAAAAGGAGACAGATTTCTAATAGAAATTAGTGATTTGCGCTGCCCTGGTCTGACATCCAGTCTGGTCCAGTATGCCATAGCAGCCAGTCTTCACATAGATGAAAGGTATTATGGCTGCCTCAGGCTACTTGCTGGGCTCCACAACATTATATGAGGCCTAGTGATATAATGTAGTGGGGCCTAGTATAGAGGTGCCCAGGATGCCAAGTGCAGAAGTGAAAACCAGCTGCCATAGAAGACTACCTAACAAGCCAGGGCAGAGCAAACAGATTAATAGTCTGCACTACCATCATTTGTCTCTAAAGAAATAGCCAATACTCCTATGCCAATAGATTTGTTGTGTGGCCACCTCCTTCACCTAGATAGCCTATGCCCAATTCCCTCTTCATCATTAGCATTATGGGATAGATGTAAACACAAACTTAAGCTAGTCTTCCCAGGATGAATGTTAAAAGGTTGGATAATGCATTATATTGCAGTCACTATATAATGCATGGTGATATTGCTACAAATAAACAAACAATCTAAATCAGGATGATAAAAGCAACATGGATGGAAGGAAATTTCTGTTATGTGGAGAATGTACCTAGTGCCATCTGGTGTTGAAATCGAAAATTACACTCCATCATCTTATTCGTCACCAGCTCTGCAGGAGGCTCCTCTGAAATCCAATGCATTCTGTCGGTCCGCAGTAAGTCTCTCAACAAGGCTGGGTGATCGGTACACGGGGCCTTCAATACACAAAATGTAACACTCAATCTTTGTGAAAGTGCTGGTTAATGAATATTTAGTGTCTAACATATTTAAAACTGAATCTAGAATTCATATAAAAAAAAAAAAAAAAAAAAAAGAAGAAGAGGAACAAACATCATTACTTACAGCAAAGATGGAACTGCAGCTGTATATTACCTAGGCAAAAACTACTCCTCCAGCAGGATACAGCTAAGCCCCCACTAGGTGGAGGCATCACAGGTGCAGGAGGAGCAAATCACACATATACTTCCAAACATGGAAGGACGATTGCTGGATGATAAAACTGCACACTGATGGCTTGCATAGAGTGCTGTTCACACTAGCAGATGTACAGTCACAAACCCGCAGCCTATTAAGCGACGTCCATACTATTAGATCAGGCTATTAGCTCACACACACTTCCAAACACTCCATGTTTGGAGGCATGTGTGTGTGATTTGCTCCTCCTGCACTTAGTAGGGGTTTAGCTGTATCCTGCTGGAGTAGTAGTAGTCTTTTGGCCTGAGCAATATACAGCTGCAGTTCCATCTTTGCTGTAAGTAATGATATTTATGCCCCTTTTTTGTTTTTTTTTATATTATATATAGTGTAGGGACCTACAAGCATGAGGTTCCCGTGATCAGGGTTGTAGGCTTCCGTCTTATGGCCAGAACGCTAACAACAACAACAAAAAAAAAAAAAAAAAAACACCACAACTCTTTTGTACAGGATACAGCCAGGCCCCTTTTTATTAGGCCTTGCATATTAGGGTTCCTGTCACTATGTAGTGCACAGTTGGGGTACGGCTTGGCAGCCCGCCTGATCTAATAGTATGAGCGTCGCCTAATAGGCTGCGGGTTTGTGACTGTGTTCGTGTGAACAGTGCTCTATGCAAGCCATCAGTGTGCAGTTTTACCATCCAGCAATCGCCCCCTCCATGTTTGGAAGCGTGTGTGTGATTTGCTCATCCTGCACCTGTGATGCCTCCACCTAGTGGGGGGTTTAGCTGTATCCTGCTGGAGTAGTAGTCCTTTGGCCTGGGCAATATACAGCTGCAGTACCATCTTTGCTGTAATGAATCTAGAATTAACAGGAGACCAAAACCAAACTTGAGGAAAAACAAAAAAAAAAAAAAAAAAAAAAAAAACGAACAACTTATTCCCAAATTACCAAGATCCAAGATCCTGCAAATCCATAGACCAGTGGTCCACAGATTAAAAGGAATCTTTTACCAGGTTTTCATCACCCCATCTGAAAGCAGCATGATGTTCATTTAGAAGTAGAGAACCTGATTCCAGCAATGTGTCACTTACTTTACTAGGTGCTACTGTCTTATTAAAAACTTACCGCGTGCAATTGTGCAAGTTCTTTGAATGCTGAGCTCTGAAAACCACACACACACACACACACACACACACACACACACACACACACACACACACTTTGTATTGTAACACACGTCAATAATATGGAGGACTACCTGGCAGCAGGTTTACTAGTCCTCTAGAGATAATTCTCCTGCTCGTAATAATTTTTTTTTTTCAAAGCTACAGCAAGCAGCCCAACGAGTGGCATCACTGGAATCAGGTTCTAAATTAGGTTGGTCTCACATTAAGAACCACCCCCACAGGTGGCAGCTTTCACTATGTTCATGTATGCAAAGAAAACTGTCACTGATAGGACTGCACACTGGACCGAAAATCCCAGAAAGAGCAAAAGGTTTAGAGGATTATAATACAGGTTACTGAAACTCCTCAAAAGTATTTAAATCTACTTAGTTTCCCTGCTCTATAACATGGTGCCTGTGGATTGGGCTGCATTTTCATACCGAAAGGTTCCCTTCAACAGGGACTTTTCCAATGTGGTATATCCTTTTATTCAATAATTATTAGGTTTTCAAAGTTTATACATAAAACAGTTCTAACAAACAAAAAAACAGAATGTGCTGTATAGCATTACTTCATGCTATATCAAACAAATAATATAGACATACAAAAGGAGAAACAAAAAAGGTAAAAACTATGACATACAGTCGGATTAAGAATTTACAAAGTATGATTTTCAAATAATATGTCAGGAGATGGCTGTAGACAAACAATTTTCTTAAACTAATTGAATAAGTATCATGTATTACGTTTATACAAGAATTAGAACTAGATTAGATTTAAAATTTTATGTATTGTTGTTAAAGTCAGTCCATGGTCCCATTTTTTATGAAATCTGTTTCAAGAGTTATTAATCAGAGCATGCTTCTCTTCATAGAACTTATAAAAGTGATAGTTTTCTATTAGATCGTAAATATTTGGAATTTTATTCGATTTCCAACGTGCCGCCAATTCGACTTTGGTAACTAGAAGGATATGAATTACGATGGCCCTGTATTTTAGGTTTATTGTATCTGAATCTATCGATAAGAGAGCAAATTGTGGGGTTAGACTTATTTTTGAGTGTATTATCAGATTTATTATTTTAGACACTTTCTGCCATAAGCTTCTGATTTTAGGACAGCTCCAAAAAATATCAACAATGTCACTTTTTGTATCACAACCTCTCCAGCATGTTGGTTTTTGGCTTGGGAATATTTTAGCTACTTTGTCCGGAGTGAAATACCATCTGGTATAAATCTTATAATAAGCTTCATGTAATGTAGCGTAGATATTGGAAAGATATGTGTTTTTTAGAGCTTTATCCCATTGGACTTGGGAGAATTCTACTTTCAAGTCCTTTTCCCAATTGGCTATGTGTATAATTTTTCTTGTGGTGAGTTCAGAATTGTAGGCATGATAGATGTTCTTATGACTCCATATTAGTTTGTTATTTGGGTTGTTTATCAATTTAACCCCTTAAGGACGAAGCCAGATTTGTACTTAATGCCCAGGCCATTTTTTGCAATTTTGACCAGTGTCACTTTATAGGGTTATAACTCTGGAACGCTTCAACGGATCCCGGTGAATCTGAGATTGTTTTTTCGTGATATATTGGGCTTCATGGTAGAGGTAAATTTAGGATGATTTTTTTTTATTTTATTTGTGAAAAAATCTGAAATTTGACAAAAAAATTAAAAATTTTGCAAGTTTCAAACTTAATTTTTATGCCCATAAACCAGAGAGTTATGTCACACAAAATAGTTAATAAATAACATTTCCCACTTGTCTACTTTAGATCAGCGCAATTTTTGAAACAAAATTTTTTGGGGTTAGGAAGTTAGAAGGGTTCAAAGTTCATCAGCAATTTCCCAATTTTTCAACAAAATTTACAAAACCATTTTTTTAGGGACCACATCCCATTTGATGTGACTTTGAGAGGCCTGGGTGACAGAAAATACCCAAAAGTGACACCATTCTAAAACCTGCACCCCTCAAGGTACTCAAAACCACATTCAAGAAGTTTATTAACCCTTCAGGTGCTTCACAGGAACTAAAGTAATATGGAATGAAAAAAAATAAAAATTAACATTTTACCTAAAAATGTTACTTTAGCACTAATTTTCTTACTTTTTCAAGAGGCAACACCAAAAATTGGACCTCACACTTTGTTACCCACTTTCTTATGAGCGCGCTGATACCCCACATGTGGTCAGAAACCTTTGGGTAAATGGGGAGAGCTCGGAATGAAAGGAGCAATATTTGAATTTTGGAAAGCAAAGTTGGCTGAAACAGATTGCGGGCACCATGTTGCTTTTACAGATCCCCTAAGGTACCTAAACAGCAGGAAGCCCCCTCAAGTGACCCCATTTTGGAAACTAGACCCCTTAAGGCTTCTATCGAGGGGTATACTGAGCATTTTGGACCCACAGGTACTTCACAGATTTTGATAACGTTACTTTGTCATATTGAAAATTGTAATTTTCTCAAAAATGTTGCTTTAGCATCAATTCTCTCACTTTTTCAAGAGGTAATTCCAAAAATTTGACCCAAATGTTTGTTACCCACTTTTTTATGAGCGCGGTGATACCTCACATGTGGTCTGAAACCTTTGTTTGGACAAATGGGAGGGCTTGGAACGAAAGGAGCAATATTTGAATTTTGGAAAGGAAATTTGGCTGAAAAAGATTGCGGGCACCATGTTGCATTTGGAGGACCCCTAAGGTACGTAAACAGCAAAAAACCACCACAAGTGACCCCATACTGGAAACTAGGCCTCTCAAGGAATTTATCTAGATGTTTAGTGAGTACCCTGAACCCCCAGGTGTTTCACAGACGTTTAACGTTGAGCCATGAAAATAAAAAAATAAAATTTTACCACAAAATTGTTACTTCAACCAGGTAGCTTTTTTTTCACAAGGGTAACAGGAAAAAAATAACCATGAAATGTATTCTGCAATTTCTCCTGAGTTTGGTGATATCTTATATGTGGTGGAAATCAACTGTTTGGGCACACGGCAGGTCTTGGAAGGGAAGGAGTGCAATTTGACTGAACATTTGGCTGGAATAATTAGTGGACGCTATGTCGCATTTGGAAAGCCCCTAAAGTGCCTAAACAGTGGAGGCCCCCCACAAGTGACCCCATTCTGGAATCAAGAAACCTCAAGGCTTTTATCTAGGTGTATATTGAGCATTTTGAATCCACGAATACTTCACAGAATTTGATAAGCTTAGGTTGCCATATTGAAAATTTTCATTTTTTTCACAAAAATGTTTCTTTAGCATCACATTTCTCACTTTTTCAAGAGGCAACAACAAAACGTGGACCCCACAGGTTGTTATCCAATTTCTTGTGAGCGCAGGGATACCCCACATGTGGCCAAAAACCTCTGTTTGGATATATGTGAGGGCTTGGAATGGAAGGAGCACCATTTGAATTTTGGAAAAGTTGAAATAAATTGCGTGCACCATGTCACATTAGCAGGGCCTCTTGGGTACCTATACATTAGAAACTCCCCACAAGTGACTCCATTTTGGAAACTGGACCCCTCAAGGATTTTATTCAGGAGTATAGTAAGCATTTTGAATCCACAGGTACTTCACAAAAATGTTGCTGTAGGAACAATATTCTCACTGTTAGGCTATGTGGCCATGATCCAGCGACACGGCGTCTAGTACACAGTGTCAGCCTTCCTGCAGAGATGTGAGTGTTGTCCACGGGAGAACGCAGCTGCCCATGCCCACGATTTGGGTTCAGGCTGCTGTTGAGCTCTATGCTACCTGCAGAGCACACTCATCTCCGCAGCATAAATTGACATGCTGAGGCTCGGGAAGCTGCACCACAGGTCAGTGTATGCTGCGGAGAATAGAAGCACAGTGGGCACGGGATTTCTAAAAATCCTTCAACTGTGCTTCTACTGCACAACGCAGCATTATGGACGCAGGGAAAACACTCTGCGCCCAAAACGCTGCAAACCCCGATTGTGGGCACATAGCCTAAAATGCTACAATGCATGAATGGATAGATGTCAAACATATATAATGTCCCACCCCCCTGCATATTCTAAGCTGGCGCCCTTTAGTGCCTTTCATGTGGCACTAAAGGGTGCCTAGCCTTGTATTTAGCCCAAAAAGAAAAAAAAAAAATAATTAAAATAAATGACGTGGGGTCCCCCCTATTTTTGATAGCCAGCTAGGGTAAAGCAGACAGCTGTAGCCTGCAAACCACAGCTGACAGCTTCACCTTGGCTGGTGATCAATTTGGAGGGCTCCCCAAGCTGTTTTTTTTTTTTTTAATTATTTATAAATAATTAAAAAAACAAAAAAAAAAAAAACAACGTAGGGTCCCCCCAAATTAGATCACCAGCCAAGGTGAAGCTGACAGCTGGGGTCTGGTATTCTCAGGGTGGGAAGAGCCATGGTTATTGGACTCTTCCCAGCCTAAAAATAGCAGGCCGCAGCCGCCCCAGAAGTGGCGCATCCATTAGATGCGCCAATTCTGGCGCTTTGCCCCAGCTCATCCCGCGCCCTGGTGCGTTGGCAAACGGGGTAATAAATGGGGTTGATACCAGGTGTGTAATGTCACCTGGCATCAAGCCCAGCAATTAGTTATGTCACGGCGTCTATCAGATACCCGACATAACTAATTGACAGTAATAAAAAAAAATTGACAACAAAAAAAAATTTATTTGAAAAAACACTCCCCAAAACATTCCCTGATTGACCAATTTATTGAAAAAAAAAAAAAAAAATCCGCTGTAATCCATTTGGACGTCCCACGTCGACTCTGGACCTTCTAGAATATGGGAGATACGTTCAGGGAACGTATCCCCCCATTTTCTAGTATTGCAGACCCTCCATTTGAGGAGAGTGGGTGCAAAGAATCTGCACCCACTCTCCCCGGGTCACAGCTGCAGTGTGCCGAGCAGCAGCAGCAGCCAGCGTCCTGAACACAGGAAGCTGACAGCCGCGCTCTGCACATGTGACCGGCGTCTGCTGTGAAGGAGCCGGAGGAGGGGGCCGCGGGGGATCAGCGCTCCGACAGGTATGTATGACACCGGGGAACACCGGGGGGGGATAGGGGGGGACCCGGCAGGGCCTAGGGAGCAGGTTTCTGTCGCATGTGTTATGGCACATACGACAGAAACCATACGAAAAGTGTAAATGCGGCTGGCGCGCTGCTGTGCTCGCCGGTGCGCGCGGCCATCTTGGATTTTCGGGAGGGGGTTGGGGGTCGGGGGGGGGGGGGGGGCACTTTGGGGATACCGAGGGAACCGGGAAAAAGATTTATCTCCCTTCTGGCATGTTTGATCATGCCAGATGGGAGATAAATCATTTTTTACCGGTGCGGTCATTTACTATAACTTGATGATCGGTATACGGTGTATACCGGTCATCACGTGACTGGGGACTGGAAAAACCGGCCCGAATCATGATCTCCAGGGTCTCAGCTACCCCCGGCAGCTGTGACCCCGGAAATTTTGTGACTCTGGGGGGCGCTAGACCCTTTTTTCCGACCGCCGTTAAAAAGCGGCAGAAAGGAATAAGTACCCTAATTTGTCGCCGTTAAAAGGCGTATTGGCGGTCGTTAAGGGGTTAAGTATGAATTTGTTTATTTTACATTTGGGTTCTATAAGTTTCCTGATTGTTTTCCTTATTTCTAGCAAGAAATACAGATCTTTATCTGGTATATTATTTTGTAGTTTAAGTTGTAAGAATGAGGTCAAATTTGCACCATCGTATATATTTTTTATGTATTTTATCCCTGACTGGATCCATCTATCTACTGTCTCCGTATTGTTTGACAAATCAATATTTTTTCATCTCTGTATTTTTAAAGACTTCAAAAGTCATTTTGTCTTTGGAGATTCTTGAAATCTTTTCCCAGGAAGTAAATGCAGCATTAATAGTGCTGCTATCGTAGGTACTGGATTTTCGTCCTCCAGAGTTTAGTAACTGTTCCAGTAAAGGAGAGCGGAAAGAATTATTTCCTGATAATATTAGTTCCAAGTTAACCCAAGTTGGAGTATTTTCATTTTTTAATAAGCAATTGTTGGTTTGTTTTAATAAATTTGAGTAATAATATGCTTGTATATTAGGAAGGCCGTATCCTCCATTAATTTTATTTTTGAATAATGTATTTTGGCCACCCTTGCTTTTGTGGTATATCTTAAAAGGAATCTGTCACCGGGGTTGTGCTCCTCATCTGAGAGCAGCATAATGTAGAGACAGAGATCCTGATTCCAGCCATGTGTCACTTACTGAGCTGTTTGCTGTCATTTCAATAAAATCAATGTTTTTTGTGGCAGATCTAGCAGTTATACAGAGCTCATGAATATGCTGGACTACCTGGCAGCACACCAAGTAGTCCTGTAATGACAAAAATCACTATTTAAATTCAGCATTAGATTATCAAAACTACACTAAGTAGCCCAGTAAGTGAGACCACTGGAAACAGGATCTTTGCACCTACATTATGCTGCTCCCAGATTAGGTTGCCAAAACCTACTGACAGATTCCCTTTAATTAACTTACTGATCACTGGTAAAGACTACAGTGCTGTAAGGTGTTAGTAAAGAGTCACAGTTCTTTTGTATTGTTTGGTGGGGTGGTTCTGCACACAGCATTTTGTCACCTATAACATGGAGAAAATTACTTAACGGTAATGGGATTTCCAGAAGCCCATGACAGCACCACCTGAGAGATAGGTTCCGCCCACATCAGGACCGGAAACCCACTGATAAAAAGGCGGTACTTCCCCTCCACATCAGTAGGTTTACAGAGCCAGAGAGGACCAACAAAACACAAACAAAAATGTTAAATCACACCACCACCAAAGGAATACACCATTAACTAACACTCCCCGAAGGGTGCCCATAACCAGTGAATAGGTGGGGGGGGGGGGGGGGGGGGGGGGGGAAGACTAAGGGTGCTGTCATGGGCTTCTGAAAATCCCATTACCGGTAAGTAATTAAGATTTTTCCCTTTCGCCCATGACACCACCTGAGAGATTCTAGAGACCAATCACCTTAGGGAGGGACCACCGCCTGTAATACCCATCTACCAAGAAAGGTCGGCCGTGGAGGACAAGTCAAGTCTATAGTGACAGAAAAAGGTAGAGGAAGAGGACCAAATGGCGGCCCTGCATATATGATTAATAGACACCTCTGCCCGCTCAGCCCAAGTAGTATGACCTAGTGGAAAGGCCCTAATCTGCAGGGGAACTGGCACCCCCTTAGCCAAGTAGGTCAGCGACATAGCATCCCGGGCCCACCTAGCCAAGGTGCTTGTAGATACTTTACAGCCCCCGGACTTTCCCTAGAACGTAACAAAAACAGGGCCTGAGATTCTCGCAATTCCCTGGTCCTATCTAAGTAGGTTATAAGGGCAAGTCTTACATCCAAGTTATGGAGCCTGTCCACTTTGTCATTGGAAGCAGGGTCACAATGGAAGGCAGTATGAATTCCTGGGACCTGTGAAGGGCTTGACCACTTTAGGCTATGAGGGATCTGTATGCAATACCACCTTATCGACCAAAATTTGGGTATATGGATGGACAATGGAGAGCGCCTGTAGGTCACCCACCCGTCTAGCGGACGTCAAGCAATGAGTAGTACCACCTTCATGGTCTTGGAGGGAACATCTGAAAGGGGCTCAATGGGGTGTCTAAGGGCATCAAGGACAAGATTTAATCCCAGGGAGGCATGAGAGGAGAAGGGACAGGAGTCGCTCTAGCACAGGATTTAATGAACCTGCTAATCCATCTATTCTCCAAGGTTATGTTTATAGAGGGCTCCTAAGGCAAAAACTTGTACCTTCAAGGTGCTAGTGGATAAGTTCAATCCAACCCTTACTGAAGGATTTCCAGGATGGCCAGGAAGAGAGGGGGACCCCCGATCTGTGTCCAGGAAACTTGCTGGATTTTTCACCAGACCCTTCCCTAAATACCAGTGGCGACTGGCTTACTACTTTTAAGGAGAGTTTTACTAAATTCTCAGGAGAATCCCTGTGCTAGGAGCAGCCGCCTTCAAATGCCACGCTGTCAAGTGGAGGGTAGGAGACTTGGGTTGGCACATTGGTCCCTGGACTAGTAGGTCTGTCCTGTCCAGCAGTATCCAAGGGTCTGATATTGCCAGTCTTTGGAGCCAACAGAACCAGGCTCTTTTTTGGCCAGAAGTGAGCTATGAGGAGAATGAGGGCCTTGTCTTCCCGAACCTTCCTGAGCACCGCCGGAAGAAGAACCAGGGGTGGAAAGGCATATAGAAGACCCTGTGACCAGGGGATCGGCATTGCATCTATTGTCATGGGATGATCCCTGGCTCATTTTATTGTAGTTAGTTCACTGAAGTTTGAGGACTGAGTCCTCACATGATCGTCCCATAGTCCTTGTAACAGGTGAGTTCTCAGGTAAGCTCCCGAGTCTAAGTGACCTGCATCTGTTGGGACGATATCTATGATGTTGGGACATCCGGACACCCCTGCGGACAATGGAGTTATGTCCTGCCACCAGGACAGAGAAAGCAACACCTTTGGATCCAAGCGGATTCTCATATCCAAGAAGCCTCCTGACTGTTGCGGTCAGACCAGGACCTCCATCTGAAGGGATCTCATATCTATCTGAGCCCAAGGAACCGTGGGGATGCAGGATGTGAGGGTCCCCACAAAAGACATTGCCTGTCTGAGGGTCATGACTGGTTTTTCCAAATCGCCAAGTTGACCAGGGATTGTGACTTCAGTATCTGCTCCTCCAGGAGAAAAGACTTCTGAGCGACTGAATCCAGGATCAGCCCCAAGAAAGACCGACACTGTTGAGGTTTGTGTTCTAGATTTTTCCTGATTTATGATCCACCCTAAGTGCTCTAGGATGGAGATCACTATTCTTTTCTCTCCCTGTCATATAGATGTTACAATAAAATACCCCCGAGGGGGCGACTTCAGTTGTAAGGTCAGCCCTTTTGCAATGATCTGTAGAATCCACAGGCTGGAGGAAACAGTCTCAAGGAAGAGGGAGAGCCTCCCCCCCACTGGGATGGTGGAGTCATTGAGGGCCTTGTGGCTTGGTAGAGGATGATGGATCAAACATAATCCTGAGGACCTCTTCCGTCTATCCTTCCAGGAGTTTTGGTCTCTGGGAGGCTCCTTATGGAAAATTGCTTCCTCCGAAATGGACGGCTACGAGGGAATGGAGTTCTTACAGCTGGAAATACTTGTTTATTGTTTGTCGCTTTAGACAGAAGGTCATCCAGTTGTGATCCAAACAAAAAGTCTCCTTCACAAGGTATCCCGCATAGTCTGAAATGCTGGGAGACATACAGTCCAGGAACAACTAGAGGGCCCTTCTGGCTGAATTGGAAAGAGCTGCTACCTTTGCAGATAATTTGGGCGAGTCGATGGAAGCATCCGCTAGAAGTCTGCCGCCCCCTGTATACGTGGAATTGAGGAAATAATGTCTTTACTAGACACGGTACCCTTAAGTTAGTCTTCTAATTGTTGGACCCAGACTATTATGGACTTTGTTACACATGTATCTGCCACCGCCGGGCGAAGAGCTCCTGCTGCAGCCTTCCAGGTACCATGAACCTGCAATCCAGGCCTCAAACATGAGAGGTTGTGTGGATTCAGGATCTTTATCATCCACCAGCCCCATAGTGGAGTGGACAGCTTCCACTAGGGGTGTCACCTCAGAGGATGGGAAGCATAGTCTGCCGTCCAAGTCTGAGGAAGAGGCAGGTGAAAATTTTCTGGAACCCCGTTCAGAGCCGCCTGATTTATCTGAAGTTCCCCCATCATTCCTAGTGGATCGTTTATGCGTTTCATTGACTTCAGCATGGCTAATATCTCTCAACTCAACCCTGAGGCTTTGTGCTTCCATACATAAGCCAAAACCAAACAGTAAGATTCCTTCTACTAAGATTACCCCGTTTTTTTGGGGTTTTTTTCCCCAGCTTGTATGGCAGAGAACAATAGACGTTATTTTCCATATTACAATAGTTTCTTACCTAGCCTGTTAAGGTTAACAATAGAGAATAGTGGATGTGGTTCCCCCATATTATAACAGCCTTTTCTTGGTTAGTAATAGCTGACAACAGAGAATAAAAGCAGTAGTTCTCCCACATTATAATCAAGTTATTCTATGACTTGTAAGATTGACAACAAGGGATAATAGTTGCAGCCTCTCTATACAAATAACAGTTGTGTATAATGGCTGACAACAGAGAACAATAGAAGCAGTCTTTCTGGTGCTGAGGGATTCGCTTATTTACACTTTACAACATCTGGAATGATATAATTAAACTCTGTATCTTTGATCACACCTAGAGTGTCAAAATGGTATATTAAGATTTTTGTGGTAACATTATGTGTGGGTTTTGTTTTTTTTTTTTTTTTTTTTTTTTTTTTTTTTTTTTAACAGTGCTTTGATTTGCTTTGGGATTTTTTGACCAGGCACCCCCCGTCCTCAGTCATCAGAGGACAGTAACCACCTGATCCACATAGCACAATCTGGACCAGAACTGAGAATCACAAGTGATACAACAGTCCAAGCCTCCCAATATAGCTAGGATTACAGGTGCACACCACAACACTCAGCATCCCTTTTTTTTTGCTCCCTGTCTTGTCTTAAATGAACAATCAGTCTACAACAGATGTTTTCACTTGGACACTGATTCACTGAGACAAGTTCATGTTTCCTCTTATAAATTCAGCATACATATTTGTCCATGTTACCTAAGAATAAGGACCCTGTTCTAGGGTCCGAAACATGTCAGGATTTGGTCATGTTGTTTCATTTTGTATGTAATTTCAACATTATGATCTAAATAAAACAGAAGAACTCTCTGAGACAGGTGGGACAAGGCCCCCTTGGCAATCTGAGGATAGACTGTCCTTGTAAACACCACAATTCCTATGATTCCTCTTAGAGGGACTGCCTGAAAGAAGGGAACATGGGGGGGGGACTTTTAAACAATGAAATGCTTCAGCAGACACTCACACCCCGAGATGGCGGATCTGGTACTGGTTTCGGAGGCAGTTTATGACTTCCAGATTTGGATTTCTCAGATCCCCTGGAATGTCGACTTGCCGGACTGGAGGGACTAGCCCTGCCGGAGGAGCGCTCCCCTTGCTGCCCTGGGAATCTGTATGCTGTTCCAGCACATCCTGCTCTGGAGGAGAGTTGTCTTCCATCCTGAATAGGGGAGAAGTCATACTCACCAGAATACAGTGAAGGCGACTCCTCATACCTCCCTGGTTCAAATGTCCCACCCGAAATCCGTTCACTGGGCGCCGCCATCTTTGAACACCTTGCACATGCGATGAACTTCCGGGTGCCGCGTCACTTCCTCTTCACCCCGGCGTTCCGTCAGCAGGGCGCCCGTCTCGCGGGCTCCGTGTGAGGATCACATAGCCTGGGGCGACGCAGAGCACCGCTCCAGGCCCGCGCCCCACCACTGCAGACAGCCGAAGCCCTGGGGAGGTGCATCCAGGCCCGAATGCCGGCTTTTGGAAAGAAAACAAACTTACACACATACACCGGGTCAGACCTGGGAGAATCCGTGGGTTATCCCATCAGCACAGGAAACCAAACTGATGTGGAGGAGAGGTGTCGCCTTTTTATCAGTGGGTTTCCTGTCCTGATGTGGGCGGAACCTCTCTCTCAGGTGGTGCAGTCATGGGCGAAAGGGAAAATAGGAACTTTTCTTCATGTTACCTTCTTATCAATATGTGCTGTAGAACACCATCTAATGATCTACATTTAGAAGTAATCCAATAGCAGTTCTCGTAATGATCACTTAACCTAAGGGTATGTGCCCACGATCAGGACCTGCTGCATCTTGGACATGGCGGCTGACCTACGGGGCCATGAGTCTCCTCCACATGAGCCCGCAGCTGCCTGTGCCTATGATCTGGGCTCGGGCAGTCTCTCACTTCTGTTCTCCCTGCGGAGGACACTGGTGACTCAGCAAACAATTGACATGCTGTGGCTTGGAAAGCCGCACCGCAGATCAGTGTTACCTGCAAAGAAAACCAGCACCGTGGGGGCATGGGATTTCTAGACATTTAGTCCACTATGCTTGTACTGTACAATGCAGCATTTTGGACGCAGCTGAAGCATAATGCGTCAGGATTATATTCAGAAAAAAAAACAAAACAAAAACCCTCACTGTATCTTTAACTCACCACGAAAATTTCACTTGTGGAGACATCTTTATCGACCACAAACCATGCGTCTCGTTGACCACTTATTCTTGCCCTTTGGCCCAAAGTGAAAAGAAACCAACCTAAGGATAAAAGGAAAAAAAGTTTTACTTCATAATCTGCCACCAGTAGTGTACACACACACACACACACACACACACACACACACACACACACACACACTATCATGAACTCAATTTTCCCAGAGCCCAAGCAACCCCTTTCACTGCTGCTCCTCTGTGTGCACAAGACATGATCATACAATGCATTGCATGTTGTATCCCTTAAAAAGTATGTTCCCACATTGCAGAAAACTGCATCTCTTGGTAGGACTAACACTTTTGATGCATTTTGATAGGATAAACAAAAACAATTGACGTGTTTTTTCTGCACCAAACTGCAACATGTGCACAGCACCTCAGGGTTCTCAGACTTTGCTGGGATGCGCTTTTCCTTGCAGATTGATTAAAATCTGCAAGAAAAAAATCCACATCAAAAAAAGCAGCGTGTTCACACAGCATAACACGTCAAGGGAACATTGAAGCGCAAATAAATTAAGAGGAATAAACTTGTAAAAAACACATTTCTATAAAAGTATAAGTTTCACAAGGAGAAAAAAAAAAAAAAATATATAAAAAAAATTTTACCTTTGTGTGTACCCAAAATTTTTCCATCCTCGATTGACACAAAGTTCCCAGGCTGGGGCTCTAAATACTTTAAAGAATAGAGAACAGGCCTTATTAAAACATAAGCGACTCATAACATTTACTCCAAAACACAAAAATACTGACCTCAAGAATGAATTTTTCAAAATTTCTCTCACCGATGAAACAGATCCCCATGCTCTATAAAAAAAAAAAAAAAAAAAACGAAATAGAAGAATTATTCCATAACTGTATATGGGTTCTCAATAATCGCATATTGTATTTTTGTTTTACTGCTTTAAAACTAAGTTCCCTGGCCTCTGCCTTAGGCTATGTACGCACTTTGCTTTTTACCTGCTTTTTTTGCAGATTTTTCAACTGCAGCGTTTAATGCCAAAATGGTTGTGTTCTGCTTTTCAAGCAAAGTCTATGGGAATTTGGGTTTCGTGTCCGCACTATGCTGTTCAAAATGCTGCCTTTTTGTGGCAGAAATTTGGGCAAAAACTCTGCTTTGCAGTGCAAAACCCAAATGGCAAAAACAATTGACATGTTGCTTCTTTGAAAAGCAGAGTTTTACTTTTTTATTTTTACAAAATATTTAGTAGTAGTGATTTGCACAATTAAGAGGATAATTTCATTTTCACAGTGCATCAAGGACAGAGTAAATGCCCTGAGCCATCTATGCTAGAGGACTATAATGGTAGCATAAAGACCAGTACAATGGGGGTTATAAGGCAGCAAATGTATCTGGGACAAGACTAAACTTGTCTACTGTTTCAAGAGGATACTTATTTGGTGGCTGATTGCATGTACATAGCTTGCCTCTTTCCTCTTTAAGACGTGATGAAATCCTGCTTCTGCTGCAATCTTCTTCACAAAGTCCTTTGACAAACCTCCGAGTGGAAACAAGGTTTTTCGTAACGCATGTTGTGATATCTGACTGAGGAAAAAGGTCTGGTCCTTGAAGTGGTCGGCAGCCTGAAGAAGGTTCACATCTGTATAATGGATAAAGTACAGTGATAGATGCTTCCTGGCAATGACAATCCTAGACCCATAAACATTCAGTATAACAAATCATGCATTCCCGATACGTACTGTCCCTTATCTCAAATCTGTTCCTAAATAGAGTCTGCCGCATCCTTACATATGGGTGCTGAAATATTTCTTCATCCTCGTGAGATATTCTTGCATAGTGCCCAGTGGCTATAGCATCAGCCCCTATTGTGATAAAAAGAGGGTCAGTCAATCAAATCAGTCCTGTCTAACACCACCACATGTATAAGTTCAGATCAGAATATATAAAAAATTATTAAAGGGTGTTCACATTAGTCTTCAATTGGCTTGGTAATTATTCTAGGAACTCCAAGGGTCCCACTGCTGTGACCTCTAAGATTATGAGGGTACCATGGCCCTTTTCAGTGGAGCAATGGTCATCCATGTGGTGCCACGCCATTATAAACCTATGGGACATGACAGCTATAACCAAGCACATACACAACTGCCAGTTTATAAAATCAGAGAACAAACATTTCTTTGTCTCAGATCTCTGCATCCATTCATCTACTAGAAATCACTTATTCTGTGGATAAGTGATAAATTATTACTGGTATACCCCATGAGCTGAAACTCTTAAGGGTGCTTTACACGCTGTGACATTGCTAGTGATCTAGTTAGCGATGTGACACGCCAGATCACACATAAGATTTGCAGAGATCGCACATAGGTCATTTTTGTAGCACCGGTCACACGTGTGATCTCGGCATATCGTATGTGCGATCTGGAGTGTCACATTGCTAATGAGATCGCTAGCGATATCGCAGTGTGTAAAGCACCCTTAAGAAGTCTGCACGACCATTATTTCAGATACGGGAATTCTCCCTTCCATCAGAGCTGGATATACACATGGTCCTACCTAGGTTTTCAATAGCGTAGTTTAGGAAGTGGTTAAACTTAATATGCTTGTTGCACAACACATCTGGATTCGGGGTCCTTCCCTTCTCATATTCACTCAGGAAATAACTAAGAAAAACAAGGAACAATTAATACAAACCGTGTGTTTCAGATGCAGTAGACTGGAGAAGCTTAGCACCCCATATGCCCAGCGTGTCACCCCACTTACCTAAACACCTCATGCCAGTACTCCTTCACATAGGACACTTGGTGGAAGGGGATATCCAGCTTCTGGCAGACCCTGTAGGCATCCTCACAGTCCTGCTCCGCACTGCACACACCGTGCTCGTCCACCACATCCCAGTTATTCATGAAGACACCGGTCACCTGATAACCTACAGAACAGCAGCGTTATGTGCAAGCTTTATATACACGGAGATATCATTTACTATTACATAGCTATGACTAACACTAGTCATCAGCCGGACCCTGGAGACACCGGGCCGCGTACAGTGCAGAGGAAATACGGTCGTCCAGAGGAGGAACACGATCACATCAACGTCTACTGGGAACTGCACAGAACGCCACACTCACAGGGTGAGCCCCCCCCTCCCTCACCGCCACACTCACAGGGTGACCCCCCCCCCTCACCGCCACACTCACAGGGTGACCCCCCCCCCCTCACCGCCACACTCACAGGGTGACCCCCCCCCCCCTCACCGCCACACTCACAGGGTGACCCCCCCCCCCCTCACCGCCACACTCACAGGGTGACCCCCCCCCCCCTCACCGCCACACTCACAGGGTGACCCCCCCCCTCCCTCACCGCCACACTCACAGGGTGACCCCCCCCCTCCCTCACCGCCACACTCACAGGGTGACCCCCCCCCTCCCTCACCGCCACACTCACAGGGTGACCCCCCCCCTCCCTCACCGCCACACTCACAGGGTGACCCCCCCCCTCCCTCACCGCCACACTCACAGGGTGACCCCCCCCCTCCCTCACCGCCACACTCACAGGGTGACCCCCCCCCCCTCCCTCACCGCCACACTCACAGGGTGACCCCCCCCCCCTCCCTCACCGCCACACTCACAGGGTGACCCCCCCCCCCTCCCTCACCGCCACACTCACAGGGTGACCCCCCCCCCTCCCTCACCGCCACACTCACAGGGTGACCCCCCCCCCTCCCTCACCGCCACACTCACAGGGTGACCCCCCCCCCTCCCTCACCGCCACACTCACAGGGTGACCCCCCCCCCCTCCCTCACCGCCACACTCACAGGGTGACCCCCCCCCCCTCCCTCACCGCCACACTCACAGGGTGACCCCCCCCCCTCACCGCCACACTCACAGGGTGACCCCCCCCCCCTCACCGCCACACTCACAGGGTGACCCCCCCCCTCCCTCACCGCCACACTCACAGGGTGACCCCCCCCCCTCCCTCACCGCCACACTCACAGTGTGACCCCCCCCCCCTCCCTCACCGCCACACTCACAGGGTGACCCCCCCCCCTCCCTCACCGCCACACTCACAGGGTGACCCCCCCCCCTCCCTCACCGCCACACTCACAGGGTGACCCCCCCCCTCCCTCACCGCCACACTCACAGGGTGACCCCCCCCCTCCCTCACCGCCACACTCACAGGGTGACCCCCCCCCTCCCTCACCGCCACACTCACAGGGTGACCCCCCCCCTCCCTCACCGCCACACTCACAGGGTGACCCCCCCCCCCTCCCTCACCGCCACACTCACAGGGTGACCCCCCCCCCCTCCCTCACCGCCACTCACAGGGTGACCCCCCCCCCTCCCTCACCGCCACTCACAGGGTGACCCCCCCCCCCTCCCTCACCGCCACTCACAGGGTGACCCCCCCCCCCTCCCTCACCGCCACACTCACAGGGTGACCCCCCCCCTCCCTCACCGCCACACTCACAGGGTGACCCCCCCCTCCCTCACCGCCACACTCACAGGGTGACCCCCCCCCCCTCACTCACCGCCACACTCACAGGGTGACCCCCCCCCCTCACCGCCACACTCACAGGGTGACCCCCCCCTCCCTCACCGCCACACTCACAGGGTGACCCCATCCTCCCTCACCGCCACACTCACAGGGTGACCCCATCCTCCCTCACCGCCACACTCACAGGGTGACCCCCCCCTCCCTCACCGCCACACTCACAGGGTGACCCCATCCTCCCTCACCGCCACACTCACAGGGTGACCCCATCCTCCCTCACCGCCACACTCACAGGGTGACCCCATCCTCCCTCACCGCCACACTCACAGGGTGACCCCATCCTCCCTCACCGCCACACTCACAGGGTGACCCCATCCTCCCTCACCGCCACACTCACAGGGTGACCCCATCCTCCCTCACCGCCACACTCACAGGGTGACCCCATCCTCCCTCACCGCCACACTCACAGGGTGACCCCATCCTCCCTCACCGCCACACTCACAGGGTGACCCCATCCTCCCTCACCGCCACACTCACAGGGTGACCCCCCCCTCCCTCACCGCCACACTCACAGGGTGACCCCCCCTCCCTCACCGCCACACTCACAGGGTGACCCCCCCCCTCCCTCACCGCCACACTCACAGGGTGACCCCCCCCCTCCCTCACCGCCACACTCACAGGGTGACCCCCCCCTCCCTCACCGCCACACTCACAGGGTGACCCCCCCCCCTCACCGCCACACTCACAGGGTGACCCCCCCCCATGGTACACTCACAGGGTGACCCCCCCTCATCACCGACATCCCACCCCATGGCACACCTCCCAGTGACCCCTTTATGGAATGCATGCAACACAAGCAGGAGTATGTGTGCTGGCTCTGTCATGTCTACCCATCATCTCACTAGCTACAACATTGGAAGTGTCCTTGGTTCCATGCAGCGCACTATCCCTCCATTCTCCCCACCTCTCCTCCGCAGCAGCAGGGCGCTCACCGCACTGTCCACCCCGCCAGACATCGCGCACACCACATGCCGCACCGTCTGCATGTCACCAGTGTCTCATGTGCCGCTCAGTGAAAGTCACGCCGGTCTCCAGCTGTAAGGCGGTGCAGAAGTTATAAAGCCCCGGCCAGAAACTCGGGTACAAGCGAGAGTTCCCTGATATATAAACGAGCTGGTGTAAGACCGGAATCTGCCACTAGATGGCGCCGCTCCTATCTACACTGCAGGTGACGTGATAGATCGGGAATAATACGGCGGCCGGATCACACCCATCAGTCCGAGCTGCAGAAGTGGCCGGTCAGTGTGTAGGGTCCATGGCAGGTGAAGGGTATATTATCTCTTTAGAACGACACCTGGTAATGGGTGGGATAACTTACCCACCAGATAACTACGGTAGTTAGGGCCTCATTCACACACAGTTGACAGTTATAAGGCCCCTTTCACACAAAAAATGGACGTGTGCCACATTCCGTGTGCCACATTCCGTGTGCCATCCATGTGTGTGCTATGTAAACAAACTCATGATACTGAAACTAAAGCCTAAGCCACATGGCGAGAAAATCGGTGCGAGTGGAGTGCGATAAAACATCGCCAGGGACGTAACTACTGCGGTCGCAGAGGTCGCGAGTGCGACCGGGCCCGGAAGCTTTTAGGGGCCCGCTCTGCAGATCAGCAAGCAGCTCCTTTCTGTGAGAGGAGCTGCGCTGATCTGGCGCAGACCACGCGGCCGCTGTATGATCCGGTGCCTCCGCCGCTGACAGTGGGCCCCCCCTGCCCGTTGTCAGCGGCGGCAGCACCGGGCCTCCCTTCCCCGTCATCACGCAGAGCAACAATGAAGAAACGTGGAGTGGCCAGTGCAGCTCCACGCTCCCTCATTCTCCCTCTGTGCCTGCATGGTGACGTCACTCCTGTGCGTCCGCTGTGCTCAGAGCACAGAGCGCAGGGCGGGAGGACACCGACCGCAGCTGCAGGGCAGCGGAGGAGAGATGAGGATGGAGCAGCGGGGAACGAGGACACGTGAGGACAGCAGCGGGGGAACGAGGAGAGAGGTAAAAACGTGTTTGTTGTTTTTTTGTTGTTTTTTTTTTTAAATCAGTGCATGGCCGGGGAAGCATGGGGGAGGCTGCCAGCAGCATACAGGGAGCATGGGGGAGGCTGCCAGCAGTATATAGGGAGCATGGGGGAGGCTGCCAGCAGTATATAGGGAGCATGGGGGAGGCTGCCAGCAGCATACAGGGAGCATGGGGGAGGCTGCCAGCAGTATATAGGGAGCATGGGGGAGGCTGCCAGCAGTATATAGGGAGCATGGGAGAGGCTGCCAGCAGTATATAGGGAGCATGGGGGAGGCTGCCAGCAGTATATAGGGAGCATGGGGGAGGCTGCCAGCAGTATATAGGGAGCATGGGAGAGGCTGCCAGCAGTATATAGGGAGCATGGGGGAGGCTGCCAGCAGTATATAGGGAGCATGGGGGAGGCTGCCAACAGTATATAGGGAGCATGGGGGAGGGCTGCCAGCAGTATATAGGGAGCATGGGAGAGGCTGCCAGCAGTATATATGGAGCATGGGGGAGGGCTGCCAGCAGTATATAGGGAGCATGGGGGAGGCTGTCAGCAGTATATAGGGAGCATGGGGGAGGCTGTCAGCAGTATATAGGGAGCATGGGGGAGGCTGCCAGCAGTATATAGGGAGCATGGGGGAGGCTGCCAGCAGCATACAGGGAGCATGGGGGAGGCTGCCAGCAGTATATAGGGAGCATGGGGGAGGCTGTCAGCAGTATATAGGGAGCATGGGGGAGGCTGTCAGCAGTATATAGGGAGCATGGGGGAGGCTGTCAGCAGTATACAGGGAGCATGGGGGAGGCTGCCAGCAGCATACAGGGAGCATGGGGGAGGCTGCCAGCAGCATACAGGGAGCATGGGGGAGGCTGCCAACAGTATATAGGGAGCATGGGGGAGGGCTGCCAGCAGTATATAGGGAGCATGGGGGAGGCTGCCAGCAGTATATAGGGAGCATGGGGGAGGCTGCCAGCAGTATATAGGGAGCATGGGAGAGGCTGCCAGCAGTATATAGGGAGCATGGGGGAGGCTGCCAGCAGTATATAGGGAGCATGGGGGAGGCTGCCAACAGTATATAGGGAGCATGGGGGAGGCTGCCAACAGTATATAGGGAGCATGGGGGAGGGCTGCCAGCAGTATATAGGGAGCATGGGGGAGGCTGCCAGCAGTATATAGGGAGCATGGGGGAGGCTGCCAGCAGTATATAGGGAGCATGGGGGTGGCTGCCAGCAGTATACAGGGAGCATGGGGGAGGCTGCCAGCAGTATACAGGGAGCATGGGGGAGGCTGCCAGCAGTATATAGGGAGCATGGGGGAGCTGTCAGCAGTATATAGGGAGCATGGGGGAGGCTGCCAGCAGTATATAGGGAGCATGGGGGAGGCTGCCAGCAGTATATAGGGAGCATGGGGGAGGCTGCCAGCAGTATATAGGGAGCATGGGGGTGGCTGCCAGCAGTATACAGGGAGCATGGGGGAGGCTGCCAGCAGTATACAGGGAGCATGGGGGAGGCTGCCAGCAGTATATAGGGAGCATGGGGGAGCTGTCAGCAGTATACATGGAGTATGGGGGAGCTTCCAGCAGTATACAGGGAGCATAGGGAAGGCTGCCAGCAGTATATAGGGAGCATGGGGGAGCTGCCAGCAGTATACAGGGAGCATGGGGGAGCTGCCAGCAGTATAAAGGCGCATGGGGGAGCTGCCAGCAGTATACAGGGAGCATGGGGGAGCTGCCAGCAGTATACAGGGAGCATGGGGGAGCTGCCAGCAGTATACAGGGAGCATGGGGGAGCTGCCAGCAGTATGCATGGAGCATGGAGAGGCTGCCAGCAGTATACATGGAGCGTGGGGGGGCTGGCTGCATTATACATGGAGCATGGGCGGCTGGCTGCATTATACATGGAACATGGGGGGCTGGCTGCATTATACATGGGTGGCTGGCTGCATCATACATGGAGGCCTGGGGTGAATTATAATATATGGAGGACTATGGGGCGCAGTATAATATATGGAGTATTATGGGGTGAATTATAATACATGGAGAACTATGGGAATGCATTATAATACATGGAGGACTGTGGTGCAGTATTATATATTGAGAACTATGTGGTGCGGTATAATATATGTAGAACTATGGGAAATGCATTATAATACATGGAGGACTGTGGTGCAGTATTATATATTGAGAACTATGTGGTGCGGTATAATATATGTAGAACTATGGGAAATGCATTATAATACATGGAGGAGTATGGAGCTGCATTCTAATATATGAAGGGTTATGTGGGACGCTTTATACTATATGGAAGGCTATGTGGGGGCCATTATAGTATTTGGAGAACTTTATACAACAGGGGACTAAGATACAAGCATGGGATGGGAATGTTTTGTGCTGAGGGAAAAGGGCTCTTTACCTCGGCATCCAGCTTTCCCATGATCTGATGTGCATATAGCAGAGCATGGGGAAGCTGGGTGCCGATGACAAGATGGATATCAGAACATAGGGAAGCTGGGTGCTGAGGGAAAGAGCCAAGAGTCAGCATCATTATCCCATGCCCCAAGTGTCGGTGTACGTAGAGGATGGGGGGGGGGGCAGGTCCGAACTTTGCACCGGGGCCCATCAAACTCTAGTTACGCCACTGAACATCGCATTCCATTCGGTCCAATATTGGCCTGTGTGTCAGCACACATGAGCAATTATTTTCTCAGCCCTAATCAGACCGAGAAAACAATCACAGAATGCTGCGATTGTAATGCGATCTAGGTTTCTCTCGCAGCCATTCAAGTCTATGGGGCGAGAGAAAAATCACACTGCACTCGTGGTACACCGGTGTACCGTGCGTGCAGAGCGAGAATGGCAATAGCCGGCAACGGAGGAGAGAGGGAGATAAATCCCTCCCCTCCGCAGTACCGGCCCACCCCCCGCAGATGAGGTCCGCTCGCACAGTCGGACCTCAGTCGCAGTGACACTAGCATGACACTCGACTCCTGCTGTGCTGCCAGCGCGAGCCGAGTGTCATGCGAGGGGATTGCAGTAATCCCCGTGTGGCCCCGGACTAATGGTTTTTATGTGTTACAGATGTGCAAAGCTAGATATGGATAGAGCAGTAATAGATGTGATAGATAGGGATGGGTGTTCCGTGGAAGATCGGGGTCGCCCGGACTTTAGTTAACCCCTTCACCCCCTGGCGATTTTCTGTTTTTCATTTTCGTGTTTTCCTCCCCTTCTTCCAAGAGCCATAATGTTTTTGTTTCCAGCAATCTTGCCATATGATGGCTTGTTTTTTGCAGGATTAGTTGTTCTAAATAAAACCATTAGTTTTAGGCTAGGGCCCCACTTTGCGTTTTTAACCTGCATTTCTGCAGCATTTTGAGCTGCAGCGTTTTATGGCCAAATGGCTTGCGTTTTGTTTTTCCATGTTATCCTATGGAAATAGTGAAATTTATGACCCCACTTTGCGTTTTAAAACGCTGCGTTTAATTTGCATATTTTGTGGCAAAAACCATGCGTTCAAAGAAGCAGCATGTCAGTTGTTTTTGCCATTTTGGGTGCGTTTTGCTAACATTGAAGTCAATGAGAAATGGCAAAAACCAAGATTCCAGCAAATTCCTGCGTTTTACCTGCTTTTCCAGTGCAGAAAACATGCGTTTTGGACTTCAAAAACGCATGCTTTTTGGACATCAAAATAATGATTTCATATGTCCCTTTACACACACACATAGTCCGACAATTAAAAATAAGAATTTTAATAAATTATTGCTATTTTTCCATTAAATATCATATTACCGCTATAATTTCATTAAATTAATCTATTTTCATTATTTTTCACAAAAATATAGATTTCTTTTTTTCCAATTTTTTCATTGAGTTTGACTATTTAAACTTTATTAAGCAGTGTCATGATGTTCAAAACGCATCTATCAAAACGCAGGTGGAAAAGCATGTAAAAAGCGCTGAAAACGCATCTAAAACGCGGTAAATACGCATGCGTTTTCAGCGCTAAATTTCTGAAAAAGGCAACTTTGGTCAAATCAATTAAGCCAAAAATGTGCGTTTAGAACTGCAAGTAGGAGAACGCAAAGTGGGGCCCTAGCCTTACCATATAGTGTACTGGAAAATGGGGAAAAAAAATCAAAGTGCGGTGATAGTTTTTGGGATATTTTATTCACCCTGTTCCCTATATGGTAAAACTGATGTGTCAGTGTGATGCCTCAGGTCGGTAGGAGTTTGTAGATACCAAACATGTATACTTTTACTTTTATCTAGGGGGATAAAAATGTTTTAGAAGTTTGTCCAAAAAAAAATAGCGCTTTTGTCAACTTATTCCGAGACCTGTAGCGTTCTCATTTTTCTGGATCTATGGCTCAGTGGCGGCTTATTTTTTGTGTGTCAAGCTGACGTTTTTAATTATACCATTTTTGTGCAGATGCTACATTTTGATCACCTGTTATTGCATTTAAAAAAAATTTTGCAGTGACCAAAAAACAACATAATTTTGGAGTTTGTAATTTTTTTCTCGCCACGCCATATACCAATCAGATTAATTGATTTTATATTTTGATAGAACAAGCATTTCTTAATGAGGCGTTTCCAAAAGTGTATATTTTTTTATTTCTTTTATTGGTTTATTTTCAATAGGGCAAAAGGTGGGGTGATTTGAACTTTGTGGTTTTTTTCATATTTTTTAAAACTTTTTCTTACATTTTTTATTTATTTTACTTTATCACTACACATGCCTGTTCATTTCTGCTGATCAGAGCTGTATCGCTCTGATCAGCAGAAATGCAGTGTTCCTGTGAGAGCCGGCGCTCTGTCGGCTCTCACAGGTAATACGTCATGATAGCATCAGGGGTCATCAGCAGATCCCGTGCTACCATGGCAACCTATTAGTGCCCCGTGATCAATGGCGGCAAGGAATGGCGTGATCACCGTTGCTGCCATTTAAATTGTGCTGTCAGTATTGTCAGTATATTGTCAGTATA
Organism: Anomaloglossus baeobatrachus; assembly: GCF_048569485.1. NCBI lineage: Eukaryota > Metazoa > Chordata > Amphibia > Anura > Aromobatidae > Anomaloglossus > Anomaloglossus baeobatrachus. The sequence continues at coordinate 362,526,259 of NC_134356.1, forward strand.
TTGTCAGTATAGACTGCACGATCTAAGTAGTTAGCAGGTGCAGGTAGTTCTCTAATCTACCCGCGCCTGTTAGCCGAACATGCCTGTTGATTGGATCAGCAGACATGTGCGGGGATTACCACGGTCTCACCGCCGGGGGACACGACCTAGGATGTATACATACGTCCAAGGTAATGAAAGGGTTAAAAGTTCAGTTTGGGACCCAAACTTGACCCTGAACCCTATATAAGTCAATGGGGACCCAAAGTTTGGTGCTGTGAAATGGTCGAAGCAAGGGCTAGGGGTTTGCAAAAGGAAAAAATTGGGGTAAGAACAGGACAATTGCCGTGCAAATAAATGTGGACAGAGAATAAATAAATAAAAAAAATTACATGGGCTCCTCCTTATTTTTGATATCCAGCCAAGGTAAAGCAGACAGCTGTGAGCTGATATTATCAAGCTGGGAAGGTCCATGTGATCTGCTCTGCAAGGAAAAAACGGACACACAGTCTTTGTGAAAAAACAGATGTGTGAAGATCAACATAGAATTTAATGAGTATGCATGTTAACATGTCTCCAGTACGTGTGAACACGAATGCTCCAGGTTTTGGCTCAGGAATACTGACACACACAAAGAAGTTCTTAGGTACTGTTCACACTGAGTTTCTGAACTGCGTCCTGTGGATCCATACAATGCATACATAGAAATCATGAGGGCCCCATAGCAGAAGTCCTAACTATATTTGTTAGGGTCACAGAAGAACATACCCCACAACTTTGCAGCCCTTACAAAGTAATGTTCTTTCTATTGAAGCCCCTTAGCGTATCCATGCATTAAGATACCCCTTTCATGACCCCATGATAAAGCATGATGCCAACAAAAGCATTCGCTAAACACAGTATGATACTCCCACAGTGAATTCATTTACAGTACCCTTTACATGCACAGTATGATGACCCTACAGTACCCCTCCTCAGCCTCAAAGTATGGTGACACCAACTAAACCCTCCACACAATACATTGGCCCCCATGCAGCCCTCCATACAGTATAATGATCCTCAAATCCCTCTGCACAATGTGATGGTGCCAATACAACCCTCCTCACAGTGTGATGGACCCCACACAATCCTCCACACTGTATAACTGCTTGCAAACAGTATAATGGCCCTCACATAACCATGCAAACAGTAAAAATAGCCCCCCACATAGACCTGCAAACAGTATGAGGGTCCCTCACATAGCCCTCCAAGCAGTGTAATGGCCCCTATTGTTACGGGGGGCTGTCTGATAATAACCGAAAGGAGTATCAGACAGTCAGGGTCCACCGTGCAAAGACTTTGCTGCAGACTATGGCAGAGTGCAATACCTCTGTTAACTCACAGAAGGATATAATAAGTAAGTAAAGCAATTCCTCCCTTACTTGGAGGGTGTGTGGAATGATCTCTGTTAATAATCACAGAGACAAAGGCAATGTGTGCGAAATGGCACCTACCTAGGTCCGCTCTTCTAGTGGTGCAAAAGAGACGAACAGCAGCGTAAGCCGCACAAAGCTCCTACCTGCGTTCGCTCCACTAGTGTGCGAGGACACGAACCACTAGATATGGCACCTGCCTAGGTCCGCTCTTCTAGTGGTGCAAAAGAGACGAACAGTAGCGTAAGCCGCACAAAGCTCCTACCTCTGTTCGCTCCCCTAGTGTGCGAGGATACGAACAACTGCCAGAAGCAGTATAAGGAACGTTACCCTAGTGGCAACGTCCACCTACGAGTAGAATCACAAGGCCCAGCCAGACCATGTGCCTCAGGCACCTGCCTATGTCCGCTCCCCTAAGAGGTAAGGATACGGACAGCAGCCGAAGCTGTAAGGTATAAGAACGCTACCCTCCCGGTAGCGCTCACCTAGCATAGACAGAGGAATGCCTAGAGGAACGCGCACAGAGCGTCTACTCATATGCATGAACCAAGAGGACTGAGCACCATGCGGCGTGTGTCAGGGTCTTATATAGACTCTGTGCCTCATCCAAGATGGAGGACACCAGAGCCAATCCGCTGCCAGAACGACAGGAGTGACGTCATGCTGGCCTATCACCGAGCAAGACGTCACAAGCACATGACCAGCGACCAATCGGCATAGAAGGTGTCAGAGACATGTGACCTCGTGTCAGCGATGATGTCACCCGCACATGTGCAATGGCTCCAAGATTGGACTTAGTCTCCGGCGCTCGCACATGTGCAGTAGCAAGAAATCTGGACTTAGTCTCCAGCGCTCGCACATGTGCAGTAGCAAGAAATCTGGACTTAGTCTCCAGCGCTCGCACATGTGCAGTAGCAAGAAATCTGGACTTAGTCTCCAGCGCTCGCACATGTGCAGTAGCAAGAAATCTGGACTTAGTCTCCAGCGCTCGCACATGTGCAGTAGCAAGAAATCTGGACATAGTCTCCAGTGCTCGTAGCAACCGTAACAGTACCTCCCCCTCAAGGGCCCCCCTCCCGGCGACGCAGGTAATCGGCAACTAAGTCGGGAGCATGGACAGCCTCCTCAGGCTCCCAAGAGCGATGTTCCGGGCCATAGCCCTCCCAATCTATCAAGAAGAACCTGCGCCCTCTAACCATCTTAGAACCAACTATGGCTCGTACCTCATAGCTAGAGCGAGAGGAATCAGAGGCAGGAGAGTGCACTTCACGAGTGTGAGGTAAAATAGCTGGCTTTAGCAGTGAGACATGGAATTTGTCATGAATCCTAAGATGGACAGGTAACTTCAATTGATAGACTACAGGATTTACCTGTCGAAGAACCTCATAAGGACCCAGGAAGCGAGGAGCAAATTTGACAGAGCTCACTCTAAGTCTCACGTGTTTTGCAGAGAGCCACACAAAGTCCCCTGGAGAAAAGACAGGAGCCGGGCGACGAAACCGATCGGACACCGTCTTCATACGGTCCTTAGCTGCTTGGATCGACTCTTGAGTCCGATCCCAAACCTCTCTGGCATTAGTTGCCCAGTCGGCCACAAGAGGAGGAGGTGCAGCAGCGGGAAACGGTACCGGTACCCTAGGGTGTTGGCCATTATTGAGTACGAACGGTGTCTGCCCAGTGGCCTCAGCCAGCGAATTGTTAAGGGCAAATTCTGCCCAGGGTAGGAGGGAGGACCAGTTATCGTGGTTCTCAGCAACAAAGTGTCGAAGGTATATAATCATAGATTGATTGGTACGTTCAACCAAACCATTAGTCTCCGGATGGTATGCCGAAGAGAGATTCAACTCAATTTGCAGAAGGCTACAAAGATCTCGCCAGAAACGGGAAGTAAATTGCGGGCCTCTATCACAAATGATACGATCTGGCATCCCGTGAAGCCTAAAGACATGCTTGAGGAATAGTTTGGCTAGTACCCTGGAAGATGGGATTCTCGATAACGGTACGAGATGAACCATCCGGGAGAAATGGTCCGTAATGACCCACACAAATCTATGTCCCTGTGAACATGGAAGATCACCCACAAAGTCCATGCCTACCACCTCCCATGGTCTATCTGGCACTGGTAAAGGATGCAAGAGCCCAGCCGGTCTCTGCCGTAATGGACGGTTGCGAGCACACGAGTAGCAGGAACCGACATATCTCTTGACGTGGCTGGCTAAGTGTGGCCACCAATACCACCTCTCCAGTAACTCTCGTGTCCGCCTAATACCAAAATGCCCACCCACCTTTGAGGTGTGGGCCCATGACAGTATATCATTCTGTCGATCAGGCGGAACAAAGGTCTTGCCCGGTGGGATTTGGTCTAACGTCACAGGGGAGAGCGTATGAAAAACCCTGGAGGGAAGGATAAGACGAGGTTCGTCAATCTCTTCCTGGGTAGAAAGCATAGAGCGAGACAGGGCGTCTGCCTTGTTATTCTTACTCCCAGACAGATAGTTGATGGAGAAGTGAAAGCGGGAGAAAAACAAGGACCAGCGGGCTTGGCGAGGATTCAGACGCTGAGCGGTTTGTAAGTACGTCAGATTCTTATGGTCTGTATAGACCTGGAAAGGATGTTTCGCTCCTTCCAGCAAGTGACGCCACTCCTCCAAGGCTAATCTCAAGGCGAGCAGTTCCCTATCCCCAATGGTATAGTTTCTCTCTGCCGGTGAAAAGGTTTTAGCAAAGAAGAAACACGGCCTTTTTCTACCTGCACCGTTCTTTTGATACAAGACCGCACCAGCACCCACTGAAGAGGCATCAACCTCTAAGAGGAAGGGCTTATTCTCATCGGGTCTTTGAAGAACGGGAGCAGTTGAAAAGTGTCTTTTTACTGCCTCAAAAGCCTGAGATGTCTCAGTAGACCAGGCTTTGGGATTAGCACCTTTCTTAGTCAAGGCCACCAAAGGGGCCACCAAAGTAGAAAAATGGGGTATGAACTGCCTGTAATAATTTATGAATCCTAAGAAGCGTTGCACCGCCTTCAAGGAATGAGGTTCGAACCATTGCAGGACAGCAGAGAGCTTTGCAGGATCCATAGCCAGACCCTCTTGTGAGATAATGTAACCCAAAAAAGGCAATGAGGACTGCTCGAATACACATTTCTCGAGTTTAGCAAACAATGAGTGCTCCCTTAAACGGGAAAGGACACGAACGACATCCTGACGGTGAGTCTCCAGATCAGGAGAAAAAATCAGGATGTCGTCCAGATACACCACTACTGAGGATAACAGTAAATCCCTGAACACATCGTTTACGAAGTCCTGAAATACTGCGGGTGCATTACATAACCCAAAAGGCATGACGAGGTATTCATAGTGACCGTCTCGGGTGTTAAAAGCGGTCTTCCATTCGTCACCCTTTCGAATTCGTACCAAGTTATACGCACCCCGCAGATCCAACTTCGTAAAAACTTGAGCTCCTCTCAGTCTGTCAAAGAGCTCCGAAATTAAAGGTAATGGGTATTTGTTCTTTATTGTGATTGCGTTGAGACCCCTGTAATCTATGCAGGGACGCAAATCACCCTCTTTCTTCCGAACAAAGAAAAACCCAGCTCCCGCAGGAGAGACAGACTTACGAATGAACCCCTTCTCTAAACTCTCTCTTATATAGGTCGACATGGCCTCCGACTCAGGTATCGACAGGGGGTAAACCCTGCCTTTAGGTGGAACCGAACCTGGGATAAGGTCTATGGCACAGTCATACGGCCTATGGGGTGGAAGAACCTCAGCACCCTGTTTGGAGAACACGTCAGCGAAATCCAAATAGGGTGTAGGTATGGGAGAGAGATCAGTTGATGCAACCGCAACGACCTTAGGTGGTAAGGGAAGACATCGGGACTGACATTTCGAACCCCAACTAATAATGCTGTCAGACTCCCAGTCAATGTGAGGAGCATGAGTCCGAAGCCATGGAAGACCCAGAAGGACGTCGTCTATACCCTCAGGCAAAACAAGAAAAGAAATCTCCTCTATGTGACCCTGAGACAGGGAAAGGCGCAAGGGAACTGTCCTCAATGTAATGGAGTCAGACAACATAGTTCCATTAACAACACGGACAGGAATAGGCGCCTCTAACATGATAGAGGGAATATTGTGTCCCTTTACAAATCCTGAGGACACAAAAATCCCGTCAGCTCCGGAATCCACAAAAGCCATAATAGGCCATGTATTCTCAGATAACGAGAGCTGACCTGGGATACAACACTTAGAGGGTGCAGAAGACGTCTCTAGTAACCCCCCTCTAATGGTTACTAGGCCAGGGAGTTTCCCTGACGACTAGGACACTTGTTGGCATAGTGCCCAGCCTGACGACATACGTAACATATAGGAGGACCAGACTTGCGTAGTCTGGAGAACGTATGACCTAACTCCATAGGAGTGGGAGATGTTTCAGATGCTGAGGAAGATGGTAGTGGACCCTCAACAACTGGAATAGCCCGATGCTTAGGGCGTGAGGAAGAGACCTCGAGTCTACGTTCCTCATGGCGTACATCGATCCTCGTTGCTACTGTGATCAAGTCCTCCAGAGAAGCAGGGACCTCACGAGTAGCAAGGGCATCCTTGACATAGCCTGCCAACCCTCTCCAGAAGATAGGAATCAACACCTTCTCTGGCCAATCTAGTTCTGCCACCAGAGTTCTAAAAGCAATGGCATAAGAACTAGTGGATAACGAACCCTGAGATAGATCTAACAGTCTCAGGGCCGCATCATGGGTAACCTGCGGACCCATGAATACCGCCTTAAGAGCATCAAGAAAGTCTTGATGTCTCAGAGTAACCACATCAGAGCGCTCCCATAGGGGAGTCGCCCATTCTAAGGCTTTGTCCTGAAGTAAGGAGATGATAAAGCCTACTCTGGACCTCTCCGTAGAAAAGCGAGAAGAGTTGACCTCTAGGTGTATCTGACACTGACTAATGAAACCACGACATGATCTGGCATCGCCAGAATATCTGTTTGGCAGAGCAAGTCGAGGATCATGTGCAGATGTCACCATGGTCTGAGGTTTATCCTCTATACTCTTGAGCCGTGACTCAAGTACTTGTATGTAACGGTGTAACTGCTGATATTCTGCCATAACTGCCAGACCCTTTGCTCAGTCCTAATGTTACGGGGGGCTGTCTGATAATAACCGAAAGGAGTATCAGACAGTCAGGGTCCACCGTGCAAAGACTTTGCTGCAGACTATGGCAGAGTGCAATACCTCTGTTAACTCACAGAAGGATATAATAAGTAAGTAAAGCAATTCCTCCCTTACTTGGAGGGTGTGTGGAATGATCTCTGTTAATAATCACAGAGACAAAGGCAATGTGTGCGAAATGGCACCTACCTAGGTCCGCTCTTCTAGTGGTGCAAAAGAGACGAACAGCAGCGTAAGCCGCACAAAGCTCCTACCTGCGTTCGCTCCACTAGTGTGCGAGGACACGAACCACTAGATATGGCACCTGCCTAGGTCCGCTCTTCTAGTGGTGCAAAAGAGACGAACAGTAGCGTAAGCCGCACAAAGCTCCTACCTCTGTTCGCTCCCCTAGTGTGCGAGGATACGAACAACTGCCAGAAGCAGTATAAGGAACGTTACCCTAGTGGCAACGTCCACCTACGAGTAGAATCACAAGGCCCAGCCAGACCATGTGCCTCAGGCACCTGCCTATGTCCGCTCCCCTAAGAGGTAAGGATACGGACAGCAGCCGAAGCTGTAAGGTATAAGAACGCTACCCTCCCGGTAGCGCTCACCTAGCATAGACAGAGGAATGCCTAGAGGAACGCGCACAGAGCGTCTACTCATATGCATGAACCAAGAGGACTGAGCACCATGCGGCGTGTGTCAGGGTCTTATATAGACTCTGTGCCTCATCCAAGATGGAGGACACCAGAGCCAATCCGCTGCCAGAACGACAGGAGTGACGTCATGCTGGCCTATCACCGAGCAAGACGTCACAAGCACATGACCAGCGACCAATCGGCATAGAAGGTGTCAGAGACATGTGACCTCGTGTCAGCGATGATGTCACCCGCACATGTGCAATGGCTCCAAGATTGGACTTAGTCTCCGGCGCTCGCACATGTGCAGTAGCAAGAAATCTGGACTTAGTCTCCAGCGCTCGCACATGTGCAGTAGCAAGAAATCTGGACTTAGTCTCCAGCGCTCGCACATGTGCAGTAGCAAGAAATCTGGACATAGTCTCCAGTGCTCGTAGCAACCGTAACACCTATATTGCCCCCAAATTAGTATAATGACCCCTACATAGCCCTCTAAACCAGTATTCCTCAACTCCAGTCCTTAAGGCACACCAACAGTGCACGTTTTCAGGCTTTCTTAAGTATTGCATAAGTGATAATTTATTCACCTGCACAGGTGATGATTCCAACACCTGTGCATTACTAAGGAAATCCTGAAAACATGCACTGTTGATGGGCCTTGAGGACTAGAGTTGGGGAACACTGCTCTAAACAGTATAATTGGTCCCCACATAGCCCTGCAAACTGTATTATGACCCCAACATAGCCCTCCAAACAGTATATTTGACCGTCACATAGGTATTCAAACAGTGCACCATCACATTATGGGTGTCAGTTCCGAGTATTCCTACATGAACAGTGTCCTGGAAAGTGGATTGGTCATCGTGGGTCAGTTGAATGGCCACCAAGATCTCCCGATCTGCCCCCCTTAGACTTTTATGTTTGGGGTCATCTGAAGTCTATGCTGTGAAGATACAAGATGTGTAGCATCTGAAATAACGGATACTGGAAGCCTGTGCTAGCATTTCTTCTGTGGTGTTGCTATCAGTGTGTCAAGAGTGGGAGAAGAGGGTTGCATTGACAATCCAACACAATGGGCAGCACTTTGAACACATTTTATAAGTGGTCATAAAATTGTAAACAACTAATGAACGAATAAAGTTACGTTAAAACCAAGAACACCATTGTTTTTCTTGTAAAATTCTCAATAAGTGTGATGTGTTACATGACCCTCTTCCCATTGGAAAAAATAAAGTTGAATCCAAAATGGCTAACTTCAAAATGGCTGCCATCGTCCCCACCCATCTTGAAAAGTTTCCCCCCTCCCATATACTAATGAACTACAAACAGGAAGATGATATCACCAACCATTCCCATTTTCTTTAGATGTATCCATATAAATGGCACACCCTGTATATTATTATTTTTAAAATTATAGCGCCATTTATTCCATGGTGCTTTACATGTGAGAGGGGTATTCGTAATAGAGACAAGTACAATAATCATAAACAATACAAGGCACAGACTGGTACAGGAGGATAGAGGTCCCTGCCCGCGAGGGCTCACAGTCTACAAGGGATAGGTGAGGATATAGTAGGTGAGGGTGGGGCTGGTCATGTGGCGCTGTATCAGACAGATGGTTACGGCAGGTTGTAGGCTTGTTGGAAGAGGTAGGTCTTCAGGTTCCTTTTGAAGCTTGTCAAGGTAGGCAAGAGTCTGATATGTTGTGGCAGGGCGTTCCAGAGTATGGGGGAGTCGCGCGAGAAATCTTGGATGCGATCGTGGGAAGAGGAGATGAGAGGTTAGTAGAGAAGGAGATCTTGTGAGGATCGAAGGTTAAGTGAAGGTAAGTACCGGGAGACTAGGTCACAGATGTAGAGAGGAGAAAGGTTGTGAATGGCTTTGTAGGTCATGGTTAGGATTTTGAACTGGAGTTGTTGGGCAATGGGAAGCCAGTTAAGGGGTGACAGAGAGAAGAGGTCGGGGAGTAGCAGGGGGACAGGTGGATTAGTCGGGCAGCATAGTTTAGAATAGATTGTAGGGGTGCGAGACTGTTAGAAGGGAGGCCACAGAGAAGGAGGTTGCAATAATCCAGGCGGGAGATAATAAGGGCATGCACTAGGGTTTTTGCAGCTTCTTAGAAAAGGAATGTACGGATCCGGGAAATATTTTTGAGAATATATATATATATATATATATATATATATATATATATATATATATATATATATATACACATACATACATACATACATACACAGTGCCTACAAGTAGTATTCAACCCCCTGCAGATTTAGCAGGTTTACACATTCGGAATTAACTTGGCATTGTGACATTTGGACTGTAGATCAGCCTGGAAGTGTGAAATGCACTGCAGCAAAAAAGAATGTTATTTTTTTTTTTTTTTTTTAAATTGTGAAAAGTTTATTCAGAGGGTCATTTATTATTCAACCCCTCAAACCACCAGAATTCTGTTTGGTTCCCCTAAAGTATTAAGAAGTATTTCAGGCACAAAGAACAATGAGCTTCACATGTTTGGATTAATTATCTCTTTTTCCAGCCTTTTCTGACTAATTAAGACCCTCCCCAAACTTGTGAACAGCACTCATACTTGGTCAACATGGGAATGACAAAAGGAGCATTCCAAGGCCATCAGAGACAAGATCGTGGAGGGTCATAAGGCTGGCAAGGGGTACAAAACCCTTTCCAAGGAGTTGGGCCTACCTGTCTCCACTGTTGGGAGTATCATCCAGAAGTGGAAGGCTTATGGAACTATTGTTAGCCTTCCACGGCCTGTACAGCCTTTGAAAGTTTCCACCCTTACCGAGGCCAGGCTTGTCCAAAGAGTCAAGGCTAACCCAAGGACAACAAGGAAGGAGCTCCGGGAAGATCTCATGGCAGTGGGGACATTGGTTTCAGTCAATACCATAAGTAACGTACTCCACCGCAATGGCCTCCGTTCCAGACGAGCCCGTAAGGTACCTTTACTTTCAAAGCGTCATGTCAAGGCTCGTCTACAGTTTGCTCATGAACACTTGGAGGACTCTGAGACAGACTGGTTCAAGGTTCTCTGGTCTGATGAGACCAAGATCGAGATCTTTGGTGCCAACCACACACGTGACGTTTGGAGACTGGATGGCACTGCATATGACCCCAAGAATACCATCCCTACAGTCAAGCATGGTGGTGGCAGCATCATGCTGTGGAGCTGTTTCTCAGCCAAGGGGCCTGGCCATCTGGTCCGCATCCATGGGAAGATGGATAGCACAGCCTACCTGGAGATTTTGGCCAAGAACCTCCGCTCCTCCATCAAGGATCTTAAGATGGGTCGTCATTTCATCTTCCAACAAGACAACGACCCAAAGCACACAGCTAAGAAAACCAAGGCCTGGTTCAAGAGGGAAAAAAATCAAGGTGTTGCAGTGGCCTAGTCAGTCTCCTGACCTTAACCCAATTGAAAACTTGTGGAAGGAGCTCAAGATTAAAGTCCACATGAGACACCCAAAGAACCTAGATAACTTGGAGAAGATCTGCATGGAGGAGTGGGCCAAGATAACTCCAGAGACCTGTGCCGGCCTGATCAGGTCTTATAAAAGACGATTATTAGCTGTAATTGCAAACAAGGGTTATTCCACAAAATATTAAACCTAGGGGTTGAATAATAACTGACCCACACTTTTATGTTGAAAATTTATTAAAATTTAACTGAGCAACATAACTTGTTGGTTTGTAAGATGTATGCATCTGTTAATAAATCCTGCTCTTGTTTGAAATTTGCAGGCTCTAACTTATTTGCATCTTATCAAACCTGCTAAATCTGCAGGGGGTTGAATACTACTTGTAGGCACTGTATATACATACATACACTAAATATTTGCAAGTCAAATCTATGTATGGGATAGCCGAGATGATTGTCTATAAAATGAAGGTATGCTTAAAGCTGTAGTGGATGGTGAGATATGGAGTCAAAAGTTCAAAACATTGTCATGCTTTTGCTCGTCAGTGTAACTGCACCCACATAGCCCTCCAAACAGTATTATGACCCTTACATAGCTCTCCAAAAAGTATAATAATCCTGATATAGCACTCCAAACAGTATAATGGGCCCCACAATGTACTTATTGATTACAACAATAAGAAAATACCTCTCCTTGTTCTCCCGCTACTCCGGTCTCAGTAGTGTGTGTTCTGAAGCTTTTCAAAACGGGCACAATGTATTGATGTCATACCAGGAATAAAGAGAAGAAAGAATGTGCCAAACAAAGGGATCATACAGAAAAATATATCCTTTATTAGAAAATATACTTCAGCAAATTGAGCCAACAATGTTAAAAACACTTAAAAGCCAAAAGGGCTAACACACACACGTATCGCCCCTAATTCGTGGCTTTCTCAAGGGCAAGGAATAAAGAGTGAGGCTCAAAAACACTTAAGATTTATATAGCAATAAAATCATTCTAGTAAGGCTTACCAGGTGTGAAAACCCTGTGTGGTTAATCCACCACGCCACTCGCTCGCTAATTGTTAAATCCGAAAGTAGATGAGATTCATCTTGCACATGCGCCGAAAAAGCTATGCTCGACCGTGCTATCTTGCAGGCGAGTATGCAATGTCATACCACCCACTGCTCTGAGACGTTAGAGCTAAGACACAGGATAAATGAAGGAGGAGGGAGCTGATGGCTTCCTGTTCCATTATTGTTTTCAAGTTGAAAGTATGATACCAGGCATCAGGCCCTCCTGACTCACAAGAGTTGAAGTCATTGCAGTCTATGGCCCTGTCTCCTGATTGCCTAAGTCCTGTTTATGGATTCAGATGAAAGCCTCAGACACACTTTAGAAACATAGTGAACATGGCCTTAGGGAGAATCACGTTTGTCCAAAACGCTGAAACAGAATCTTATAGCAATTGACCATGGCAGTGGGCAGATTTTTCTTATCAGCTGAGCTACATATTTTAAGTTGGTGGGATGAGCAAGAGACATGGGCAAGTGAAAGAATCAGCAAATTTGATAAGGGCCACATCTCCTAAAAGCAGGTCTTGTGGGAGCGATCTCAGTGTGCAGTAGTCTTCTGACAACAATCAAGGGCACATTGATATACAAATTCTGAGACTATCTGTTCCAGTTCTATGAAGGAACCATTGTAACAAACTGCTGAAACCAATTGCACAGACAATAAAAGAAAATAGGCAGCACGGTGGCTCATTTGTTACCACTTTGCAGTGCTCAGTTCCAGAGAGCAAATCCCACAAAGGACAACATCTGTGAGACATTTTTTATGTTCTCCCCATGTTTGCGTGGGGGTTCTTTGAGAGATCGAGATTCCTCTCACACTTCAAAAACATACGTATAGGGAATTTGGATTGTGAGCCCCAATGGGGATAGTGATGATGTGGTCTGTAAAATGCTGTGGAACATGATAGCGCTATATAAATAATGTGCCTTGCAGCTTACGGTTTGTGGGGTTGTATAGCTGCAGGCCAGTCAGCATATACATTTGGAGTCCTGTCCAGCACAAATGTGTTTACAATGGGCAGCTGAGCATCAGAAATAGACCAAGAAACACTTGTTCAATCCAGTGGACAGTCATGTGTTGTATACCTGGGAAAGAGCTAAGGCAGCGGGATACTGTGAGTTTTATGTAGTGGTGAGCGAGCACTACCATGCTCGGTAGTCGGAACCAGCAGCTGGATGCTCAGACAGGCTCAACATGTGTACCGAGTATAATGGAAGTAAATAGAGAACTCAAGCATTTCCAAAAAAATGCTCAAGCTCTCTATAGACTGCCATTATATTCTGTACACAAGTCAAGCCTGTCTGAGCATCAAATTGCTCATTACGAGTACCAAGCACAGTATGCTGACTCATCACTAATTCAATGTAATTACAGATACCACTAAGGCTAGGTTCACATTACTGCATTGCTCTCCGCTAAGCACTACACTGGGGTTTTTGGCGGAATCCACACAAACCAATTTTCCAACAAGAACCCTGATGGATGTATTCATTTGACTGAAGCCAATAGTCATTATGGACATGGTTTGGCTTCCTTCATGGCAGTATTGATTTTTGCCACATTTTGTGCCTCTTAAAAAGGTGAATACTGCAAGGACAGGAGGCCAGAGAATGTCAGTCAGCTTCATTCAAGCGAATGGCTTCATCAGGGTTTCTATTGGAAAACCCCAACGTAGTGCACAGCATAGAGCAATGTATTACCGTAACGTGAACAGTTACACCTAGATATTGTTGCAGAGAAAGTACACCTATTACAGTTACGTCCAGAAATATTTGGACTGTGGCTGAATCTTCCTGATTTGGCCACTGCAGTCCACTATTTTTTTTTTATTTAAAATTAAACAACTGAGATGCAATTGAAGTGGAGACTCAAGTTTAATTAAAGAGGTTGAACAAAAATATCTTGTGAAATGTTTAGGAATTGCAACCATATTTTTCTACAAATCCTCCTAATTTCAGGGGCTCAAAAGTAATTGGACAAATTTACTTTACCATAAAAAAGTTAATGTTTAATACTTCGTACAGAATCCTTTGCAGGCAATGACCACCTGAAGTCTTGTGATGCTTTTCCAGGCCTTTACTGTAGTTTGAGGGTCTTGTCTATTGTTTTGTCTTAAGCATGTGAAATTCATGTTCGATGGAGTTGATATCTGATGATTGACTCAGCCATTGCAGAATATTCCACTTCTTATATGCCTTAAAAAAAACAACAAACTCCTGGATTGCATTCACGGTATGTTTGGGTCATTGTCCATCTGTACGGTGAAGCGCTGTGCAATCTACCTTTCTGCATTTGGTTGAATATGAGCAGAAAATATAGCTCTGTACACTTTAGAATTCATCTGGCTGCTTCTGTCTTCAGTCACATCATCAATAAACATTGGTGACTCAGTGCCATTGGAAGCCATGCATGCCCATGCCATCACACTGCCTTCACTGTATGTTACAGAGGATGTGATGTGCTTTCGATCATGAGATGTTCCAAGCCTTTCCTATACTTTCTTCCCATCGTTCGGGTACAGGTTTCTTGGTATCAGGTATCTGGTATTCAGGTATTTTGGTATTCAGGTATCTTGGTTTCACCAAAAAGTGCTTTTCCAGAACTGGGCAGCTTCTTTGTTTTTTTGGCAGAGTCTAATCTGGTCTTGCTGTTTTAAGGGTATGTGCGCACGTTGCTTTTTACCTGCTTTTTAACTGCTTTTTTGCTGCTTTTTCTTCTGCGCTGTTTAATGCCAAAATGGATGTGTTCTTCTATTCAAGCAAAGTCTATGGGAATTAGGGTTTCTTGTTCACACTATGTTGTTCAAAATGCTGCCTTTTTGTGGCAGAACTTTGGTCAAAAACTCAGCTTTGCAGTGCAAAACCCAAATGGCAAAAACAATTGACATGTTGCTTCTTTGAAAAGCTGAGTTTTTCACCAAAGTTGTGCCTCAAAAAGGCAGCATTTTGAACAACATAGTGTGAACAAGAAACCCAAATTCCCATAGACTTTGCTTGAATAGAAGAACACATCCATTTTGGCATTAAACAGCGCAGAAGAAAAAGCAGGTAAAAAGCAACATGCGCACATACCCTTAAGGCTGATTAATGGTTTGCACCTTGTAGTGAACCCTTTGTATTTGCTCTCAGGAAGTCTTCTTTTTATTGTAGACTTAGATACTGAAACACCTAATTCCTGGAGAGTTTTCTTCATTTGAGAAGTTGGAGAGTTTTTTTTCACCATGTAAAGAATTTTGAGATTATCAGTCACTGTTGTCTTCTGTGGTCATTAGGCTTTTTTTTGTGTTCCCAAGCTCACCTGTATACTCTATTTTTGCATAATGCATCAAACTATTGATTTGGTCACTCTTTACATTGATATTTCTGCTGACTTTTTTTTTTCAGCACAATGATTGACTGTTTCTCTTGCATTGATAATTCCTTGAACCCACAACATGTGGCCAAAACAACATCTTCCAAATGCCACATCTGGAAATCAGCTCCAGACCTTTTACCTGCTTAATTTATTATGTATGAATGAGGGAATAGCCCATTAAGCTTTTGAGATAATTGTCCAATTACTTTTAGTCTTGGGGGGGGGGGGGGGGGGGAACTATTAAAGAGCTGTAATTCCTTAGGCCCTGTGCCGAGGAAGTGTATCTGCGGAATTTTCTGCAGGTATTTCTGCAAGGGTATGCAGCAGCTCTCCGGAATCCACAGCTATCCATTATTGCGGATTTCATGCGGAATTGCTGCAGAAAACCTACCGAAAATGTGCAAATTTTCCCCCCAGTATCTCCACAGTTGAAAGGCAGGAAATCTGCAGGAATAATTGACATGCAGTTCTTTGCAGCAGCGGAAAATCCACAGCATAGAAACAACACACCCCAAATGACATTTGATAACATGAAGTGTGTCTGTACTTGCGCAAACCTGCAGCTTTATCTGGAAAATCCGCAGGTTGTCACAGCAAAATCCGCAGATATTTTCTCCAGTGGGCACAGAGCCTTACTCCAATTAGGATGTGAATACCCTCAAATTAAAGCTGAGAGTCTGCACTATAAGCTCACGTTTATTATACAGTATGTCCACCGTCAACTTGAAAACGGCGGAAGCTATAGGCATAGAAGTGGTGTCTAGGTATAGAAAAGTAGCCATGCGCTACGCAACGAAACCACCTATAGTGCCACCTGGTGGAAAACAACAGAGTTAGAATTTTTATCTCAAGAACGGAACAAGATAGAGGAAGAAAAAAAGTGAATTACAAAGTTGCAGGGTATCATCAATTCAATACGAAACCAACACCTTGCATACAGAAATGCTATGATATGAGACCCAGGACCCCCTAAAGATTGAATGCTGGTCACGCATATGGCGCTCATTTAACTTTGATGCTCAAAGTGGCCAGCGTCAGCTACAAAAGCACATCTGGACAGCATACTGTATCTTGCTGCACATTGTGCAATATAGTAGGTGACACGTTTGCACAAGCATCTGTGATACGTCGTCGTAGGTCCTGCAATGTTGCTGGAGGGGTCGCATACACTTGCTGTTTGATGTGACCTCACAGAAAGAAGTCCAATGGGGTGGGGTCAGGTGAGCATGCAGGTCACTCTACACAGCCACCACACCCAATGACTTGTAGAAAGGTCTCCAAGATATCTCTTCATGTTCGCAGCCTTGTGAGTTTTACATGTTCTAATCATATCATTCCTGTATGCAAGGTGTCGATTCGTATTGAATTGATGACGCCCTACAACTTTCTAATTCAATTTTCTCTATCTCGTTCAGTTTCGAAATAAAAATGCTAACTCCGTTGTTTTCCACCAGGTGGAGCTATAGGTGGTTTCATTGCATAGTGCATGGCTACTTTACTATACCTAGACACCACTTCTATGCCTATAGCTGCCGCCGTTCTCAAGTTAATGGCGGTGGACAGGATATGGGTGGACACACTGTATAAATGTATCTTTATTTTTGGTAAAACAGCTGAAAAGCCAAAACTTGTATCACTGTCAAAATATTTCTGGACTTTACTATGTGAATCACATGTACAAGTTTTTCACTAATAAATTATATACATCAGTATTAAAATATTTGTAGTCATTGGAATTGGTGCATTTGCAACAACACATTGTAGAGCTGAGCTAAGAGAAAGTACCCTGACCTGGGTTCGTTTTGTCTCGTGGCAGTTGGACACTGGCATCATTTAGCTGCTTCAGTAATCTTCTGCCCAGCCTTGTGGACACCCTGCTCACTAGACCCTCACGTCAGGCATTGGGCACCAGTCCCAATCATTAGGCTAGGTGTATGGTATATGTGTCCATCCCAAATGCTGCCCAACAAATACCACTAATAGATGTGAACTCATCTGCCCTGCTCATTTCTCAAAAGCAACAGAGGTAAATACGATACCTTTTACGTAAAAGGTCACATTTCACCCTACTGAAGAATGGAGAATGGATAACAAAATGTACATATATTGCAGGTTGTGTTTATCCTACCTCCCCCAAAACCATAAACATAAAAGATACACAGCATAGAAAACAGACATTTCCCTACATCGCTAAACATTTTGGGCAATATGACGTCAGTGGCCTGTTGGGTTCAAGGTAATTCCGTGGGTTGTGTATTAATCCCTTACCAACCTGGCCAGTTTCCCTTTGTCTACCCCTCCCCTTCCTCCTCTTTTCAAGAGCCACAACTTATTTTTTCGTCCACATCGATCAAGTGCTTATTTTTTGTGGGTCGAGCCATTGTTTTTATATTGATACAAAAGGTTTTGATCGATCACATTTTTAATAGCCTCTTACTGCATTTTTAAGCAGCATTGTGGTGATCAAAAAAGTTCAGTTTTTGGGGTTTGAATCCCTTTATGAAACTAGTCCAATCAGTAAACTCAATATTTTCATCGACCGTCAAACAGTCGTGGGCAGAGCTCCGCTACATCCACGGTTGTTAGCGGCAGATCCTGAGGAGTATGGATGGAAGTGGGATCAGCCTCTAAGCCAACTCCATACACCCAGTCTTGACATGTATAGTGGATTGGTGGGAGGTAAGCACCCAGGTAAAGACCTCCACTGATTATACAGTAAAGATCTATCCTAAGGATATGTAGTAAATATATACTGTATATATTGCACATACATGCTAAACAGATTACAGCCACAATACAAGGATGTATTAAATCTTTAATTTAAATTACACAGAATTACAATTAAATGAAAAACACAGATCTTCACGACTGTGTCTGTACATTACATTCTTTTTACATTTACTCCCCAGACATTTTATACGGTACCTTCTGTGCAGACAGTAATACGTTGTGAACACTAACAGTTCTTTTCCCTGTGCTCTATAGAAATCAGTCCACATGGACTAGTAGATAAATGGCACATCCACAAAGAGGACCCGGAAGATTTCCAGACATGTGCAATTTATTAAAATTCGTGTATTTTCTTTTTGACATGACTATTCTTTTCTTCCGCCTCTGGTGTGCCATTCCTATGAAAAATCTTCCTGTAAATGAATGAGTGAACAGGCACCTGGGCATGGATTGGATGTGGCCGCACACTGTGCCATCAGTGAGACAGACTATGGCACTAACCCCATACTCGGGAGCAGTTTTGGAGGGATGGCATGATTCAAAGCTTGATGGAAGAAAATCTAGCATGGTTATATCAGGAGGAACAAAATAGACGCAACAGGAGAGATGACTGGTCCCTTAGTCTGTTTTATCAGTAAGGGTTCAGTGCATCTAAAAAGGCATACTTATGAAAAATTTGTATTTCATAAAAACTAAACCCAGTGCCATTTACTAAAGCAGTTGTCCTGGGTTGGGGGAATTTTTTCTTTTAATTAAACTCATAGAAGATAAAGAAATACACTATACATTTCAGGTGTATTTACTTTTGCCCGCTCAAGTTGTGGCTCAGCCAGTAAGTGCCTATCTGTTTAGTGGTTGGGCGATTACATCCACTAGCCAGGATGGCACTGTAAGAATAATGTGCCATCATCATCATCATCATCTCATAATGCTTATATACTCTACAGGCTGTAGATGAGGCCATGTGCGGAGGCCATATAAGAAGGCAGTCACCAGCTGGATGGCACAGAGTTTCAAAACGGGAGGATTTTTTAACAACCTTAAAAGAAACTGTTTTGTATAGTAAGAGTTCATATATTCAGCATAGAACTAGATGGCTGCAGTTAATAAGTCAGCACTGCATCAATTAAGGGGCATTTAACAATGCCATACAATAAGCATAGCCTTCAGGGCAATGTTCAGCCTGGTTTTATTATTCACCAGCCAAGCATTCTACTAAAGGACCCGAATGTTAGAACTTCAGGAGCGGAGAATCATACTCCAAGTTTTCTTTGTTCCCTTCTGGACTCAGTGTAATAAGGGGTGAACTCAGATCAATCAACTGTAAAAAAAAAAAAATAAATAAGTAAAATAATTACAGCAAAAAAGCAAAACAAAAAAGACATCTCACACAATCACGCAGAGTATAGTGATATGAAGCACAGATAATAAAACACACAAATGGCCCTTCTGCAACTAGAGAATTCCATCACATTACCCATCAAAACCAGATTCTAATTAGAACCTGATGTATCAGCCTATTAGGTAATATTCAGACTTGGCGCTTAATTTTTTTTTTTTTTTTAAATGCAGCTTGTTGTGTAAAATATGCTGGACTGTAAAATACTGCATAACTCATGAGACTTCTGAACTCCCATTCACACCATGGGATGTGTTTCCAGTGCATTTTGAGCCACAAATACATTTGTGTCAAGACATACAGTCATGGCTAAAAGTTTTGAGAATGACACCAAAATTATATTTTCACATGATCTGTTGCCCTCTGGTTTTTAATTGTGTTTGTCTGATGTTTACATCAGATACAGAAATATAATTGCAATCATATTACGAGTACCAAAAGGTTATATTGACAGTTAGAATGAGGTAATGCAGCAAGTCAATATTTGCAGTGTTGACCCTTCTTCATGACCTCTGCAATTCTCCCTGACATGCTCTCAATCAACTTCTGAATCAAATCCTGACTGATAGCTGTCCATTCTTGCATAAGCAATGCTTGCATTTTGCCAGAATTTGTTGGTTTTTGTTTGTCCACCCGTCTCTTGATGATTGCCCACAAGTTCTCAATGGGTTTAAGATCTGGGGAGTTTCCAGGCCATGGACCCAAAATCTGTTTTGTTCCATGAGCCATTTAGTGATCACCTTTGCTTTATGGCAAGGTACTCCATCCTGCTGGAAAAGGCATTGTTGGGCGCCAAACTGCTCTTGGACAGTTGGGAGAAGTTGCTCTTGGAGGACATTCTGGTACCATTCTTTATTCATGGCTGTGTTTTTAGGCAAGACTAAGTGAGCAGATTCCCTTGGCTGAGAAGCAACCCCACACATTAATCGTTTCAGGATGCTTAACAGCTGGCATGAGACAAGACTGGTGGTAGCGCTCACCTCTTCTTCTCCCAATAAGCTGTTTTCCAGATGTCCCAAACAATCGAAAAGGGGATTCATCTGAGAAAATGACTTTACCCCAGTCCTCAGCAGTCCACTCCCTGTACCTTTTGCAGAATATCAGTCGGTCCCTGATGTTTTTTCTGGAGAGACGTGGCTTCTTTGCTGCCCTCCTTGAAACCAGGCCATGCTCAAGCAGTATCCGCCTCACAGTGCGTGCAGAAGCACTCACACCAGCCTGCTGCCATTGCCGAGCTAGCTCGGCACTGCTGGTAGTCCGATCCCGCAGCCGAAACAGTTTTAAGATACGGTCCTGGCGTTTGCTGGTCCTTCTTGGGCACCCTGGAGCCTTTTTGGCAACAATGGAAGCTCTCTCCTTGAAGTTCTTGATGATGCGATAGATTGTTGACTGAGGTGCAATCTTTGTAGCTGCGATACTCTTCCCTGTTAGGCCATTTTTGTGCAGAGCAATGATGGCTGCACGTGTTTCTTTAGAGATAACCATGGTTAACTGAAGAGAAACAATGATACCAAGCACCAGCCTCCTTTTAAAGTGTCCAGTGGTGTCATTCTTACTTAATCATGACTGATTGATCACCAGCCCTGTCCTCATCCACACCCACACCTGTGTTAATGGAACAAAATCACTAAAACAATGTTAGTTGCTTCTTTTAAGGCAGGAATGCAATGATGTTGAAATGTGTTTTGGGGGTTGAAGTTCATTTTCTTAGCCAATATTGACTTTGCAAGTAATTGCTGTTAAGCTGATCACTCTTTATGACATTCTGGAGTATATGCAAATTGCCATTAGAAAGAAGGGAATTTTGTTACTTACCGTAAATTCCTTTTCTTCTAGCTCTTATTGGGAGACCCAGACGATTGGGGTATAGCTACTGCCTCCGGAGGCCACACAAAGCACTACACTAAAAAGTGCAAGGCCCCTCCCCTTCTGGCTATACCCCCCCGTGGTATCACGGGTTCTCCAGTTTTAGTGCCAAAGCAAGAAGGAGGAAAGCCAATAACTGGTTTAAACAAATTAACTCCGAGTAACATCGGAGAACTGAAAAACCGTTCAACATGAACAACATGTGTACCCGCAAACAACAAAAACATCCCGAAGGACAACAGGGCGGGTGCTGGGTCTCCCAATAAGAGCTAGAAGAAAAGGAATTTACGGTAAGTAACAAAATTCCCTTCTTCTTCAGCGCTCTATTGGGAGACCCAGACGATTGGGACGTCCAAAAGCTGTCCCTGGGTGGGTAAAGAAATACCTCATGTTAGGGCTGCAAAACAGCCCTCCCCTACGGGGGTGTCACTGCCGCCTGCAGGACTCTTCTACCTAAGCTGGCATCCGCCGAAGCATAGGTATGCACCTGATAATGCTTGGTGAAAGTGTGCAGACTGGACCAGGTAGCTGCCTGGTACACTTGTTGAGCCGAAGCCTGGTGTCGTAATGCCCAGGACGCACCCACGGCTCTGGTTGAGTGGGCTTTTAGCCCTGAAGGAACCGGAAGCCCCGCAGAACGGTAGGCCTCTAGAATTGGTTCTTTGATCCATCGAGCCAGGGTGGCTTTAGAAGCCTGCAACCCCTTGCGCGGACCAGCGACAAGGACAAAAAGTGCATCGGCACGGCGCATGGGCGCCGTGCGGGAAATGTAGAGTCTGAGTGCTCTCACCAGATCTAACAAACGTAAGTCCTTTTCATACCGGTGAACCGGATGAGGACAAAAGGAAGGCAAGGATATATCCTGATTAAGATGAAATGAGGATACGACCTTAGGGAGAAACTCCGGAATGGGGCGCAGCACTACCTTGTCCTGGTGGAACACCAGGAAGGGAGCCTTGGATGACAGAGCTGCCAGCTCAGACACTCGCCGAAGCGATGTGATCGCAACGAGAAACGCCACCTTCTGTGACAGGCGAGAAAGGAAACTTCCTTCAGAGGCTCGAAAGGCGGCTTCTGGAGAGCAACTAATACCCTGTTGAGATCCCATGGATCTAACGGCCGCTTGTACGGGGGTACGATATGACAGACCCCCTGTAGGAACGTGCGCACCTTAGAAAGACGTGCTAGACGCTTCTGAAAAAAAAACACGGATAGTGCCGAGACTTCCCCCTTAAGGAAGCCGAGCGACAAGCCCTTTTCTAACCCCGATTGCAGGAAGGAAAGAAAAGTAGGCAATGCAAATGGCCAGGGAGACACTCCCTGAGCCGAGCACCAGGTTAAGAAAATCTTCCACGTTCTGTGGTAGATCTTAGCAGAGGTGGACTTCCTAGCCTGTTTCATGGTGGCAACGACCCCTTGGGATAATCCTGAAGACGCTAGGATCCAGGACTCAATGGCCACACAGTCAGGTTCAGGGCCGCAGAATTCCGATGGAAAAAACGGCCCTTGGGACAGTAAGTCTGGCCAGCCTGGTAGTGACCACGGTCGGCCGACCGTGAGATGCCACAGATCCGGGTACCACGATCTCCTCGGCCAGTCTGGGGCGACGAGTATGACGCGGCTGCAATCGGATCTGATTTTTTGCGCAGTACTCTGGGCAAGAATGCCAGAGGTGGAAACACATATGTGAGCCGGAACTGCGACCAATCTTGCACTAAGGCGTCTGCCGCCAGAGCTCTGTGATCGCGCGATCGTGCCATAAATGCCGGGACCTTGTTGTTGTGCCGAGACGCCATTAGGTCGACGTCCGGCACCCCCCAGCGGCGACAGATTTCCTGAAACACGTCCGGGTGAAGGGACCATTCCCCTGCGTCCATACCCTGGCGACTGAGGAAGTCTGCTTCCCAGTTTTCTACGCCCGGGATGTGAACTGCGGATATGGTGGATGCTGTGTCCTCCACCCACATGAGGATTCGCCGGACTTCCTGGAAGGCTTGCCGACTGCGCGTCCCTCCTTGGTGGTTGATGTATGCCACCGCTGTGGAGTTGTCCGACTGAATTCGGATCTGCTCTCTTTCTAGCCACTGCTGGAAAGCTAGTAGGGTAAGATACCCTGCCCCGATTTCCAGAACATTGATCTGAAGGGTGGACTCCTGCTGAGTCCACGTCCCCTGAGCCCTGTGGCGGAGAC
This sequence comes from Anomaloglossus baeobatrachus, assembly GCF_048569485.1. NCBI lineage: Eukaryota > Metazoa > Chordata > Amphibia > Anura > Aromobatidae > Anomaloglossus > Anomaloglossus baeobatrachus. The sequence goes on from NC_134356.1 coordinate 362,549,485, forward strand.
AAACTGCTCCCCACCCTGACAGACTCGTATCTGTCGTGACCACTGCCCAGGATGGGGGTAGGAAGGATCTCCACTGTGACAATGAGGTGGGAATAAGCCACCATTGCAGAGAGTCCTTGGCCGTCTGGGAAAGGGAGACTTTCCTGTCCAGGGAGGTTGACTGCCCGTCCCATTGGCGGAGAATGTCCCCTTGCAGTTGGCGCAGATGAAACTGCGCAAAGGGAACTGCCTCCATGGCTGCCACCATCTTCCCTAGGAAGTGCATGAGGCGCCTTAAGGGGTGCGACTGGCCTTGAAGGAGAGACTGCACCTCTGTTTGCAGTGAACGCTGCTTGTTCAGCGGAAGCTTCACTATCGCTGATAGAGTGTGAACTCCATGCCGAGATACGTTAGTGATTGAGTCGGTGACCGATTTGACCTTGCCAAATTGATGATCCACCCGAAAGTCTGGAGAGTCTCCAACGCAACATTCAGGCTGCGTTGTCATGCCTCGAGGGAGGGTGCTTTGACGAGTAGATCGTCCAAGTAAGGGATCACCGGGTGTCCCTGAGAGTGCAAGACTGCTACCACTGCTGCCATGACCTTGGTGAACACCCGTGGGGCTGTCGCCAGACCGAATGGCAGAGCTACGAACTGAAGATGGTCGTCTCCTATCACAAAACGTAGAAAACGTTGGTGCTCCGTAGCAATTGGCACGTGGAGATAGGCATCTTTGATGTCTGTTGAGGCAAGGAAGTCTCCTCGAGACATTGAAGTAATGACGGATCGGAGGGATTCCATCCGGAACCGCCTGGCGTTCGCATGCTTATTGAGCAGTTTTAGGTCCAGAACAGGACGGAAGGAGCCGTCCTTTTTTGGAGCCACAAAGAGATTGGAGTACAAACCCTCGCCCTCGTTCCTGAGGGGGGACAGGGATCACCACTCCTTCTGCTCTTAGAGCGTCCACCGCCTGCAGCAGGGCATCTGCTCGGTGGGGAGGTGGGGCCGTTCTGAAGAATGGAGTCGGAGGACGAGAACAGAACACTGTCCTGTGCACGTGAGCACAATGTCCGTCACCCACCGGTCTGTGACCTGTGGCAGCTAAATGTCGCCAAAGGCGGGGGAGTCTGCCATCAACCGCGGATGCGGAGAGAGAGAGAGAGCTGAGAGTCATGAGGAGACCGCCTTGGTAGCGGTTCCTCCGGCTGCCTTCCTTGGGCGTGATTGAGCCCGGCCGGAATCTGAGCCCGTCTGAGGTTTTGTAGCCCTTTTGCACGAGGACAATTGGGACCTGCCCGAGCTTGGGAAGGACCGAAACCTCGACTGTACTTTTAGGACAGCATTAATAGGGTAAGTCGCAGTGCAGACATTGCGGAGTTACGGACGCCTCTGCGGTACAGATGTACATGTGCTCAAGGCCAGCTGCGCAAGAACAGCTGAAAAGGTTAGGTTGCCTATACGGCTGTGAATGCCGGAGCAACCGACACGCCGATAGCCTCCTAGACAGATTTCAACCAGAGTCCATCTGTCTGTGAATGGCATCTTTAAGTGAAGCCCCATCTCCAGTGCAACTATGGCTCTAGACGCAAGCCTGGAGATTGGAGAATCCACCTTTGGACCCTGGGTCCAGCGCTTGACCACGTCAGGGGAAAAGGGATAACGTGTATCTTAAAAACGTTTGGAGAAGACGCTTATCTGGTAAGCGTGGTGTTTCTGGACTGCTTCTCTGAAGTCAGCGTGGCCAGAAAAATACTCAATATCCGTTTGAGATACTGAAAAGGGACTTCTCCTGCTGTGAAGCTGACTCCTCCACTGGGGGAGCTGAGGGAGAAAGATCCAACCTTCCATTGATGGACGCTATAGGATCATTCCGTATGGCGTTACCATCCGGTGTATCCGGATTGATAGCGATGTCAGGATCAAAGTCCTGGAGAGCTGCCTTATCATACAGAGAGTCCTCCTGGGACCCCCCCGTTCCAAATGAGGTTGGTCAGGAAGATTGCCCATGGCCTGTCTGGACTGCAAGTCTCTATCTTATGACAATATATCTGTCGAAACTGCAACTCCGTCCCTGTCCTTGGACAGGGATGACAGGTGGTTTCTTTGGCCACGACTAGTAGAGACCCCGGCAGACGAAGTGCTAGAGACCCCGGCAGACGAAGTGCTACAGGGGAGCATGCACACAATGGGACGGTGTCATGAACAGCATCCCATGTAGTAAAAACAGCACTGAAAATCTGTGTTGCTTTTTTGCCGCTGCCGACTAGCCATCTAGAAGTATATAGCCAAGATTGGTGACCGTACAGTGCAATGTATAGCATACAAGCATAAAGTACAAATGAACACTGCAGCACAAGCAATACAAGCAGCATAGAAGCCTGTGCCCTGGCACCTCTGCTCTTCTGCTGCTGTAGACTAGTCATCTAGGGGAATATAGCCCAGAAGAGTGACCATACAGTGCAATGTATAGCATACAAGCACAAGTACAAATGCACACTGCAGCCCATGCAATACAAGCAGCATAGAAAAAAACCTGTGCCCCAGCACCCTTGGTTTTCTGCTGCTGTAGTCTAGCCATTCCAGGAGAATATAGCTAAGACTAGCGACTGTACAGTGCAGTGTATAGCATACAAGCATAAACACAAATGAACACTTCAGTACGTGCAATACAAGCAGCCTAGAAAGCCTGTGCCTTAGCACACCTGCTTTCCTGCTGCTGATGTGTCGCTCTCCAAGCGGGCATATAGCGACCTATGCAGTTAAAATACACATGTACACACTGCAGTATATATTGGGGTCAGCACTATGTGTGCCGCTTACCGCCCGCCTATAAGCGGGTGTATGGTCGCCACCGTCCTGCCTGGTTGCCGAAAGTCCGAGCTCGGACTGCAGTAATGGCTGCCGGCGTCTTCCCCAGCTCGTGTGAGGAGGGGCGGGCCGTGGGCGTGCCCCAAGTCAGAGCGGGAATCCGGCGTCCGACAGTGTGCAGTGAGAGGGCTGGAGCATGTAAATAAGGCTCCAGCCCTCGGCGCTGCTGATTGCTCAGCGTCTGTCCCCTTCCCTGAGTGACAGGGAGGGGGCGGGAACGAAGCGGCACTAGGCCGCAGAAGCCGGGGACTGGATTTATAAGCGCCGCCGTAAAAGCGCGGTCGGCGCCCAGTCCCCGGCGAACTACAAGTCCCAGCCGCGCCGCCGCTCCCGGAGCGTCCGGCGCGGTAGTTCCCAATACACAAAGTCACTCAGCAAAGCTGCAGTGACTGTAACCCTTTACTGTCCCCGGCGCACTAGCACACCCAGCAAGTCTGGAGTGTGCTGTGCCTGTGTGTACGGGGACACAGAGTACCTGTAATGGTGCAGGGCCATGTCCCTGAACGGTACTCCAGCTCCGTATCCAGCAGGTTCAAATGGGTCTGTGGATGGAGCCCGGCGTCAGAGCTTTGAGGCCGGCAGGATCCCACTTCCTCAGAGCCCCCCAGGGGGATGTGGAAGGAAAGCAGCATGTGGGCTCCAGCCTCCGTACCAGCAATAGGTACCTCAACCTTACAACACCATCAACGGGTGAGAAGGGAGCATGCTGGGGGCCCTATATGGGCCCTCTTTTCTTCCATCCGAAATAGTCAGCAGCTACTGCTGACTAAAATCTGTGGAGCTATGCATGGATGTCGGACCTCCTTCGCACAAAGCTTGAAAACTGGAGAACCCGTGATACCACGGGGGGGTATAGCCAGAAGGGGAGGGGCCTTGCACTTTTTAGTGTAGTGCTTTGTGTGGCCTCCGGAGGCAGTAGCTATACCCCAATCGTCTGGGTCTCCCAATAGAGCGCTGAAGAAAACTTAAGCAGTAGACTTTGTAAAAATTAATATTTGTAGCATTCTCAAAACGTTTGGCCATGACTACTGTAGTATGCCAATTCTTTTAGCCTTTTCACCCAAATTAAAGTGAATGAGTGAAAAACGCAGCAAAACATTCTGTCATTACTCTGGTTTTTGGTGAAGGAAAAACCACAACATGTGAACATATACCCTTAAAAAGGGAATCTGTCAGGAGGGTTTTGCTATGTAAACTGAGGGCAGCATGCTATAAGTTAGAAAGTAAAGAAAACAAAAAACCCACCACAACCACCAAAAAGCAACTGTACTTAGTGTGTGCAATTGTTTAGGCTGGAGTCACACTTTCATGTGATTTATGCGAGTACCGGATCACACTGCCCGGACAGATCGGCTTCTCTCCCGACAGGAGTGGCTCAGCTGCATAGAAATATGTGGGCAGTGAGATCCGATACTCTTGTGAAATCACACACATGGGTGATTCCAGCTTTAAAACTAATTGCTTTATAAGGGTACAGTTCCACTTGTGTATAACTCTTAAGAGTCTCACATTATTATCACCTGGCACGGCCACACACTGACAGGAGCTGTTTGGCTGTATGTATTTCCTTTCAGCTGAGGCGCTTGTGGCCGGAGACCGCCAGGCCGTGCTGAGTGATACCGAGGCGAGACTCGCATGAGTCATACGCAAGTGGAACTCCGGCCTTACACCGATTAACATTGCAGGACTAGAAACTCAAGTGCAGAGCAGTCCAACACGCCCCCTGCTGCGATTGACACCTCACAGTCCATGTACATTCCCTTATGAGAGCCTGGTGTGGGCAGTAGAATCTCCCTGGGCTCACCTACATGCTTAATGAGGTGATTCACTACTCTGCAGTTGTGACCACATCTCTGTAAAACTGTTAGGAAAGGTTTTTTCTAAATACCTTGTTCAGCCAATTCTGCCTCGGAGCAGCGCTATTGCGGTCTGCTCTTCCCCAGAGAGTGACCCACTCCAGACTCCATGACCTCCGATATCCGGTGATGTAACTTCCAGTTGACCTGACATCACCGAGGGGGGCCCTAGTCTCCGTGAGTGACTGAGCTGTGGACGGAGTTTTACCACTTGACACAGACCAACATTGCTCCTGCTTGCAGCGCTCTGCAGTGAAAAAGCGCACAACATGTTGGGCTGTGCTGCAAGGTGAAACTCTGCTCAGTCACTCAGGAAGACTGGGGTCAGGCTCGATGTCAGGTCGAAGTGGACGTCGTGACACCACTGGATTTCAGAGATCACAGAGCGAAAGGATGGGGGGGGGGTTAGTGTTACTTCATGGGGATAAGCGGTCCTGCAAAAATACACACACACACACCTAAACAAAACTAAAATAAAACAAAAAACTACATTTTGTATTGTAAATCGCTCTGACCTGAAGAATAATGTCATTTAAATCACTTACCACATCGTGAACTGTGTAAAAAAAAAAAAAAAAATAAAAAATCAATTCTTTCCCTGCTGTTGATTTATTAATTATTCCTTTCAAAGATGGCTCACATTTATCCTGTAAATCTCTGAAATATGCGATTCAGACAATGCCTTTACTGGAAGTTTCCCTATACTGAAGTAGAAGAGTCACCAGCGCAGGTGCGTCTCACTGTGCCCTATTGATCAGCCATTGATTTCAATGTACAGGCGCGAGACTGCGGGCACTGTGTGGATGATATAGAGACCGAAGTCAAGCTTTAATTACCAACATGTAGTACAATGTGTCACAAAATTAAAAAGACAAAGCACACATTCTCAGAATCGCTGGAATATATTGAAGCATTCAGGAGTTATTTCCACAAAGTGACAATGGTCAAAATTGCAAAATATTGGTCTGGTCAGGGAGGATGAAAACAGGCTCAGGAGTGAAGGGGTTAACACTGACGCTGTACTAACATTGAGAACTCATGAGTAAATTTTGGCTATTGGATCATAGTTAATGAAGTAACTAGATGCCAGTTTGCTGCTAGCACAATATTGATTAGCCAATGGAAGTAGACAAAAAACGGCAGACACATTTTTAGGTATATTTTCTCCCCTCTGGAAGCATATGAACAAAAAGTATACAATAATCTAGCGCCAGTGTAACTTACCTGCCCAATATTAGCTGTCTTAAGTGGGACAAGCCTTTTGTTACATTCAGGAGTATTTGACAGGTCAATAAGAGGTTGACATTCAGTGTCCATAGAGGAAGTCATTCTTAATTTAATATCAGCTTTATCCACCGCAATGTCAAGTAATAAAACCTAGGAGACAAAAATATTATATTATATATATTTTTGATATGAATGTTAATCTCTTCATGAACAAAAATATTATATATTAAAATCAATCCATCTTACCTCTGCTGGTTTCTCAGCCACTGACTCTGTTTGCTTACTTTGTACTACAAGGTCAGGTTTTCCTTCTGGAGAAAAGTTCAAGGAGCAGCATATTGTAGTATTTGCATGATCTACTCCAGTTGGTGAGCATGGACTCTTGGTAACTTTGCTCGGAATCTGTTCACATTCTGCAGACCTAGAAGCAGATTTATAAACAAATTCATATGGGAATAAATGAAGCCTGTCTTATCGAATCAAACGTTGGTAACAGATTCCCCTATACACATATGGAAAGTTGTAGATTACTTGTGTAAAATCTGTATCTAAAATCAGCAACGAAAACCACAAAATCTGCAGAAAAATCTACATACATATGAGCGTCATGCCTTCACTAAAGGTTTTTTTTTTTTTTGCTTTTTTATTACCTCTCCGGTCAGAGATATTACCAATTAAACATTTGGCACCTAATTAGTTAAAGTTAAGCTTAAGTGTTGGATAGTTTTCACTGGGGGCGTGTACTTCTGCCTCCTGTATGAGGACAACCAATCATAAGAAAGCAGCAACAAAAGTACAGAAAGACTTGTGATTATGGCATCAGGATCACATGATCTGAGGCCACAAATCCAGCCAGCCACAGTGCGCAGACTAAATCATATTACAGAGGAAAAGGGTGGCAATATTAACTGGAGTTAAAGGAGTTGTCTCATGAACAAAATTAAAAAAGATCTTACAATAAAAAGTTCCACAATTGGATGTGTAAAAATCAATATACTGTTCTCATCCTATAAATGAGCCCCTGTATAATGGATGTGTCCGACCATGAAGGAACATGGTCAGATACACCACAGCTCCGGAGAACAATAGAGGAAAATAGGGTTTATTTGAGCCGCGCCAATGATCACTTCACAGAGATTTGATGTGTTCTTATGCCTGATGGTCCTGAGGAAGGGAGCTGAGACTCCAGAAACGCGTAGACCTGTGCAAAATAAAGATCCATTAATCTGAATACCTGAGAAGTGATCATTGGCGCGGCTCAAATAAACCCTATTTTCCTCTATTGTTCTCTGTTATCTGCCGTCTGGGTTGTTGCTGCCTTGATCAAAACTTTCCATGCCTGCATAGTAGTTGTGACTTTCACAACTTCACTTGGTGAGTATTACTGCTCCCTGTCTCTACCCCGTGTGTTATTGGGGTAAAACCCTATTGCGCTTCTTCTCCACAGCTTTTTACTCAACACCACAGCTCCGGGGAAGGGGAGGATGTATATATTTAAAAAAAAAAAAAAAAAAATACACAGACCTTACAGCATGGGATCAGAGCTGATTCTTTCTGGAAAGTAAATCAAGTTTTTAAATAGGCAGGGAAATCTTTTTCCTTCTAGAAACCAGCAGCTACGATCAGGTGCTTTGAAGGGAACCTGTCACCAGATTTGGCAACTAAGCTGCGGCCACCACCAGTGGGCTTTTAAATACAGTATTCTAGAATACTATATAGAGCCCAGTCCGCTCTGTAGAACGTAAATTAAAAAAAAAAATAAAAAAAAAAAATAATCACTTTATTATACTGTAATAGGCGGTGCGGTGTAGACTGGGCGGATGAGTGTCTCCGTTCTCTGGAACTGGCGCTTCCTCTTTCGGGCATCTTTGTCCTTCTGAAGCTTGGGTGCATGACGCGTCCTACGTCATCCATACTAGCCGGCATTGAGGTCCCACACATGCACACTACAATAATGCATTTGTTGACGTCATGAGAGTGGCAGGTTCTTATCCACTCTGTAGACAGGACAGTCGACGTAATGCCAATTGACAATCTACTTCCCCAATTAGGTAGCTATGAACCGGCTGTCAGTCACAATGACAGCCCCACCCAGTCTACAGAGCATAACTGAAAAGAAGCCTTCACTCTGTTGATTAAGCCACCATCGCCAGCAGGAGCAGCCTGTGACAACTCTGCACTGGAAAACAGCGGTGCACCGGAGGGGGTGGGGGGGTTAAAGTCCAGGATACACCATTTAACTCATTAGGTGCCAAATATTCAATTGCTAATATCTAATCAAGACAAGCAAAATTAAAAAGGCCGCTTAATCCGTTCTGCAGCCACTACGACGTGGTGCATTCAGTTAAATCAGGCATTGGGGGTTGCGGTAATGCTTTGACTACTGGTCATATGCAGGTCTGATGCCTAGTTCTACTCATCAAGCCCATTACAAATAAAGGAATACTTTTGTTTCCTATCCATTTACCCAGAAGGCGACTTTTTGACAGACTTCGTGGATGCATAGACAGCTATTGTAGGTCGCAGAGTAGAAATGGGTCTTGGGATAGTCCTTGGTGTCACAAGTCCAGATGTTCGGCGACTGATGGGTGTTGGTAAGGCAGACACAGGCTTGGAGTTGGGAGTAGCAGATACACTCCTTAAGGCTGAATTGGTTGCCATGCCTTTTGTGGTTCCCAATGGTGTACTTTGAGCAATCCCACTAAAGAAAAAAAAACAAACAAAAAAAAAAACAACAACTTCTTTTGTATTTTTATTGCAATACTATAAAGGGACAAGCAAAGCCAATACTAAACATACAGCATGCGGAATATGGAGTGTACACAACGAAGGGAACACATTGCTTTACCCCTTCTGTATTAGGAAACACCATCTACGGTGAACATGTTTCTTAAAGCTTTTATCCACAGCTCCATTAAAAGGAGTTTAAAGGGAACAAGTCAAGTCTTGGTGACAGTGTAATGAAGGTGCCCAGGCTGCAGAACATTAACTATATCTCTTCCAGGAGCCGCTGGCTTTCAGTCAATCATACAGGCATGGCACGGTATCTGTCTATACATTATGATGCTCTCTTTTGGGTTTTGTTTTTTTTTTTTAACTGGATGGATAGACTACCATGGATGTGGTAACCTAATAAAGAACAATCATCTCAGTGTCAAAACGGCTCTTATTTATTACCTTCCAATTTCACCACAAGATAGTAACCGGGTTGGCTTAATGGACTTTCCCACGGCATGATCAGGTGACAGTACTGCATGAAAATATATATGCAAAGCAGCACATTATTGACCAAGCATTACTGAATGGAATATATAATAATAAATAATAATAAATCATAAAGATGAAATGTAGTAGATGAGCTCTTACCATCCTGCTTTTGTGCGAGCTTTAGCCGATTTGTAGGAGTAGGCATTACCCGTGCCTGGGGCTTGGCACTGGTTCCTTTGACAGCACTGTCTGTTTTAATAGGCAATCTTTGTAAGTTGGGTGCGGATGTTTGCCTCTGCATCTTGCCAGATGGAGTTTGAGGGTGGGAAGCTTTGACTGAAGCAGGTTTGTTACCAGCTGGCTTTGATTCAGTTGCTGGCTTCAGGTGACCATTAGATAAGTCAGGTGTTTTTATAGAAGGCCCTACACCACTATGAGGGCGAACAAGTGCAAGTCGGCTTGTGTTTGGCTTTAGCCTTGAACTGGTGAGCGAAGTGTTCAGGGAGTTCAGAGAGTTCAGCGAGGCACTTAGTTTGGCTGAAAAGCATATAGTCATATGAACATTAGCAGCGAACCCAAATATAGTGCAACAAATGACTAGGACATCCAATATGATCAAGTGAAGGCTGCTTACCATTACCTGCAGGTGGAGAGAAGGACAGACTGGAGTTCAGACTCACGTTAATGCTGGAATGGGAGGAGGACGACGAGGACGTATTCCTTCTAGAACCTGCTGTAGCTGAGGGGGTCTTGAATTGTACCTTGTTTAACCCAACCTGAAGGGAGAAAAAAAAAAAAAACCCCAAAAAAACGATCATACAGAATCTATAGAAAGAGCCAAGTCATGGTAATCAAAGTGCACAGGTCACTATCCTACAAGGGGACATGGTGCCATCACACCATTTGGAGCCACAGAAGAGTAACTTTTAAACAGTCTTTAAAAGGGTTGTTCTATTGCAGTTAAATCTCCCCTGGCTCCAGCAAGTGTCCTTTGCGGCCAGTGTCTGGTATTGACTGCATCATGCCAAATCAGTGAGCTGAATGGCTCCGGCGGGGTGTTCCCTGTGTAGATTAAATGCTATGTTCACAGCTGCTGAACCCACCAATTGTTTGCAATATGTTGACATGTCAGTGCCAAAGCCAGACACCGGGTGCAGTGGCAAGAGTCACTGATTGACCTAAGAAATAAAAAGTACAGTGCTCCCCCCCTCCTTAAAAAGGGAATGTCACTAGGTTTTTGACACCAAATCTGAGAGCTACACAACATAGGAGCAGAGACCCAGATTCCAGCGATGTGTCACCTATTTGGATGCTTTGTGTAGTTTTGATATCACTGTATAATCAGCAGTAGATTAGCATTAGAGGACTACTTGATATGCTGCCAGGTAGTCCAGCATATTCATGAGCTCTATATAACTGCTAGATCTGCAGCAGAGAAAGCTTTTTTTATCAAAATGACAGCAAACAGCTCAGTAAGTGACATCACTGGAATCATGGTCTTCTGCTGCTGTCAGTTGGGGGAGGGGGAGGAGCAAAAACCTGGTGACAGATTCCCTTTAATAGCAATCTGCAGCCAAAGATTTCCAGGGGAAAATTTTAATTGAAAGAAAACCATTCCTTTTAAATGGTTTTTGGATGTTTCAAGAGACAGGTTTAGTAGGTTGTCAATGTAGACACTATGACCAGTGCAATATACTTTCTGTAACTAATATTCTGTTTCTTCAGTGAGATATTGCTCTAATTTTATGGCTACCAGGTAGCTCTTTCTTACAACCTGCTGCCTGTTAAGCCGGATCTGCCTGTAATTAGAGATGCAGTACGGGGTGGTGGCGTGTAATTAACAAGCATGTGCTCTGCAGATAGTCAAGAGCTGCAGGACCTTCTCTGTAATTGGCAGCTAGCTTACCCCATATATCAAGACCAGCAGTGCAAATTTCCAGCCATGCATTGGAGATCATGCTAGACAGCTAAGCTAGCACAGCACTTGAGCTGCAAGGAGTGGTGCTAAAGGATCATGCAGATGGGAAAACGGAAAAATAAGTCGTATGTCAAACATAGGCAGGACTAGTACAGGTAACCGGCCCACTCCTCTACAGTGTACCTGATCATTATGCTGGGAATTTAAAGTACTACATTTATCATAGCGGTTCATGGTGAGTGACTGTAGTCTAAATGTACACCACCTCCCGTCCATGCCCAGGCGGTTACCTTGTTTGGTACAAGTAAGGTCCTTTTGCTTGGGCCTACAATGCTGGTATTGAAGGAAGAATCACTGACATCAGAAAGCAAGTCCTCAGTAGAACCAAGACTGCCCAGATTTTTCCTTCTAGATGGGCTCGTTTTCTTAATATCTTTTGGCTGTAAAAGACAAAAACAAAAACGGGGAACAAATATTACATAAGGACAAAATGGACTTCATTGTGAAAAATACTATAGCATCATTCCTAGCAGGCTGGCCATCATACAGAGTTTAAAAGAAGCCAGAACTGAGCTTTGTGTTTGCATTTTAACCCCTTCACGACCATGGATGGATATAGCCGTCATGGAGCGTGTCCAGTTAAGCCCCGCCCCCTGCCGCGGGCAGGCGGCGGTCGGCACACATATCAGCTGTTTTCAACAGCTGACATGTGTGCCTGCATGTTGCGAGTGGACTCTCTTCCACTCGCAACATTTAACCCCTTAAATCTCACTGCCAAAGTCTGGCAGCGAGATCTATATGTGCGCAGCCATGATTTTTACTTACCGCCGCCCCCACCGGAAGTCACGTGCGTGATCACGTGAGTTTCGGTGGTTGCCATCGTAGCATAGGGTCATGTGATGACGCCTGCAGCTATGACGTTTCACTTTTGTTTTCCCTCGGCCGGAAGCAGAGAGAAACAGGAAGTGACTGAATCTGCTGTTTACAGCTGTATAGCTGTGATCAGCAGATAGATAAGAGCGATCGGATTGCAGATCGCCATAGCCCACTAGGGGGACTAGTAAAATAAAATTAAAAAAAAAAAAAAAAAAAAAAAAACACCTAAAAGTTCAAGTCACACCCCTTTCCCCCCATTGAAAGAAGGGAATTTTGTTTACTTACCGTAAATTCCTTTTCTTCTAGCTCCAATTGGGAGACCCAGACAATTGGGTGTATAGGCTATGCCTCCGGAGGCCGCACAAAGTATTACACTAAAAGTGTAAAGCCCCTCCCCTTCTGCCTATACACCCCCCGTGCTCCCACGGGCTCCTCAGTTTTGGTGCAAAAGCAAGAAGGAGGAAAAGAATTATAAACTGGTTTAAAGTAAATTCAATCCAAAGGAATATCGGAGAACTGAAACCATTCAACATGAACAACATGTGTACACACAAAAAAACAGGGGCGGGTGCTGGGTCTCCCAATTGGAGCTAGAAGAAAAGGAATTTACGGTAAGTAAACAAAATTCCCTTCTTCTTTGTCGCTCCATTGGGAGACCCAGACAATTGGGACGTCCAAAAGCAGTCCATGGGTGGGTAAAATAATACCTCGTGATAGAGCCGTAAAACGGCCCCTTCCTACAGGTGGAAGCCTGTGACCCTTTACGCTGGCCAGCGACAAGGACAAAGAGTGCATCCGAGCGGCGCAGGGGCGCCGTCCGAGAAATGTAGAGCCTGAGTGCTCTCACCAGATCTAACAAGTGCAAATCCTTTTCACATTGGTGAACCGGATGAGGACAAAAAGAAGGTAAGGAGATATCCTGATTGAGATGAAAGGGGGATACCACTTTAGGGAGAAATTCCGGAACCGGACGCAGAACCACCTTGTCCTGGTGAAACACCAGGAAAGGGGCTTTGCATGACAGCGCTGCTAGCTCAGACACTCTCCGAAGTGAAGTGACTGCTACTAGAAAGACCACTTTCTGCGAAAGGCGTGAGAGAGAAATATCTCTCATTGGCTCGAATGGTGGTTTCTGAAGAACCATCAGCACCCTGTTCAGATCCCAGGGTTCTAACGGCCGCTTGTAAGGAGGAACGATGTGACAAACCCCCTGCAGGAACGTGCGTACCTGTGGAAGTCTGGCTAGGCGCTTCTGGAAAAACACAGAGCGCTGAGACTTGTCCCTTAAGGGAGCCGAGCGACAAACCCTTTTCCAGTCCAGATTGAAGGAAGGACAGAAAAGTAGGTAATGCAAAAGGCCAGGGAGAAAAACCCTGAGCAGAGCACCACGACAGGAAAATTTTCCACGTCCTGTGGTAGATCTTGGCGGACGTTGGTTTCCTAGCCTGTCTCATAGTGGCAATGACGTCTTGAGATAACCCTGAAGACGCTAGGATCCAGGACTCAATGGCCACACAGTCAGGTTGAGGGCCGCAGAATTCAGATGGAAAAACGGCCCTTGAGATAGCAAGTCTGGTCGGTCTGGTAGTGCCCACGGTTGGCCGACCGTGAGATGCCACAGATCCGGGTACCACGACCGCCTCGGCCAGTCTGGAGCGACGAGGATGACGCGGCGGCAGTCGGCCCTGATCTTGCGTAACACTCTGGGCAACAGTGCCAACGGAGGAAACACATAAGGGAGCTGAAACTGCGACCAATCCTGAACTAAGGCGTCTGCCGCCAGAGCTCTGGGATCTTGAGACCGTGCCATGAACGTCGGTACCTTGTTGTTGTGCCGGGACGCCATGAGGTCGACGTCCGGCACCCCCCAGCGGCAACAGATCTCCTGAAACACGTCCGGGTGAAGGGACCATTCCCCTGCGTCCATGCCCTGGCGACTGAGATAATCTGCTTCCCAGTTTTCCACGCCTGGGATGTGAACTGCAGAGATGGTGGAGGCCGTGGCTTCCACCCACATCAAAATCCGCCGGACTTCCTGGAAGGCTTGCCGACTGTGTGTGCCGCCTTGGTGGTTGATGTATGCCACCGCTGTGGAATTGTCCGACTGAATTCGGATCTGCTTGCCTTCCAGCCACTGCTGGAACGCTTTCAGGGCAAGATACACTGCCCGTATTTCCAGAACATTGATCTGAAGCGAGGACTCTTGCTGGGTCCACGTACCCTGAGCCCTGTGGTGGAGAAAAACCGCTCCCCACCCTGACAGACTCGCGTCCGTCGTGACCACCTCCCAGGATGGGGGTAGGAAGGATTTCCCCTTCGATAATGAAGTGGGAAGAAGCCACCACCGAAGGGAAGCTTTGGTCGCCTGAGAGAGGGAGACGTTCCTGTCGAGGGACGTCGGCTTCCTGTCCCATTTGCGTAGGATGTCCCATTGAAGAGGACGCAGGTGAAACTGCGCGAAAGGGACTGCCTCCATTGCTGCCACCATCTTCCCCAGGAAGTGCATGAGGCGCCTCAAGGGGTGTGACTGGCCTTGAAGGAGAGATTGTACCCCTTTCTGTAGTGACCGCTGCTTGATCAGCGGAAGCTTCACTATCGCTGAGAGGGTATGAAACTCCATGCCAAGGTATGTCAGCGATTGGGCCGGTGTCAGATTTGACTTTGGAAAATTTATGATCCACCCGAAACTCTGGAGAGTCTCCAGGGTAGCGTCGAGGCTGTGTTGGCATGCCTCTTGAGAGGGTGCCTTGATCAACAGATCGTCCAAGTACGGGATCACCGAGTGACCCTGAGAGTGGAGGACCGCTACTACAGTAGCCATAACCTTGGTGAAAACCCGTGGGGCTGTTGCCAGGCCGAACGGCAGTGCCACGAACTGCAGGTGTTCGTTTTCTATGGCGAAGCGCAGGAAGCGCTGGTGCTCTGGAGCAATCGGTACGTGGAGATGAAGGGAATTTTGTTACTTACCGTAAATTCCTTTTCTTCTAGCTCTTATTGGGAGACCCAGACGATTGGGGTATAGCTACTGCCCTCTGGAGGCCACACAAAGCACTACATTAAAAGTGCAAGGCCCCTCCCCCTCTGGCTATACCCCCCCCGTGGTATCACGGGTTCTCCAGTTTTAGTGCCAAAGCAAGAAGGAGGAAGCCAATAACTGGTTTAAACAAATTAACTCCGAATAACATCGGAGAACTGAAAAACCGTTCAACATGAACAACATGTGTACCCGCAAACAACAAAAACATCCCGAAGGACAACAGGGCGGGTGCTGGGTCTCCCAATAAGAGCTAGAAGAAAAGGAATTTACGGTAAGTAACAAAATTCCCTTCTTCTTCAGCGCTCTATTGGGAGACCCAGACGATTGGGACGTCCAAAAGCTGTCCCTGGGTGGGTAAAGAAATACCTCATGTTAGAGCTGCAAAACAGCCCTCCCCTACGGGGGTGTCACTGCCGCCTGCAGGACTCTTCTACCTAAGCTGGCATCCGCCGAAGCATAGGTATGCACCTGATAATGCTTGGTGAAAGTGTGCAGACTGGACCAGGTAGCTGCCTGGCACACCTGTTGAGCCGAAGCCTGGTGACGTAATGCCCAGGACGCACCCACGGCTCTGGTTGAGTGGGCTTTTAGCCCTGAAGGAACCGGAAGCCCCGCAGAACGGTAGGCCTCTAGAATTGGTTCTTTGATCCATCGAGCCAGGGTGGCTTTAGAAGCCTGCAACCCCTTGCGCGGACCAGCGACAAGGACAAAAAGTGCATCGGCACGGCGCATGGGCGCCGTGCGGGAAATGTAGATTCTGAGTGCTCTCACCAGATCTAGCAAACGTAAGTCCTTTTCATACCGGTGAACCGGATGAGGACAAAAAGAAGACAAGGATATATCCTGATTAAGATGAAAAGAGGATACGACCTTAGGGAGAAACTCCGGAATAGGGCGCAGCACTACCTTGTCCTGGTGGAACACCAGGAAGGGAGCCTTGGATGACAGAACTGCCAGCTCAGACACTCGCCGAAGCGATGTGATCGCAACAAGAAACGCCACTTTCTGTGACAGCCGAGAAAAGGAAACTTCCTTCAGAGGCTCGAAGGGCGGCTTCTGGAGAGCAACTAGTACCCTGTTCAGATCCCATGGATCTAACGGCCGCTTGTACGGGGGCACAATATGACAGACCCCCTGCAGGAACGTGCGCACCTTAGAAAGACGTGCTAGACGCTTCTGAAAAAACACGGATAGTGCCGAAACTTGCCCTTTAAGGGAGCTGAGCGACAAGCCCTTTTCTAACCCCGATTGCAGGAAGGAAAGAAACTTGGGCAATGCAAATGGCCAGGGAGACACTCCCTGAGCAGAGCACCAGGATAAGAAAATCTTCCACGTTCTGTGGTAGATCTTAGCCGAATTCGACTTTCTAGCTTGTCTCATTGTGGCAACGACTCCCTGAGATAATCCTGCAGATGCTAGGATCCAGGACTCAATGGCCACACAGTCAGGTTCAGGGCCGCAGAATTCTGATGGAAAAACGGCCCTTGGGACAGTAAGTCTGGTCGGTCTGGCAGTGACCACGGTCGACCGATCGTGAGATGCCACAGATCCGGATACCACGACCTCCTCGGCCAGTCTGGAGCGACGAGTATGATGCGGCTGCACTCGGATCTGATCTTGCGTAGCACTCTGGGCAAGAGCGCCAGAGGCGGAAACACGTAAGGGAGCTGAAACTGCGACCAATCTTGAACCAAGGCGTCTGCCGCCAGAGCTCTTTGATCGCGCGACCTCGCCATGAATGCCGGGACCTTGTTGTTGTGCCGGGATGCCATTAGGTCGACGTCCGGCACTCCCCAGCGGCGACAGATTTCCTGAAACACGTCCGGGTGAAGGGACCATTCCCCTGCGTCCATGCCCTGGCGACTGAGGAAGTCTGCTTCCCAGTTTTCTACGCCTGGGATGTGAACCGCGGATATGGTGGATGCTCTGTCCTCCACCCACATTAGAATGCGCCGGACTTCTTGGAAGGCTTGCCGACTGCGCGTCCCTCCTTGGTGGTTGATGTATGCCACCGCTGTGGAGTTGTCCGATTGGATTCGGATCTGCTTTCCTTCCAGCCACTGTTGGAAGGCCAGTAGAGCAAGATACACTGCTCTGATCTCCAGAACATTGATCTGAAGGGTGGACTCCTGCGGAGTCCACGTCCCCTGAGCCCTGTGGTGGAGAAATACTGCTCCCCACCCTGACAGACTCGCATCTGTCGTGACTACTGCCCAGGATGGGGGCAGGAAGGATCTTCCCTGAGACAATGAGGTGGGAAGGAGCCACCATTGTAGGGAGTCCTTGGCCGTCTGGGAAAGCGAGACTTTCCTGTCCAGGGACGTTGACTTCCCGTACCATTGGCGGAGAATGTCCCATTGAAGTGGGCGCAGATGAAACTGCGCAAAGGGAACTGCTTCCATGGCTGCCACCATCTTCCCTAGGAAATGCATGAGGCGCCGCAAGGGGTGCCACTGGCCCTGCAGAAGAGATTGCACCCCTGTCTGTAGTGACCGCTGCTTGTTCAGCGGAAGCTTCACTATCGCTGCTAGAGTATGAAACTCCATGCCAAGATACGTTAGTGATTGAGTCGGTGATAGGATCGACTTTGGAAAGTTGATGATCCATCCGAAAGACTGTAGGGTCTCCAGCGTAGCATTCAGGCTGTGCTGACATGCCTCTTGAGAGGGAGCTTTGACCAATAAATCGTCTAGGTAAGGGATCACCGAGTGTCCCTGAGAGTGCAAGACTGCTACCACCGCCGCCATGACCTTGGTGAAGACCCGTGGGGCTGTTGCCAGACCAAATGGCAGAGCTACGAACTGAAAAAGGTCGTCTCCTATCACAAAACGTAGAAAACGTTGATGTTCTGTAGCAATTGGCACGTGGAGATAAGCATCTTTGATGTCTATTGAGGCAAGGAAGTCTCCTCTGGACATTGAGGCAATGACAGAACACAGGGTTTCCATCCGGAACTTCCTGGCGTGCACATGTTTGTTGAGCCGTTTTAGGTCCAGAACAGGACGGAACGAGCCGTCCATTTTTGGAACCACAAAGAGATTGGAGTAAAACCCTTGCCCTTGTTCCTGAGGAGGGACTGGGATCACCACTCCTTCCGCTCTTAGGGAGCCCACCGCCTGCAGCAGAGCATCTGCTCGGTCTGGATGTGGGGAGGTTCTGAAGAACCGAGCTGGAGGACGAGAATTGAACTCGATTCTGTACCCGCGAGACAAAATGTCCGTCACCCACCGGTCTTTGACCTGTGACATCCAAATGCCGGAAAAGCGGGAGAGCCTGCCCCCGACCGGCGATGCGGAGGGAGGGGGCTGGAAGTCATGAGGTAGCCGCTTTGGAAGCGGTACCTCCATTTGCTTGCTTGGGGCGCGTGTGAGCCCGCCACGAATCTGAGTTTCTTTGCGTCCTCTGAGTCCCTTTGGACGAGGTAAATGGTGTCTTGCCCGAACCTCGAAAGGACTGAAACCTCTGCTGCCACTTTTTCTGCTGAGGTTTGGTTGTTCTGGGTTGTGGTAAAGAGGAGTCTTTACCCTTAGACTGCTTAATGATATCAGCCAATGGCTCGCCAAACAGTCTCTCTCTAGATAAAGGCAAACTGGTTAAACATTTTTTGGAACCAGCATCTGCTTTCCAGTCCTTTAACCACAAGGCTCTGCGCAAAACTACCGAATTGGCGGACGCCATTGAGGTGCGACTGGTAGATTCTAGGACCGCATTGATAGCGTAAGACGCAAACGCCGACATCTGCGTGGTAAGGTGCGCCACTTGCGGCACTGCTGGATGTATGATAGCATCCACTTTTGCTAAGCCAGCTGAAATAGCCTGGAGTGCCCATACGGCTGCGAATGCCGGAGCAAACGACGCGCCGATAGCTTCATAGACAGATTTTAACCAAAGGTCCATCTGTCTGTCATTGGCATCTTTAAGTGAAGCGCCATCCTCCACTGCAACTATGGACCTAGCTGCGAGTTTGGAAATCGGGGGGTCTACCTTTGGACACTGTGTCCAGCGCTTGACCACCTCAGGGGGGAAAGGGAAACGCGTATCTTTAGATCGTTTAGAGAAACGCCTTTCTGGGTGAGCGTCGTGCTTCTGGATTGATTCTCTGAAGTCAGCGTGATCCAACAAAGCACTCAATTTACGCTTGGGATAAAAGGAAACGAAACTTCTCCTGCTCCGCAGCCGCCTCTTCTGCTGAAGGGGCTGGGGGAGAAATATCCAACAGCCTATTGATGGCTGAGATAAGGTCGTTTACCATGGCATCCCCATCAGGGGTATCCAGGTTGAGAGGGGTTCCAGGAATGGATTCCTGATCACTCTCATCAGACACATCACAGGGAGACTGATTGCGCTGAGACCCTGAGCAGTGTGATGACGTCGAGGGTCTTTCCCAGCGAGCTCGCTTAGGGTGGCTGGGGCTATCATCTGAGTCATAATCCTCGGCCTGTGAAGCCGGGGACCCCCCTGTGGGCTGGATTAATTCCAAGTGAGGGGGACCTGAGGACAGAGGCCTCGCCGTGCCCAAAGACTGAGCCCCATGCATAGATTGCAAGGTTTCAAGGATTTTTGCCATAGAGACAGACATATTATCAGCAAAAACTGCAAAGTCTGTCCCTGTCACCGGGGCAGGACTTACAGGCGTCTCAGCCTGGGTCACTCTCCCTCCTGACTCCGGCTGGCGAAGCAGCACCGGGTCGGAGCATTGCACACAATGGGGGTCATCGGAGCCTGCTGGTAGATTAGCCCGACATGCAGCACACGCAGTATACACAGCCCTAGCCTTGGCAGCCTTGCGTTTTGAGGATGGCATGTTGTTGCTTCCACAGAGGGATCTGGGAGATGCAGCCAGAAACGACCTCACAGTGCAAGAAATACAATATCTCTATATCCTACACAGTACACCGATACACCGTGAGGTACTAGAGGGACCAGCACAGAAAAATCGCTTACCGCCCGCTTAAAAAGCGGGTGTGTGGTCGCCAGATAGCCCCTAGTCCAGGTCTCCCAGAGCCTTGCGTCCTTCCTCCAGCCAGACTGCATGTAATGGCTGCCGGCGTCCTGAGAGAGAAGGGGGGCGGGCCCTGGGCGTTCCTGGCTAAGAGCGGGAAGCCTGCTTCCCTCTGTGCCTAGTGTGAGGGCTGGAGCATGTAAATCAGGCTCCAGCCCTCGTCGCTGCTAGCGAACAGCGTCTCTCCCCTACCCTGAATGACAGGGTGGGGGCGGGAACGAATCGGAGCTGCCGGCGTCCTAGGCCCAAAAAGCCGGGGACTCAATTTATAACCGCCGCCGCCGTAAAAGCGCGGACGGCGGATCCCCGGCGCACCACAAGTCACAGCAGCGCCGCCCGGTCCAGAGGGGGTCGGCGCTGCGTTCCCATACACAAAAAATCCCCCAGTAATCTGTAGGGACACTAACTCCAACGTTGCGGTCCCCGGCGCACTACAACACCCAGCCAGCCCGGAGTGTGTCTGTGCCTGCCGGGGACACAGAGTACCTGTATGATGCAGGGCCTGTCCCTGATCGTACTCCTGCTCCGAATCCATCAGGTTCTAATGGGTCTGTGGATGGAGCCCGGCGTCAGAGCTGAGAGGCCGGCAGGATCCCACTTCCACAGAGCCCTACCAGGGGATGTGGAAGGAAAACAGCATGTCAGGCTCCAGCCCTGTACCAGCAATAGGTACCTCAACCTTACAACACCATCCAGGGGTGAGAAGGGAGCATGCTGGGGACACTATATGTGTCCTCTTTTCTTCCATCCGAAATAGTCAGCAGCTACTGCTGACTAAAATCTGTGGAGCTATGCATGGAATGTCTGACCTCCTTCGCACACAAAGCTAAAACTGGAGAACCCGTGATACCACGGGGGGGGTATAGCCAGAGGGGGAGGGGCCTTGCACTTTTAATGTAGTGCTTTGTGTGGCCTCCAGAGGGCAGTAGCTATACCCCAATCGTCTGGGTCTCCCAATAGAGCGCTGAAGAAAAGCATCTTTGATATCGATCGATGCAAGGAAATCTCCTTGGGACATTGAGGCGATGACGGAGCGGAGGGATTCCATCCGGAACCGCCTGGTCTTTACGTGTTTGTTGAGAAGTTTCAGGTCCAGGACAGGACGGAAAGACCCGTCCTTCTTTGGGACCACAAACAAGTTGGAGTAAAAACCGTGGCCCTGTTGCTGAAGAGGAACAGGGACCACCACTCCTTCCGCCTTCAGAGTGCCCAGCGCCTGCAGAAGAGCCTCGGCTCGCTCGGGAGGCAGGGATGACCTGAAGAATCGAGTCGGGGGACGAGAGGTGAACTCTATCTTGTAACCGTGAGACCGAATGTCTCTCACCCAACGGTCTTTTACCCGTGGCAGCCAGGTGTCGCAAAAGCGGGAGAGCCTGCCACCGACCGAGCATGCGGAGTGAGGAGGCCGAAAGTCATGAGGAAGCCGCTTTGGTAGCGGCACCTCCGGTGGTCTTTTTAGGACGTGACTTAGACCGCCATGCATCACAGTTCCTTTGATCTTTCTGAGGCCTTTTGGACGAGGAGAATTGGGACCTGCCCGCGCCCCGAAAGGACCGAAACCTCGACTGCCCCCTCCTCTGTTGGGGTATGTTCGGTTTGGGCTGGGGTAAGGATGTATCCTTTCCCTTGGATTGTTTGATGATTTCATCCAAACGCTCGCCAAACAATCGGTCGCCAGAAATTGGCAAACTGGTTAAGCGCTTTTTGGAAGCAGAATCTGCCTTCCATTCCCGTAGCCACAAGGCCCTGCGTAGTACCACCGAATTGGCGGCTGCAACCGCCGTACGGCTCGCAGAGTCCAGGACAGCATTAATAGCGTAAGACGCAAATGCCGACGTCTGAGTGGTTATGGCCGCCACCTGTGGCGCGGACGTGCGTGTGGCTGCGTCAATTTGCGCTTGACCTGCTGAGATAGCTTGTAGCGCCCATACGGCTGCGAATGCTGGGGCAAAAGAAGCGCCGATAGCTTCATAGATGGATTTCAACCAGAGCTCCATCTGCCTGTCAGTGGCATCTTTGAGTGAAGCCCCATCTTCCACTGCAAGTATGGATCTAGCTGCCAGTCTGGAGATTGGAGGATCCACTTTGGGACACTGAGCCCAACTTTTGACCACGTCAGGGGGAAAGGGATAACGTGTATCCTTAAGGCGCTTAGAAAAACGCTTATCTGGACAAGCATGGTGATTCTGGACTGCCTCTCTGAAATCAGAGTGGTCCAGAAACATACTCTGTGTACGCTTGGGAAACCTGAAACGGAATTTCTCCTGCTGAGAAGCCGACTCCTCCGCCGGAGGAGCTGAGGGAGAAATATCCAGCATTAGATTGATGGACGCAATAAGATCGTTCACTATGGCGTCCCCGTCAGGAGTATCAAGATTGAGAGCGGCCTCAGGATCGGAATCCTGATCAACTGTCTCCGCTTCATCAACCAGAGATTCCCCCCTCTGAGACCCTGCACAATATGATGATGTCGAGGGAAATTCTAAGCGAGCTCGCTTAGTCGGTCTGGGGCTGGGGTCTGTGTCAGAACCCTCAGCCTGGGACCCATGAGATACCCCGGGAGGACATTGTTGGTCCAACTGAGGTGGGCCAGGGAACAAAGATTCAACAGAGTCCCTGTGCTGAGATACCGGCCTGGACTGCAAGGCTTCTAGTATCTTAGCCATAGTCTCAGAGAGTTTTGCAAACTCCGTCCCCTGGACAGTGTCAGCAGGTGGCTCCCCCTGGGCCTCTCTTAGCAGAGGCTCTGGCTGAGTAAGTGCCACAGGGGCCGAACAGTGCACACAATGAGGGTCAGTGGAACCTGCCGGTAGCGGGGTCGTATATGCGGCGCAGGCAGCATAAAAAGCCTGTGTTTTGGCACCCCTGCCTTTCGTGGGCGCCATGCTATTATCTTCCCTGAGCAACACAATAGGGTATATAGCCAGAAATCAACTGTGCACCATACAGTGTAAAATATATATACCATAAACATATAATGTTACACTACTGCACAATGGGGCTAGCACCACAGGTGCTGCTTACCACCCGCTTAAAGCGGTTGTGAGGCCACCAGAGTCCCTGCCTGGGTCTCCCAGACTTTGTCCCCCTCTGCAGCGTCCGAGGAGCTGACAGGAATGGCTGCCGGCGTCCTGAGGAGAGGAGGGAGCCGTGGGCGTGACCCAGAAAGTGCGGGAACTGGTGCCCGCACTGTGCACAGTGAGGGGGGTGGAGTATGCAAAGCATGCTCCAGCCCTCAGTGCTGCTCGTTCTGTGCAGCGTACCGCCCTTCCCCTGCCTGTCAGGGCTGGGGGTGGGAAGAAAAGAAACTAGGCCGCAAAAAGCCGGGGACTCTAGTAATAAACGCGGCCGCCGTAAAAGCGCGGCCGGCGTGGAAGTCCCCGGCGCACTACAAGTCCCAGTCGCGCCGCGGTGTTTCCATGGCAGCGGCGGTCAGTGCGGCAGTCCCTATACATAAACACACTCAGCAACGCTGAGTGTGTAATGGCACATATTAACCCGGTCAGCGCCGCGGTCCCCGGTGCACTAGCACACCCAGCAAAGCTGGAGTGTTGCTGTGCGCTGTCCCCACAGGGATACAGAGTACCTCCAAGTAGCAGGGCCATGTCCCTGAACGATACCCGGCTCCTATCCAGCAGGCTCCACAGGAGTTGTGGATGAAGCACGGTCTCAGTGCCTGGAGACCGATAGGATCCCACTTCACCCAGAGCCCTAAGGGGGATGGGGAAGGAAAACAGCATGTGGGCTCCAGCCTCCGTACCCGCAATGGATACCTCAACCTTAACCACACCGCCGACAAGAGTGGGGTGAGAAGGGAGCATGCTGGGGGCCCTATATGGGCCCACTTTTCTTCCATCCGATATAGTCAGCAGCTGCTGCTGACCAAACTGTGGAGCTGTGCGTGCATGTCTGCCTCCTTCGCACAAAGCAAAAAACTGAGGAGCCCGTGGGAGCACGGGGGGTGTATAGGCAGAAGGGGAGGGGCTTTACACTTTTAGTGTAATACTTTGTGCGGCCTCCGGAGGCATAGCCTATACACCCAATTGTCTGGGTCTCCCAATGGAGCGACAAAGAAATTAAAGGGTTAAAAAATAAATATACACATTTGGTATCACTGCGTTCAGAAATGCCCGATCAAGATATAAAATCAGTTAATCTGATTGGTAAACGGTGTAGTGGCAAAAAAAATTCCAAACGCCAAAATTACGTTTTCTGGTCGCCACAAGTTTTATGCAAAATGCAATAACAGGCGATCACAACGTAGCATCTGCGCAAAAATGGTACCATTAGAAACGTCAGCTCGAGCCGCAAAAAATAAGCCGTCACTGAGCCATAGATCCCAAAAAATGAGAACTCTACAGTTTTCGGAAAATGGCGCAAAACGTGCGCCACTTTTATTGGACAAGCTTGTGAATTTTTTTAACCCCTTAGATACAAGTAAACCTATACATGTTTGGTGTCTACAAACTCGCACCGACCTCAGGCATCACACCCACACATCAGTTTTACCATATAGTGAACACCGTGAATAAAACATCCCAAAAACTATTGTGCCATCACACTTTTTTTGCAGTTTTTCCACACTTGGAATTTTTTTGCTGTTTTCCAGTACACCATATGGTAAACTTATGGTTTCATTTAAAAGTACAACTTGTCCCGCAAAAAACAAGCCCTCATATGGCAAGATTGACAAAAATAAAAAAAAAAATAAAAAAATATATATGTTACGGCTCTTGGAAGAAGGGGGAGCAAAAAACAAAAACTGAAAGTGCCCCGGGGCTGAAGGGGTTAAAGAATAAAATAAAAGCCACACAGCCCTATTCTGTGCCAACAAGGCCTTGCAGGGGAACTGTAATGGAGCAGCAAAAACTTGGGAGACAAACCACAGACATTCTTCAGATTCCCAACAGCATCAGTCTTATGTAGGCTTCTACAGGTTTATGAAGATCTGAGGTGGACTTGTGGGAACTTCTACGTTTCTTATGATAAAGCAGAGCTATGACCCACATACACCTGACACCTGCAGAGAACAGTTATTGGCGGAATTACCTTCTCAACAGCTAGGCGGTTGTTTTTCATGTGTACAGCAGGTGCCTTCATCGGTTGAGGTTTGCTGACAGTTTTACCATTTGCTGATGGACCACCACTTTTTATTTGAGAAGCATTAGTTTTCAGTGGAAGTGGGGATGATGAGTGAGTCTTCACCAGTTTTGGCACCTTCAGGGGACTACTGAGATTCTGAGACTCTGCACTACATGAGGTTTCAGCCTTTTTGTTAGATCCTGTAAGTCTTTGCTGAACTGCGGGAGGAAGCTGGTGGAATGGAGTTTCATCTATACAATAAGTCTCTCTTTTAATGTCCACTGGAGTTTTCGGGACCTCATTAAAGTCATCAAAAAGCTTCAGCTTTGACTTAGACTCCTGAACAAATTTCTCTATGGTTGGGTTTGGCAAGGTCTGTGGAGTGTCCTCTCTCTTTTGGTCATCGCTAACAAAAGATTCCAGCTGCAGGGCTAGTAAGTGGGCTTCTTTAAAAATCTCAACAAACTTATCGCCACTTAGGGGACTCCATACCACCGACTCAGTGTTCAGAGGCAAGACGCTCTCCTCGGACGAGTGACCCTGTAATACAGCACTAACACATTTCTCTTTATGCCCGATTGGCCCAACAAACACTTCATCATCGTCTTCTTTAGAGCTATTATAACAAACAAAAACATACAGTTAAAAATGTAGTACATAACCAGAATCTTAGAATAAAATCAATGAAGGTGACATTACCTTGTAGGAGACAGTGATATATCAAAATCAAACTTTTCATCAGCCAAAAAGGTAAAATCTAAAAAACCAAAAAGATCAGAAAGCATTAAAAAAAACAAAACAAACAAAAAAAAAAAAAAACCCGTTTTCTATACTGAATGAAAACAAAATGTAGAATTGGGGAGACATTTTGGCCATTTTCACTTAGGAGTGTACTCACTTATCTTGCTAGAGGTTTAGATAATAATCACTGTGTGGAGTTATTTAGGGCACACCGAATTTACACTGTTAGAGCTCATTTCAACTTGCGTACTGCTTCCGATGCTGTGGTGTCAGCCGAGAGTCATGCAACAGTGAGCGATCTTATCACAGGAACGGAGAAGGTGGAGGGAACACTTTCTCCCATCTCCTCCGCTGTCTGTCTCTGTGTGCTCCGCACTTTAGTCACATAACATGCGAGTGCAGTGCGATTTTCCACACACGTGAGCCGAGACTCTGTGCAAAACCGTCTCATTGATTAACACTGGCGCAAGTGCAATCCGATTTTTTATCAGATCGCACTCACACCAGGAAGTCGCAGATGGAAAAGCGCCCTTATACAAGCTGAACACTGACTACTTTATATTGTATCAAAGTGTCCCATAAAAAGATAAAATATTTACAAAATATAAGGGGTGTACTTGTGACGCCCTGGCAAAACCAGGTAGTCACACAATAGGCCCCCGCATAACACCTTCCCTCACCAAGGTCACATACAGCCGACTTGAAACCCTAGTCACCCTCCCCTCAGGGCAAGACAGGCACACCAGTGGGTGGGTCCAGGCGGTTAGGGAACACCCACCTAGGGGTCTAGACAGCCCTGGGCGGGAAAACCAGCAGTAAACAGTAGTTCAAGTTGAGAGGAGTGTGGGCTGAAGCTAGGTGTAGCTCCAGCAGAGGAGAAGTTCAAGTTGAACGGTGCCAGGGTAGGAGCCCTGGTACCTTGGCTAGGTGGCAGACGGTGGTCTCCGTCAGCAGGAGACAGGTAGACGCTCGGCAGATCCGGAGGAGGACCGGAGAAGGGTTGGAGCCCGCCGGTACCAACACTGGAGACCCGACCGGAAACCATGCACAGAGGGGATACTCGGACCCTGAAGCCAGGACCGGAATCAACGGCCTAGCTAATCAACCGATTGAGGGCAGGATTACAGGTCCTGTCCCAACCAAAGTCCCAAAAGCAGACAACCACCCACAGATAGGGATAGGGTAACCGCCAGGGCGCATAGATCCCACGGGTCAGCGTCAGTGGGCACGGCTCCTCAGGCACAAAGCAGGCCGGGAGCGGACTCCCGTGTTCCACACCAGGAAGTGCAAACACACAACTACAACCAGTGCAGAGGAAGAGACGGCGACCATAAGCCCAGGTGGGGGACCAGAGTACAACCGGCCGCGGCGGCCGGCCACCAGCACCTTGGTTTACCAAGAGACTCGTGTGATTCATTTACTTGTGAGTAACCAAACATCCCCTGGTACGTCCGGGTGCGCAGGCCCCTGCCATCGCCATACCCTACACAGAGACACTGGACCCCGGGACAACCATCCCTACCCACGGAGGGATTAACATCCGGCTGCCATTACATCTCCCCCGGGTATCCCACTTCACCACACACCGTGGGTGGCGTCACAAACCAATACGGTCAAGGCCGTACAAGTACGTCCCCCCCTTTTCATTCAGTATGTCCGCGTGACCCCCGGGTCCAGAGGAGCCCTCGAGCGGGTCCGGATCAGAGCAGCGCCAGCTTCTAGCACGGGGGCGGCACATACTCACTTAATGTGAGATTTTGTATGTAAATCAGGAGAGAGAGTGTCAGATGGACATTTAGCCAGCAGCAATCTCATGCCCGGGGGCCAGCTTATAGTTTGCCCAGAATTGGAATGAAAGTCCATAGTCCCTATGGCTGCAGGCAATCTTTACTGTGGCGCTATCTGGATTCTCCAGTGACGACTGCGAGACAAGGGGGGGGGGGGGGGTCATGCGACTTCAGGTATGCGATATGCCTACTCTCAACCACATTCCAACTAGATGTCCACATCCTTGCTTAATTTAAGTGAAATCAGTGAGGTGCACGTCTTGTCGGAATGTAGTCGAAATATGCAAATCACATACTTAGTCACATGACCGCCCGGTCTCGCAGCAGGTGTCTGAGAATCTTCACAGCGGCACTGTTCCAACAAGGTCTGATATTCCCGTGGGTAACACGACGTTTTTTGTGGCTGTATCCTTTACCATCTCATCAGGGCAGATACCCGCTGTGATGAAATGCTGATTGGCTGCAGCAAACCCATGACACAACAATGACCCATCATGAGTATCGGACAATGCCGGAATCCTGCTGCAGGAGGACAATGTCCACTGTTTGTTGCAAGTGGGGCTGCGAAGTGAAATAGCAGAGGTGGTCCTGAAGTGGACGTAGGCTCTGAAGAGATGTCTCAAGAGCTTACCTGGCCCATGCCCTGATGGAAAACATTAAATTATTTAGCAATATTACACAATATAAAAATTAGATGGGTTTTCTTACCTCCTGTTGCAGCCATTATGGAAAACGTCTTGATTTATACCACCTATAGAAATAGCATATCATTAGCATGGAAGTAATACACGTCAGCAGGGCGGATTCACCCAAGTACCGGCAGTGCTACTAACAGTCATCTGAGAAATGGCAGTCCCCAAATCACCTTGGTCATCTTCAGCTTAGATATAGAAGGCACATTCTCCCCAGAAAGTAATACGTTATGGTATAATGGGCCGAGCCAGCTGCCCCAGCAGGAAAAAGCAGTCATTGCCAGACGGCCATTTCTCCTGGTGTCGGCGGGTAGATGAGAACTGGCAGACGCCTCGGGGAATGTAGGGCGATGACATCCACCATGCTTTGTCAGGTTCTCCAGGCCACTAGTTGTGTGGACCTTGTGAACTGGACAAGAACCTCACAGAGAAGGTGTAATCTAGCAGTGTAATGTGCCAGCAATGCCTACAGGGACTTATAGAACTGACAGCTAAGACCTAGGATAAGCTACTAATAGATTATTGGGGAGGGGGGAATTGGCTCCCCCATAATGAGCTATTTGGAGGGGCAGTGGAATATACTGTTTACCAGACCTCTCTGTACTTTTAGTGGCACCTGTGCGTGGTATTACCACTTATGCCACCACAGCACCAACTAAGGATACCATCCAATGGGACATTTCCACTAGGGGATCTCAGGCATTGGAAATGCCAAAGCAAAATCCACTGTGGCAAATACCATCAGCTATGCTGTATGGGGCAGTGCAAACCAAGAAGAGGAAGACAGCCGCCCATCAGGTGATCAAGGAGGTGTTAAGCATCACCACACGCTGGGGCATTCAGCACAGGGTCTTCCTGCACACCCACCATAATGGGCTGGTGTATAGTGTGCATAGTGCTGGGAAGCCCCCCGAAACGCAGTTTAGAGGAATGCTCAGATCCATTGTTTAGAAAGTAAACCGCCTACTCATCTGCAAAAGCCAAATGCACAGGTCATGGCGAGTCCACGAGTGTCCACACCACTATGGTGCAGGCACACTGTCACATACCTCGCTGGGGCGAGAGCCTGCCTACCGCCAGCAACTTCCTATGTAAGGCTAAGTTTACATTTCTGTTGTTTTGTATCAGTCACGTGCGTCGCTTGACGCATGTGACTGATGCGCTGTTCAACGGATGGCAAAGAACAGAATTCTGTTGTGTGCGGGGGAGGCGGGGGGTTGGGAGCCGAGCGGGGCCGTGGCACTGAGGACGTCAGTGCCGCAGGGACTGCAGGACAGGTAGGTGTGTGTGTGTGTGTGTGTGTGTGTGTGTGTGTGTGTGTGTGTGTGTGTGTGTGTGTGTGTGTGTGTGTGTGTGTGTGTGTACACATGCTGAATGTGGGAGAGAGCGGGGGGGCGGGGCCAGGCGCTGAGGATGTCAGTGGCAGTGCTGCGGTCTGCATGGCTGGGGACAGGTGTGTGTGTGTGTACATACATGTGCGGAGTGCGGGGCTGAGCTGGGAAGTGTCGGCCTCCCTGCACACGTAACCAGACTAAATATCGGGTAGCAAAGCACCCGATATTTACCTTGGTTACCTGATATTTACCTTGGTTACGGGCCTACACGCTTAGCGCTGGCTCCTTGCACCGTAACCAGGGTAAATATCGGGTAACCAACCAAAGCTGGTGACGTGTGCAGGGAGCCAGAGAGCATGCGCAGCGAAATCCGCCGGATCTCACTGCTCAAAAAACGTTACATGCTGCGTTCCTCCCACCCGGCGGTCAGTCGTTCCATGACTGATCAGTCGGGCGGAGGGTACAACGCAGCATCATCAGTCACAATCCGCTGCTCATAGAAGTCTATGGGAGCAACGGAATCCGCTAAACGGATTCCGTTGTTTACAAGAGCAGCGGATTGTGACTGATACATTTTAGCGGAAATGTGAACTTAGCCTAATGCTCATGTTGCCCTACTAATGTCACATCCTTGAATATAAGGCTCATGGGTAAAGGCTCACACACAACACTGACCTAGTGCATATTGTGCATACATTAGACCACTCCAGAAGTTACAACATAAGCTCCCAATGTAACTATGAGAGCCAGAACAAGGCTCCCATAGACTTACATTGAGTTATCCCCTCCAGCACACTCCATGAAACACTGGAGCTGCCAGCAAGTCACAGGAGATCGGCCAGAGAAACACTGAAGAAAAAAAAAAAAAAGTAGATGAAGACGGTAGCAGGTGAGTAAAGGCAGGGCGCAGGGGACTTGTATTTAAAGCACCAGTTCGGGGGGGGGGGACACCGGAGTGGTGCTGTAATCCACAAGTCAAAACTAGACAAATGTGAGGAGTCGTCGGGATCTGTAGTCACTGCTGGCACCAGCACACCTTGCGCTGCACAGGCATATAGAGGAACTGTAATGGGATCCATGTGTACAGGCCTTGGGTTATGCTGGCACATGGGTGCAGGACGCTGCGGCAGTCTGTATGGCCGTCTATGGAGGCTGCTAGGTGCAGACACAAGACAAGAATGCCAGCGGCTGGGTAATGACACTCGGATACATCAGGCAGCCATGTCAGGCACCCTACACCGGTACACATACAGCCCCGGCGTACAGGGCGGAGACACGGCATGGAGGGGACCGGCACTATAGAACACCGCACCTGATAACCGGAGCGCTCACCCGCAGCATGGAGGGCCGGCCAGACAGACAGCGAGAGGATGAGCCCCGGACAACACAAACGGCTGCACTATTCAAACTTCCCTCTGGCCTTGGAAGAACCCACGTGACGAATAATAGCCACCTGTCATTGGTTGGTTTAAAGACTCACGCGTGATCACGAGGTACAAGTCCTGCAATGCCTGATGGGAAGTGTAGTTTTAGTAACAACAGTCATGACCGCTGGCGCCATCTAGTGTGCGTTCCTATACCAGCTCCGGGCTGTGCATGTGTGAGAGTACATTGAGGGTACTACACTTTAGGCCCCCTTCACACGTCCGTGATACACGTGCGTGTTTGGTCCGTTTCCGTATATACCGGAGACACGGCCAAACGTGCACCAATGTTAATCTATGATTGTGGTCACACGTCCGTTATTTCATTATGTCCGTGTGTGCGTGTCCGTGATCCGTATGTGTTTGCGTTTGGCACGGATGCATGTCCGTTATCTGCACGGAGCACGCACACGTGGACACAATGAAAGTCTATGGGTATGTGCACACACGTTAGTAAACACGTATGCATATACCTATAGTCCGTGTCCGTTTGGTGTTTTTATTTCTAGTGATGTCGGCTATTCTTTCTATTTCTGTGTATGTCGGTCAATCTCCCTGAGTCCGTCGGTCGGTCTCTCAGTCTCTCTGTCGGTCTCTCTGTCTGTCTGTCCCTCTCTCACAGTCTGTCGGTCAGTTTCCCCCCCTCTCTCATACTTACCGTTCCCCGATCTCCGGCGCAGCGCTGCACGGCATTCACACTGCTGCGGCGGCTTTTACTATTTTGAAAAAGCCGGCCGCCCATTAAACAATCTCGTATTCCCTGCTTTCCCCGCCCACCGGCGCCTATGATTGGTTACAGTGAGACACGCCCCCACGCTGAGTGACAGGTGTCACACTGCACCCAATCACAGCAGCCGGTGGGCGTGTCTATACTGTGCAGTAAAATAAATAAATAAATAATTAAAAAAAAACGGCGTGCGGTTCCCCCCAATTTAAAAGCCAGCCAGATAAAGCCATACGGCTGAAGGCTGGTATTCTCAGGATGGGGAGCTCCACGTTATGGGGAGCCCCCCAGCCTAACAATATCAGTCAGCAGCCGCCCAGAATTGCCGCATACATTATATGCGACAGTTCTGGGGCTGTACCCGGCTCTTCCCGATTTACCCTGGTGCCGTTGGCAAATCGGGGTAATAAGGAGTTATTGGCAGCCCATAGCTGCCAATAAGTCCTAGATTAATCATGTCAGGCATCTATGAGACACCCTCCATGATTAATCTGTAAGTTACAGTAAAAAAACACACACACCCGAAAAAATCCTTTATTAGAAATAAAAAACACACACAAATTCCCTCATTACCAATTTATTAACTCCGACAAACCCTCCATGTCCGGCGTACTCCACGGACCTCCAGCGTCGCATCCAGCTCTGCTGCATGGAGGTGACAGGAGCAGCAGAAGACACAGCCGCTCCGGTCACCTCCACACAGCAAATGAGGTGAGTAGCGCGATCAGCTGCTGTCACTGAGGTTACCCGCGGCCACCTCTGGATCCAGCGGTGGCCGCGAGTTACCTGACTGACAGCAGCTGATCGCGCTACTCACCTCATTTGCTGTGTGGAGGTGACCGGAGCGGCTGTGTCTTCTGCTGCTCCTGTCACCTCCATGCAGCAGAGCTGGATGCGACGCTGGAGGTCCGTGGAGTACGCCGGACATGGAGGGTTTGTCGGGGTTAATAAATTGGTAATGAGGGAATTTGTGTGTGTTTTTTATTTCAAATAAAGGATTTTTTCGGGTGTGTGTGTTTTTTTACTGTAACTTACAGATTAATCATGGAGGATGTCTCATAGACGCCTGACATGATTAATCTAGGACTTATTGGCAGCTATGGGCTGCCAATAACTCCTTATTACCCCGATTTGCCAACGGCACCAGGGCAAATCGGGAAGAGCCGGGTACAGCCCCAGAACTGTCGCATATAATGTATGCGGCAATTCTGGGCGGCTGCTGACTGATATTGTTAGGGTGGGGGGCTCCCCATAACGTGGAGCTCCCCATCCTGAGAATACCAGCCTTCAGCCGTATGGCTTTATCTGGCTGACTTTTAAGTTGGGGGGAACCGCACGCCGTTTTTTTTTAATTATTTATTTATTTATTTTACTGCACAGTATAGACACGCCCACCGGCTGCTGTGATTGGGTGCAGTGTGACACCTGTCACTCAGCGTGGGGGCGTGTCTCACTGTAACCAATCATAGGCGCCGGTGGGCGGGGAAAGCAGGGAATACGAGATTGTTTAATGAGCGGCCGGCTTTTTCAAAATAGTAAAAGCCGCCGCAGCCGTGTGAATGCCGTGCAGCGCCGGTGATCGGGGATCGGTGAGTATGAGAGAGGGGGGGACACTTCAGTCAATCGGGGGATTAGCGGTCACCGGTGAATCCTTCACAGGTGACCGCTAATCAGTACTCGACACAGACAGAGCCGCGGTATGAGGATGAAGTCGGGTGAAGTTCACCCGAGTTCATTCTCATCGCGCAACTCTGTCTGCTGTCAGCCGACATTTATAAACGACATTGTGCATCACACACACGGACATTACACACGGACATTACACGTACACATACACGTTAATTCCACACGCACACACGGACGTTCTCAACACAAACACGGCTAGCATACGCAATTCACACAGGTGCCACACGGACCATAAAAACGGACACAAAAACGGGACACGGACCCGAAAAACGGCCCGTAACACACGTGCGTGTTTTTCACGGACGTGTGAAGGGGGCCTTAGGCTGGTTTCACACTACGTCTTTTTAACATCCGCTGAAAACGTTTTTTTAGCGGAAGTACGGATCCTGCTTTTACAGCAAATAACGTATGCAAACGCATATGTTATTTTGCAGGATCCTGCACTGGATGTTTAGGGGCGGGCATTGGAGTCATGTGATCGGGAGTGAGGGGAACTAGACTGGGAGGAGGCTTCTGACAGCTGCAGACGCTGGTAACCAAGGTAAACATCGGCCTTGGATACCCGATATTTATCTTGGTTACGAGTGTCTGCAGCTGCTAGGAGCAGGGCTGCCTGCACGCATAACCAACGTAAACATCGGGTAACTAAGAGAAGTGGTTACGCGATATTTACCTTGGTTACGAGTGTCCGCAGCTCTCAGGTGGGAGAGAGAGGAAGGGGAGGAAGGGGGAAAGACAGAGATAGAGAGGGTGAGGGAGGAGGAGAGAGAGACAGATCACGCGAGACTGGTTCTGGGCATGCTCAGTACTTTCTGGGCATGCTCAGTACAAAAGCAGGATCCTGTCTATCAGCACGCCAGCGTTCACCTGCGTTCGCGTGCGTGCGGATCCGGTGACTTGCAGTATTTTGACGCAGCTCAAAAACGCTACAAAAGTAGCGTTTTTGAAACATGTTAAAAAACTGCAAGTCACCGGATCCGCACTATAACGCACGCAAACGCAGGTGAACGCAGGTGGACGCGAGTCCATTGCAAATGCATTGAAATGAAAACGCATTTGCACTGGATCCGTACTTCCGCTAAAAAAACGTTTTCAACGGATGTTAAAAAGACGTAGTGTGAAACCAGCCTTACAGCATTCATAGGGACGGCGACCACAGCCTCGGTCAGTGCCATGGAAGCGGGCACAATTCGTGCTCCATTACCTGCCGTATGCCCGAGCCATGGTCACATCGGGGATTTTGGTTGTCCGTGGACAGCAAGTAATCACCTACAGGGCTCAGGTTCTCTATTATTGATGGTTGGGGTCTGACCAGCAGAACAGGGAGCTTTGATCCCTATTAGAATGGAAGCAATTAGTGATGAGCGAGCCCTACCATGCTCGGGTGCCCGTAAGGCCGGGGCCACACGGGGACTACTGCGATCCCCTTGCATGAGACTCGGCTCGTGCTGGCAGTACAGCAGAGCCGAGTCTCTCATGCTTGTGTCCTTGCAACTGAGGTCCGTTCGTGCGAGCAGACCTCAGCTGCAGGGGGCGGGCCGGCACTCAGGAGGGGAGGGAGGGATTTCTCTCCCTCTCGCCTGTGTAGCCGGCTATAGACATTCTCGCTCTGCACGCACGGTACACCGGTGTACCGCGAGTGCAGTGCGATTTTTCTCTCGCCCCATTCACTTGAATGGGTGCGAGAGAAAGAGTCTCGGATTACAATCGCAGCATGCTGCGATTGTTTTCTCGGTCCGATTAGGGCTGAGAAAATAATCGCTCATGTGTGCTGTCACACAGGCTAGAATTGGTCCGAGGGGAATGCGATGTTTTATCGCACTCCACTCGCACCGATTTTCTCGCCGTGTGGCTTAGGCCTAACAAGCAGTCAGACGCTCGGATGGGCTTGACTTGAGTACCCGAGTGTAATGGCAGCCAATGAGGCACTCAAGCACTTTTCTAGACGATATTCCCATTGATTTTCATTATACTCGTTACATGACTTGAGCCCTTCCAAGGGTCTGCCTGCTCGTTACGAGGGCCCGAGCATGGAAGTGCTCATGTAGATACCCTGAACCCTTCAGGGCACTATAAGGTACTGCATCCTGTCAAAGTTGCAGGGCCTACCCCCAGGGACCTGGAACACCAGTGCCGATACCACCAAAACTCATAACATCCCCAGTTTCCCTCTCCCAATCATTGTTGACTGACTAGTTGGGGGCAATGGATGGCCACCCAGGGGTGGAGCCGATCCAGTCTACTAGCCAATAACCCGGGGGGAGAAGTGAGATAGTGGCTCAGTCAGTAGTTACATAGTTACTTAAGTTGAAAAAAGACCTAGGTCCATCTAGATCAACCTTCCTCCACCAGTTCTACATTTGGTCACTAAGTCATTTATAACCAACAATGTTGTATGTACTGAGGAAATCATCCAGCCATTTTTTAAAAGCTGTTATAGTATCTGCCATTACTACCTCTTGTGGTAGTGTATTCCACAGTCTGACTGCTCTAACTGTAAAGAACCCTTTCCTATTTAGCTGCCAGAATCACTTTTCTTCCACTCGCAGTGAGTGCCCCCTGGTCCTTAGTATTGTGTTTGGAAGAAATAAGTCATGTGCCAGTCCTTTATATTGACCACACATGTATTTAGTACTGACAGTAGGAGTCAAATGTGTCTTTAGACGGGGTCGTGTAGCAGTGACCTGACTGATACAGCAGAGTGGTTGCCAGGGAGGGTACGACGAGGTACCCCTGGATCCAAAGCACCGACGGGGCACATGGCCCTAGGTTAGGTGAACGCTTCAAGCTGCTTGACAAATACCTGCACAGTGAAAGGACCATCCTGGACCTCACTGACCCAAGAATCCGGGGGCACCAGCAGTAACGAGAGAGCCAGGGACCGGAACAGAACACCAACCCTACAGGGTTCACAATTCCCGCCGTACGGACCAGAGCCTGATGACAAACAGGAGGGGACCCCCCAGACGCTCCAAGCCACGGGATTCCACAAAACTACTGAGAGGTGCAGGGGAAAGAAGCCACCAGGTTACCACACCGGCACTGGGACTACAGGGACCAGTGGTCTGAACCAGCATTACCAGCATTGCCATCGCTGTGAGTAAACAACAGTTGCACTGCATTCCCATCGTGTGGTCTCCGTTCTTTCCACGCCGCACTCCATCATCTTCCCTCCTGAGGCTCAGTCCTACTTGCGGAGGGCCCAACATCCAAGCTGCCATCACCACCAGCCCCAGTGGCCATAGCCTGTGCAGCTCCAACTACCTAGTTGCAACCCGCAAGTGGCGTCACGACATAAACTCATCTCCCCTGTATATAACCCCTTTTAAAGTGATCCCCAGGGATACGGAACTGGGCAACAGCCATTGCACACCCGTTACACAGCATCCCCGTACATATACGGCCCGGGACGGAGTACCCATTAGCTCTGGGGTGAGTCACTCACTCATCACTAACCGTTACGAGCACCCGATCATGGTAGTGCTTGCTCATCACTAACCGTTAGGAGTACCGACTATGGTAGTGCTCGCTCATCACTAACCATTATGAGTATTGAGGATGCTAGCGCTTGCTCAGCACTAACTGTTACGAGCACCTGAGTATGGTAGTGCTCGCTAATCACTAACCATTATGAGTACCAAGCATGGTAATTGTAACGATCGCCGCCAGGGATGGCGAAGCTGTGAGCTGAAGTGGACCCACTGGTCAACAGGGAGACTCCGGGCTTACCCTTACGACAGGGTGGACACAGGAGCAGACAGGACAGAGTCTTAAGTGCATACAGGGACCACCAGGGTGGCTCAAGGCAGGTAGCACAGGCAGGATTGACAGGCAGAGTCTCTAGCACCAACAGAGCAGGACGGATAGGCAGAGTCACTAGCAAGACAGATGGCAGGGCCAGTATGGACAGGCAGAGTCACTACCAAGGCAGATGGCCGGCCAGGACGTATAGGCAAAGTCACTAGTACCAACAAGGCAGGAAAGACAAACAGCAGGTATGGGTGGGACAGGACTGGAACCAGGTGCCAACAGGCAGGAAGGGCTGGTAGCCAGATATGGGCAGGACAGGACAAGTGGGACAGGACAGACGGTGACCTGACAACTAACTAGACAGAACTCAACTGACTAAATTGATGATGTTTGACAGGCAACTCCCCTAGTGGGTGCTTGCCTGAAGTACCCAGTGCCTCTCCTAGGAGCGGCGCGCTGGCCCTTTAAGAGAGGAGCAGCAGCACATGTGTACCGCCCCACGCTCGGCTGCAGCCGAGCCGCTCGGTTCCGGGCTCGCTGGTGGGTGGCTCGAGCGCCTCCGGACCTGGGATCACTTCGCTCTGAAAGGGGGTGCTGGCGCTTTTGGTGGGGGTTATATAGGTGAATGGCCGGAGCCGCGCTTGAGTTCGTGACGCCACCCACGGGTCGTGGTGAAGTTGGGCACCACCGCTGCGATTATTGGGCACCCGGGGGAGATGGTAGTGCAGCAAGATGTTAACCCCTCCATAGGTAGGGATGATGGCCCCCGGGACCCGTTGGGGAGTAGCTGGGCGGTGCGCGGCCAGATGGCACTGTTGTACTCACAGTTATTGACACACACAAGTCTTTGGTAAACCAAGTTGATGGTGGTCGGTGCCTGCAGCCGGCTGCGTCTGGTCCCCCACCCGGTTCGGTGGTCCTGGCCTTTCTCCTGCACCGTGTTGTGTATCTGTAGACTGCCTGCGCTTCAGCGACGGGAGTCCACTCCCCAGCTTTGTGAATGTCGGGAGAGCCCTTTTGCCCGCAGACACTGGCCCATGGGATCTCTCTACCTGTGCGGTGGCTTTCTATCCCCCTCGGTGGGCTGTTGTCTTCAGTCAGGATTTGGGTGGGAAAGGACCTATAGTCCAGACCGCAATCAGTTAATTAACTCAGTCCAGTGGATTCTGGACCTCGTTTCAGGGTCTGAGTACCCCCTTTGTGTGCTCCGGTTTCCAAGTCGGTTCCCCGGATCGGTACCAGCAGGCCACTACCCTGTCCCGGTCCACCATGGTTCCACCGAGCCGTCTTCCCAGCTCCTGCACGCTAAGGCCACCGTTTGCCTCCTAGCCAAGGTACCAGGGCTCCGACCCTGGCACCTGTCAGACTGCTGCAGACCTGCTACACAGGCCTGCTTCCACTCTCCTTCACTCCACTCACTCACTCTCCCTACCGTTTTCCTGCCTCAGGCCCTCTGGACTCCTCGGTGGGCATGGCCAACCTCCTGGCTCCGCCCTCTGGTGTGTCCATCAAGCACTGAGGGAGGTGACTAGGTTTTAATGGTTGGCTGATGACACCTTATTGGGGGACAGGTGTAGTGCGGGGGTCTACCTGTGACTACCTGGCTAGTCCAGGGCGTCACACTTGCACTCCTTAGGAGCGCTACCAGAGATACAGTCACATGCAGAAAGACTCTGGGAGGCAGGAGGAGGAGAATCCCACATGGAGGAGAGGCAGGGATGCCGGGCAGTGTGGAAGGACCCGGCGACAGCGGTGAGTCCAGAGCGTGTCCCTGCAGGACAGCAAAAAGTGCAGGGATACAGCATTACAGTAGTGCTTGCTCATCACTAACAATTATAAGTAACAAGCAACCGAGCATGGTGGTGCTCGCTCATCACTAACCGTTACGAGTACCGAGCAACCGAGCATTGTGGTGGTCGCTCATCACTAACCGTTATAACTACTGAGCACCCGAGCATGGTAGAGCTCGCTCATAACTAACTGTTATGAGTACCAAGCACCTCAGCATTACTGACATGGTAGTGCTCGCTCATCACTAGAGGCATTGCTCCATTCAGCCTCCATGGTACTGCTTTCCCCAAGAGCTCAGAGATCGAAGGCATCAACACAAAGAGGGGGATAGGGCTTTCCAGCTTATGCGGCCCACTGAAATCCCAATTGTCAGCCATCGAGAGCACAGCTTCACTACTTCACAGTGGGGAGCGGGACCCCGACAGCTTCAAGCAGAGGGGTCACTCAGAACATCTAAATACTAGTGCATGGAGGCAAAGTACAGACCACTAGCAATACCAACGGGAGCGGACTCCCAGACGAGCTCCCCTGAAGTGGCAGCGGCACCCAGAGACTTGGTTTACTTCTGTGTCGGAGTCTGCTTTGTGGTCGCATCACTATCAACACTGCCTGGGTGAGTACGCTGTCATCCCCTGCTTCCAATCTGCACCACGCTCCCCTACACCTCCATCATCCAGAGTCCCGGGGCCTCCCCTACCCGTGGAGGGAACATCATCTGGCTGCCCCACTCCATCTTCCCTGGCTACTCCCATCGGCAGCGGCGGTACTCCCCTTACCGCGAACCACGGGTGGTGTCACAAACTCGTATCCCCTGTAAATACCCCCTTTACAATTGAAGTGGCCGTGAGCCCCCGGGTCCGGAGATCCTCGAGCCACAGCAACCCCCGGATCCGAGCAGTTCGACTGCTGCAGGGCCGTGGCACAGATGCATTGTATTTTTCAATGATTATATTTGCCTTAGAATACAATGTACTGAAAAATAGGGAGAGAAAAACATTGTATGCTTAATTTTGTTTTTATGGTGTTCAGTGTGATTAATTTTCTTTTCTCAGTGTTTATTTTAAAATACAGTTATAATTTGAGTGATCAGACTTTTACAAATGTGGCAAAAACCAAATACAGTGAGCTTATTTATTCAATTTTTTTATTTTTGGATGGCAAAAGGATGTGAGGATTTTAATTTGTGTTTTTTTGTTTTTATTTAAAAAAAGCTTTAATATTTTTTAAAACATTTTATTTACTGTTTTCCTTAAAGAGAGTGGCCACTACTTTAACATTGATGGCCTATCCTTAGGATAGGTCATCAATGTCTGATTGGTCGGGGTCAGCAGTAGGCGGCCAGAAATGCTCAGTTCCGGAGCTGCTCCGTCTTCTGATAGCTGCCGGGTACTGCACATCCGCCTCTTATTCAAATCAGTAGGTGCAGATATTCAGTACCCGACAGTGGCCACTATCATGGTGCAGCTGTGGAAGTGAACATTTCCGGCACCGAGAACAGCTGATCAGTAGGGATGCTGGGAGTTAGAGCCAGTCAGATCAGACATTGATGACCTATACTAAGGAAAGACAGTAGTGGACAACCTCTTTAAGGACTTGAATCTGCTATCAGATTAACAATTTCCTAAGAAGCCCATCCATAGGCTGGGCTTCATGGGAGCACAAAGATGGCAGCGATGTGGGCCATGGCAACCCATTAACACTCAGTAGATTGCGGAGTGCGCCCTTGGGCCACGCGAAGAGCGGGGGCCAACTGAGCCAGGCCTGGGGCGCAGCTGCACGGTGCTACCTGAGTAGCTGCTTTCCGAATCGCTACTGGGGGTCCCAGCTCGAGACCCCGCATGCAAACCTTGCAGGACCTGCAGGGACCCAGGAGGCTGTGGGGCCTGAACAACATCTGGGCCTGCGGTGCCAGCGGGAGAAGCAAAGCTGGCCGCTACCGCAAACGAGCTCCTTGGGCCACCTTCTTTTATGAAGCGCACCAGGTCCCCCAGGCGCAGCCGCTGCCCTTCACTCACTGACCATTGAGGTAAACATTCAAGCGGGTCCCTTCTTCCATGAGGAACCCGTATCAACGATCATGATCCAGATAGAGAACTCACCCAAAAGTAAAGCGGCCCGCTGCAACCCCCCCCCCAGGAAGAGCGAACTGGGCCCGGACCACTTCTCTCTAATGACCTCGACAATCCACGTGGGGTCTGAGTCAGTCTCCTTCCAGGGGGAGTCCATCCCTTGGGACTGGCGAGCGAAAGGGGAAGGCCTTTGCTCAAGAGTGTCGTCCTGTACCTGCGCCGGAGGTGAAGGCCTTTTCGCCAAAGTGTCGCTCTTTACCTCCTTCGCCGTGGATGTTTCCTGCGGACTCAGACGCGGCCAACCCTCCTGCCGGGGTCTCGAGGGGTGGCTTAAGGATGGTTACCGACTCCTTTTCTATAGGTAAAAAGGCGGGTGCAGCTGAAGCGGCCCGGGCTTTCGCCTCGTAGTCGGCCAATCTCTGGTACAGTATCTCACCCCACCTGCATGGTGTCACCTGAGTGACGGGTTTTGGCCCTGGCTCCTCAGTCTACGCAAAAGTCGATAGTCCACTTCCTCAGCCCCTTCACATAAGGCAGGACCGAGTGGCCACAGTTGTAGTCCTCCTGGTTGGCGGGGCAGCGTCTCAAACTCTCGCAACTGTTCTCCACACGCTCGTCGTCCTCGTGCATGGGCACGCACGCAGAACCAGTGTGCCGCTCTCATTTTTGTATAGATGGGGCAGAAGTCCATAGTGTTCTGAGGACACTTCCAATATGGCCGTGGCATTCTCTCCTGCAGGTATCTCTCTCTCCCAGGCACCGCCTTGTAGTGTGGGGCCTCTTCCGGCCACTCCACCCATTTTCTCACTGCCTCCACCCATTGCAGTCTTTTGCTCAACTTCGGGCATAGCCACAGTCCCGACCGCACCTTCCAGGGAAGATCTTCAGCCTTTGGCCCTCCCTTAGGCCGGTCACAGTTTCACGCCTTTTTGCGGCAGATACAGCCACGATGAGCTGGTCTTCTTCTCCATGCGGCAGCAGCTATTTTGTCTAGTTTCAGACACACTTGAGCCGCAGCTTCCCATTTTATCTTTTTTAAGCCCATAGTGCCAGAACACGCAGGCTCACCCTGCTCACAGCGTCACTTGAAGAGGGTAGCCAGGTGATGGCCAGCAGTGCTTCCCCTTGCTTCATGAAATGTGAATGTGTGTGATGCACATGGGGCATGATGCATTAGTCATTACGTTTGGGGTTACCTTCATCTTTACTTGCGGGGTACTCGTCATAGAAGGGGAGGGCAATACAAACCACCAGTCTCTGGTAAACAAACAGGAACCTTTTTATTGCAGATCACTCTTCTGTACTTCAGGCCCTTAGGATCGCTCGTGCTATGTCTGCTCTTCGAGGGGGGAAACTTCTCTTTTCCTGGCACTCACCCTGTGCACTATCCTCCAGCAGCTGAGTCCTATGTAAGCTTTCTCTCCCTGTATCCTTTCCATGCGGCTGCCATGTCTCATTCAGGCCATTGGATGCGTGGCAGCTCCTGATCCGTTCATGGACACGGCCGGCGGTTTGGCTGTACCCCGACGTCCCACCGATCTTAGGCACTCCACAGCTCAGCCGCAGGGTGAGGTCTTGACATACGGGAGGATTCCTCCTTTCCTGGACCTACCCAAACTCAGAGCCTCAGTCCATATAATTCAGCTCCTGCCACTAAACTAATTAAAAATACCTCTATGTTTCTAAACCTTCTACTCACTCCTCCCTCCTGTCTCCGTTTCCCTCGTAACCATCTCGCTGCTCTTCCTGTATCCCTATTCTATCATATTAACTAGCTAACTACTCCTATCATCCCACTCCGGCAGCTTGGTTTTACGTCACCACCGGAGTCCACTCCAGCGACTTCTGCTCCAATCGCCAGGCGACGCTGTGTTCCTGCCGTGGATGGTGCTGATGATGGGAGAGGAGTCGATGCCAGCGGCACCGGTGGGCGCAGGCTCCGATCATCCACTGGGCTGGGTTATCTTGGGATCTGCAGTACCACTGGCTGACTGTGGGTGGCGTGTGTCTTCCAGCTGAAGTTACCAGCGTTCAGCTACAGCCAATGGGAAGACACCACACCCTTCTTAGTTCCCCTCCTGTCTGCTCACCTCTGCCAGAGATAGTTCTGATTTCCTGGCTCCTGGCCTGCCCTATTCTGTTTTGTGATTCCTGTGTGCTGACTTCTGCGTGTTTTCTGACTACCCTTCTTGCCTGCTGCTTTTGTACCTCGCTGCCCGATCCGGATTTGACCTCTGGTATATTTTCTGATTACGTCTTTGTCTGCCGATTCTGTCCCTGTTCTGCTATTCCTGGTTTGACCCTGCCTGACGACTACTCTCATCGGACTGCAGCCTTCCACAGGTAGTGAGCTCCAGGGCCCTGTGTAATTCCAAATCACTGTATAGGGGTTAAAGGGTTTCAGGGTTCTGGGGGTCCTGCTTGGTGAGTGGCTTCCCTCTAGTCTGTCCATTACATCCCACCTGAGTCTGTTGATCCAGGCAGGCGTTACACTTGGTCCCTAGTTACAACTAAACATCCTATCTAAAGTACTTAACTATATCTATCCTTCACCATTTACCTACAGTGCTCCTGACATCTCACACTACATATCCTGCCTGACACAGCTCGAGGGGCCAGTACTCTACATTACACATTATTTACAGTTTCTTTACAACATACATTAACACCGCATCCTTTCTTACTATAAAACATATACTGCCTGCAGCCGCCAGATGGAGCCAAACGCCGCGCCTGTTCAGCTCTGCTACATCCTGCATTTACATTTATATACACAGTATACGTTTATATACATTGGTCTTACAATATATTAGCACTACCTTCATAGGAGTGGATGCTATTTGCCCCCTCCTACAATATCACAGCCAGGAAAAACTACTGATGTTGGAGTGGTATGTCACTCATACCCTATATTGGCATATACGGGCTTATATTAACCCCTTCAGCCCCAAGTCTATTTTGACCCTAAAGACCAGGCCATTTTTTGCAATTCTGACCAGTGTCACTTTATGAGGTTATAACTCTGGAACGCTTCAGCGGATCCCAGTGATTCTGAGATTGTTTTTTTCGTGACATATTGGGCTTCATGTTAGTGGTAAATTTAGGCCGATATTTTTTGCGTTTCTTTGTGAAAAAAAAAATGGAAATTTCGCGAAAATTTTGAAAATTTTGTAATTTTCAAACTTTGAATTTTTATGCTCTAAAACCAACGAGACATATGACACAAAATAATTAATAAATAACATTTCCCACATGTCTACTTTACATCAGAACAATTTTGGGAAAAAAAAAAAAATTTAAGGAAGTTATAGGGGTTCAAAGTTTATGAGCAATTTCTCATTTTTACAACAAAATTTACAAAGCCACTTTTTTTAGGGACCACATCACATTTGAAGCGATTTTGAAAGGTCTACATGACACAGAACACCCAAAAGTGACACCATTCCAAAAACGGCACCCCTCAGGCTACTCAAAACCACATTCATGAAGGTTATTAACCCTTCAGGTGCTTCACAGTAACTAAAGCAATGTGGAAGCAAAAAATGAACATTTTACTTTTTGCAACAAAAATGTTAATTTAGCCTCAAATATTGCATATTCACAAGGGTAGCAGAATTAAATGAACCCCCAAAATTTGTTGGGCAATTTATACTGAGCACGCAGATACCTCATATGTGGCGAAAAACCACTGTTTGGGCGCACGGCAGGACTCGGAAGGGAAGGAGCGCCATTTGACTTTTTTGAACAGAAAATTAGCTGGAATCGTTAGCCGCACCATGTTGCGTTTGGAGAGCCGCTGAGGTGCCGAAACAGTGGAGCTCCCCCACATGTGACCCCATTTTGGAAACT
The DNA here is from genome assembly GCF_048569485.1 of Anomaloglossus baeobatrachus. Taxonomy (NCBI): domain Eukaryota; kingdom Metazoa; phylum Chordata; class Amphibia; order Anura; family Aromobatidae; genus Anomaloglossus; species Anomaloglossus baeobatrachus. The sequence goes on from NC_134356.1 coordinate 362,594,384, forward strand.
AGACCCCTCATGGAATTTATCTAGATGTTTATTGAGCACTTTGAGCCTCTGGGGGTTTCACAAAAGTTAATAGAGTTGAGCCGTGAAAATAAAAAAAATTTTTTTTACCACAAAATTGTTACTTCAACCAGGTAGCTTTTTTTTTCACAAGGGTATCAGGAAAAATTGCACCATAAAATGTATTGTGCAATTTCTCCTGAGTACACAGACACCTCATATGTGGTGGAAATAAAATGTTTGGGCGCACAGCAGGGCTCGGAAGGCAAGGAGCGTCATTTGACGTTTCAAACGCAAAATTGTCTGGGATAATTAGCGTATTCCATGCTGTGTTTGGAGACCCCCTGAGGTGCCGAAACAGTGGAGCTCCCCCACATGTGACCCCATTTTGGAAACTAGACCCCCATGGCATAGAAAAAAAAACCAGCGGCAGATGGGGGGGCAGATGGGGCGGCAGCGGCATATAAAGGGAGCATCTGTGATTGTGAGACGGCGGCTGGGATAGGGTGGGGGCGGATGGGAGAGGGCGCAGTGGATGCAGGAGCGGCAGAGGATGGGGGGAGGGGGGATGGGGGGATGGGTGGGAAGGGGAGTGGGAGGTGAGATTGGGGATAGTTACCCTACAGGATGGATCTAGGCAGCTGGATCACAGGAGATGAAGGAGGCAGCAGATCGGGGAGGGAGCGCAGCACAGATCACGGAGGAGACAGGTGAGCAGAGCACAGATCACGGGGGTGAGAGGTGAGGGAGAGCGGACAGCAGATCACGGGGGTGACAGGTGAGGGAGCACAGATCACGGGGGTGACAGGGGAGGGAGCGCAAATCACGGGGGTGACAGGGGAGGGAGCGCACATCGCGGGGGTGACAGGGGAGGGAGCGCACATCACGGCGGTGACAGGGGAGGGAGCGCACATCACGGGGGTGACAGGGGAGGGAGCGCACATCACGGGGGTGACAGGGGAGGGAGCGCACATCACATCACGGCGGTGACAGGGGAGGGAGCGCACATCACGGCGGTGACAGGGGAGGGAGCGCACATCACGGGGGTGACAGGGGAGGGAGCGCACATCACGGCGGTGACAGGTGAGGGAGCGCACATCACAGGGGTGACAGGGGAGGGAGCGCACATCACGGGGGTGACAGGGGAGGGGTCAAGTAGCCGATCATGGGGGTGAGAGGTGGGGGGGAGCGGGCAGCACATAACGGAGGAGAGGGGGCGGGGCCGGGCAGCACATAATGGAGAGGGGGCGGGGCCGGGCAGCACATAACGGAGGAGGAAGCGGGCAGCCGATCTCGAGTGGAGGGGGCTGGCAGCACATCACGGAGGTGAGGGGACGAGCAGCCGATCACGAGGGAAAGGGGCCAGGCAGCAGATCGGGGGGGACCGGTGGCACTGTGGCAGATGGAGGGTGGCGGCGGCGGATCGGGAGGTGTGGGGGTGAGGGTGCGGGCAGCAGATCGGGTGGCAGATCGCAGAGGGCAGCGGCGGATCGGGAGGTGTGGGGGTGGGGGTGCAGGCAGCAGATCGGGTGGCAGATCGCAGAGGGCAGTGGCGGATCGGGAGGTGTGGGGGTGAGGGTGCAGGCAGCAGATCGGGTGGCAGATCGCAGAGGGCAGTGGCGGATCGGGAGGTGTGGGGGTGGGGGTGCGGGCAGCAGATCGGGTGGCAGATCGCAGAGGGCAGTGGCGGATCGGGAGGTGTGGGGGTGCGGGCAGCAGATCGGGTGGCAGATCGCGGAGGGCAGCGGCGGATCGGGAGGTGTGGGGGGTGAGGGTGCGGGCAGCAGATACGAGGGGTGGGGGTGCGGGTGGCAGATCGGGTGGCAGATCGCGGAGGGCAGCGGCGGATCGGGAGGTGTGGGGGTGAGGGTGCGGGCAGCAGATACGAGGGGTGGGGGTGAGGGTGGCAGATCGCGGAGGGCAGCGGCGGCGGTGGATCGGGAGGCCGGTTTCATACAGTGCAATGGCAGCGCGGCAACTTCCGGGTCCCATGCTCCGGTCCCATAACAGCATGGGACCGGAGCTTGTCACCCTGCCATTGCACTGTGTACACTCACTGTGCTGCAGGCCAGGGAACGGGAAGTGAAGCTGATGGGGCGGTCACCGGCAACAGGTCCACTGTGATTGGAGACAGCGGTCACAAGGCCGATCTCTCCAATCAGAGTTACTGGAGCTGGGGGAGGGTGATCCAGTGAGGTCACCCAGCTCCATCCAATGGCCAGTGCTATAGCTGCACTGGCCAGGGCTGGATTTCAATGTTTCAGTCACTTTAAGTGGCTGTAACATTACAGTGGCTGTGATTGGTTGAGCGGCGTTCGTCAGCCAATCACAGCCTCCGTAGGTCCGGGGAGGAGGCACCACCCCTCCTGAGGTCAGGTACAGGTCCCCTCCTCCCCGAATCTGCGGTTTGTGTTAACCGATCGCAGTCACCGGAGGCTCCGGTGCCGCGATTACGCCATGACGGAAAGATCCGTCCTTGGTCGTTAAGGCCCAGGGCACCATGACGGATCTTTCCGTCCATGGTCGTGAAGGGGTTAAAATAAAATTAAAATAATTGTATACTGAGCAATATATTTTTTTCACAGATTTCCTCAGCATGGAATAGAACAGTCTAATCAATCTAATACATTATCTTGTTATGTAGTACACTGAACAAACATATAAAACCAACACTTTTGTATTTGCTTCTATTTTTCATGAGCTGAACTCAAAGATCTAAGACTTTTTCATGGATAACTATGATTAAGGCATATGCATATGGCACCAACAAAACGCTTTGCTTTTGAGGGGGAAACTTTTGTAATTTGCTTACAATTTTTATAATGCCACAGTTGCCTGGATGTTTTAATTTTTGATGCATTAAAAGCTGTTTTATACATCTGCTGCATTGGTTTTCCTGAAGCACTGGATTTCTGATGCTTTTTTTACAGGTCGGGTTTGCTCATCTCTAATTATAATGCTTTTGGAGAAGTGTAAGCCAAAAAAGTAATAATGTTTCGGCCTTCAAAGTCAGACCTTCATCAGCCAGATTGCTATCATGAGAAGGGAGCAGAATATTGTGCCGTATTAATGATGTGTGGCAGCCCCAAATAATTGACACAGTAACTATTTTTTTCTATTCCACTTCTAATAAAGTATTATAAGATTTTTTTTCACTTGGAGTGCCAGATTCTTTTTTTCTTTGTTGCTGAATTTAGTTCAGGATACCTGTTGCCAGTCAGTACATTCAGGGGTAGACATACCTTGGTGAAACCTGTACAGCTGCACAAATATCCAAGTGATAAGGGGGCCCATTTCTACCTTCGAGCAGGTGGAATTGTGCATTATGATGAGCTATTGGACTCCAAAGGGTTCTGACCGTGCACCCCTCCCCCACTAGCCACAGCTGATTTTATGTGCTATAGCAGGTTCCTACTTGCCCATACACAGGAGGTTTTTAAACTCAGCGAGAGGCTTCCATATAGTGTAGGTACCCAGTTACGAGCTATGCGGTGATGTGGCGACTGGACAGATATACAAATGGCCATTTTTGTATGCTAAATATCTAATTTTTCTCAGATTTTCCTTAGCAGTTATGCACATCTATATTCATACATTCATGATTTTCATGCTTTAGCATTTCAGAGTGCAAACTGTCTCTCTTTTTGTTTTTCAGCAGAAACGGGTGACAGCAGCAGCAATCTGTCAACACACAGGACGATGCCCACAGTGAGTATAATGGTGAGTCACAGGTGTGACAGTGAACTGCCGCCCCAATTCTAATGTAGATAAGTGCCATGTTCTGATGATTGTTGCAGGTCCCAGCTGTCAGGTCTCCACCGACAGTAAGTAATGATCTATCCCACATACAAGTGCATCTCAATAAATTAGAATAGCACCAAAAAGTTAATTTATTTCACTAATTCAATACAGAAAGAAGCAAACATACAGTCAGGGCCAGAAATATTTGGACAGTGACACAAGTTTTGTTATTTTAGCTGTTTACAAAAACATGTTCAGAAATACAATTATATATATAATATGGGCTGAAAGTGCACACTCCCAGCTGCAATATGAGAGTTTTCACATCCAAATCGGAGAAAGGGTTTAGGAATCATAGCTCTGTAATACATAGTCTCCACTTTTTCAAGGGACCAAAAGTAATTGGACAAGGGACTCTAAGGGCTGCAATTAACTCTGAAGGCGTCTCCCTCGTTAACCTGTAATCAATGAAGTAGTTAAAAGGTCTGGGGTTGATTACAGGTGTGTGGTTTTGCATTTGGAAGCTGTTGCTGTGACCAGACAACATGCGGTCTAAGGAACTCTCAATTGAGGTGAAGCAGAACATCCTGAGGCTGAAAAAAAAGAAAAAATCCATCAGAGAGATAGCAGACATGCTTGGAGTAGCAAAATCAACAGTCGGGTACATTCTGAGAAAAAAGGAATTGACTGGTGAGCTTGGGAACTCAAAAAGGCCTGGGCGTCCACAGATGACAACAGTGGTGGATGATCGCCGCATACTTTCTTTGGTGAAGAAGAACCCGTTCACAACATCAACTGAAGTCCAGAACACTCTCAGTGAAGTAGGTGTATCTGTCTCTAAGTCAACAGTAAAGAGAAGACTCCATGAAAGTAAATACAAAGGGTTCACATCTAGATGCAAACCATTCATCAATTCCAAAAATAGACAGGCCAGAGTTAAATTTGCTGAAAAACACCTCATGAAGCCAGCTCAGTTCTGGAAAAGTATTCTATGGACAGATGAGACAAAGATCAACCTGTACCAGAATGATGGGAAGAAAAAAGTTTGGAGAAGAAAGGGAACGGCACATGATCCAAGGCACACCACATCCTCTGTAAAACATGGTGGAAGCAACGTGATGGCATGGGCATGCATGGCTTTCAATGGCACTGGGTCACTTGTGTTTATTGATGACATAACAGCAGACAAGAGTAGCCGGATGAATTCTGAAGTGTACAGGGATATACTTTCAGCCCAGATTCAGCCAAATGCCACAAAGTTGATCGGACGGCGCTTCATAGTACAGATGGACAATGACCCCAAGCATACAGCCAAAGCTACCCAGGAGTTCATGAGTGCAAAAAAGTGGAACATTCTGCAATGGCCAAGTCAATCACCAGATCTTAACCCAATTGAGCATGCATTTCACTTGCTCAAATCCAGACTTAAGACGGAAAGACCCACAAACAAGCAAGACCTGAAGGCTGCGGCTGTAAAGGCCTGGTAAAGCATTAAGAAGGAGGAAACCCAGCGTTTGGTGATGTCCATGGGTTCCAGACTTAAGGCAGTGATTGCCTCCAAAGGATTCGCAACAAAATATTGAAAATAAAAATATTTTGTTTGGGTTTGGTTTATTTGTCCAATTACTTTTGACCTCCTAAAATGTGGAGTGTTTGTAAAGAAATGTGTACAATTCCTACAATTTCTATCAGATATTTTTGTTCAAACCTTCAAATTAAACGTTACAATCTGCACTTGAATTCTGTTGTAGAGGTTTAATTTCAAATCCAATGTGGTGGCATGCAGAGCCCAACTCGCGAAAATTGTGTCACTGTCCAAATATTTCTGGACCTAACTGTATATTATACAGAGTCATTACACACACAGTGATCTATTTCAAGGGTTTATTTCTTTTAATGTTGATGATTATGGCTTACAGCCAATGAAAACCCAAAAGTCATTATCTCAGAAAATTAGAATATTATATAAGACCAACTGAAAAAATAATTTTAAACTCAGAAATGTTGGACTACTGAAAAGTATGTACAGTAAATACACTCAATACTTGGTCGGGAGCTCCTTTTGTATGAATTACTGCATCAATGTGGTGTGGCATGGAGGCGATCAGCCTGTGGCACTGCTGAGGTGTTATGGAAGCCCAGGTTGCTTTGATAGCAGCCTTCAGCCTGCCTGCATTGTTGGGTTTGGTTTCCAAAAAGCTTGTCGGCAGAGGGAAGCATGAAGTGCTCTAAACTTTCTTGGTACTGTGCTGACTTTGGTCTTGATAAGAAGGGAATTTTGTTTACTTACCGTAAATTCCTTTTCTTCTAGCTCCAATTGGGAGACCCAGACAGTGGGTGTATAGCTACTGCCTCTGGAGGCCGCACAAAGAACTACACTTAAAAGTGTAAGGCCCCTCCCCTTCTGGCTATACACCCTCCCGTAGGAGTACAGATTCCTCAGTTTTAGTACCAAAGCAAGAAGGAGGAAAGCCAATAACAGTTTCAAAAACAAATTCAATCCGATAACCAGATCGGAGAACTTAAGAAACAACGTGAACAACATGTGCACCCGAAAAAAACGAAACCCTAAAAACAGATAGGGCGGGTGCTGGGTCTCCCAATTGGAGCTAGAAGAAAAGGAATTTACGGTAAGTAAACAAAATTCCCTTCTTCTTTTTCGCTCCTAATTGGGAGACCCAGACAGTGGGACGTCCAAAAGCAGTCCCTGGGTGGGTAAAAAGATACCACATGAACGGGCTGTCATACAGCCTCTTCCTACAGGTGGGCCACCGCCGCCTGGAGGACCTGTCTACCTAGGCTGGCGTCTGCCGAAGCGTAGGTATGCACTTGATAGTGTTTGGTAAACGTGTGCAGACTCGACCAGGTAGCCGCCTGGCACACTTGCTGAGCCGTAGCCTGATGCCTCAACGCCCAGGACGCACCAACGGCTCTGGTAGAATGGGCCTTCAGTCCAGATGGAATCTGAAGCCCAGCAGAACGGTATGTGTGAAGAATTGGTTCCTTGATCCACCGCGCCAGGGTGGATTTGGAAGCTTGCGATCCCTTATGCTGACCAGCGACTAGGACAAAGAGCGCATCCGAACGGCGTAGAGGCGCCGTGCGAGAAATGTAAATCCTGAGTGCTCTCACCAGGTCCAACAGATGTAAACCCTTTTCAAATTGGTGAACTGGATGCGGACACAAAGATGGCAAAGTGATATCCTGATTGAGATGAAAGGAAGAAACCACCTTGGGAGAAAACTCTGGAATTGGACGCAGTACTACCTTGTCTTGGTGAAATACCAGGAAGGGAGATTTGCAAGATAACGCCGCCAGCTCGGACACTCTTCGAAGAGACGTGACCGCTACAAGAAAAACTACCTTTTGTGAAAGCCGAGAAAGGGGAACCTCTTTCAAAGGCTCGAAAGGCGGCTTTTGAAGAGCAAGGAGAACCTTGTTCAGATCCCAGGGTTCCAATGGCCGTCTGTAAGGAGGAACGATATGACAAACTCCTTGGAGAAACGTGCGTACTTTAGAAAGCTGTGCCAAGCGCTTCTGAAAGAATACGGATAACGCGGAGACTTGACCCTTAAGCGAGCTAAGGGACAAACCTTTTTCCAACCCAGACTGCAGGAAGGAAAGAAAAATTGGCAATGCAAATGGCCAGGGAGAAAACCCTTGAGCCAAGCACCACGCTAAGAATATCTTCCACGTCCTGTGATAGATCTTAGCTGAGGATGGTTTTCTAGCCTGTCTCATTGTGGCAACAACTCCCTGAGATAAACCTGAGGCCGCTAGGATCCAGGACTCAATGGCCACACAGTCAGGTTCAGGGCCGCAGAATTCAGATGGAAAAACGGCCCTTGAGACAGCAGATCTGGACGGTCTGGTAGCGCCCACGGTTGGCCTACCGTGAGATGCCACAGATCCGGGTACCACGACCTTCTTGGCCAATTTGGAGCGACGAGTATGGCTCGCTGGCAGTCGGACTTGATTTTCCGGAGAACTCTGGGTAACAATGCTAGAGGTGGGAACACATAGGGGAGTCGGAATTGCGACCAATCCTGAACCAACGCGTCTGCCGCCAGCGCTCGGTGATCGTGAGACCGTGCCATGAAAACTGGGACCTTGTTGTTGTGCCGTGACGCCATCAGATCGACGTCCGGCGACCCCCAGCGGCAACAGATCTGTTGAAACACGTCCGGGTGAAGGGACCATTCTCCTGCGTCCATGCCCTGGCGACTGAGAAAGTCTGCTTCCCAGTTTTCCACGCCTGGGATGTGAACTGCAGATATGGTGGACGCTCTGCTTTCCACCCACGTCAAAATCCGCTGGACTTCTTGAAAAGCTTGGCGACTGCGTGTTCCCCCTTGGTGGTTGATGTACGCCACCGCCGTGGAATTGTCCGACTGAATCCGAATCTGCTTGCCTTCCAGCCATTGTTGGAAGGCTCGCAGGGCAAGATAGATTGCTCTGATTTCCAGAACATTGATCTGCAGGGTGGACTCTTCCAGAGTCCACATCCCCTGAGCCCTGTGGTGGAGAAACACCGCTCCCCACCCTGATAGGCTCGCATCTGTCGTGACCACTGCCCAGGACGGGGGAAGGAACGACTTTCCCTGTGACAATGAGTTGGGGAGAAGCCACCAACGTAGAGAGTCCTTGGCAGTCTGAGAGAGGGAGACAGTCCTGTCGAGGGACGTCGAATTCCCATCCCATTGGCGCAGAATGTCCCATTGGAGAGGGCGCAGATGAAACTGCGCGAACGGGACTGCCTCCATTGCTGCTACCATCTTTCCTAGGAAATGCATGAGGCGCCTCAGTGAATGCGACTGGCTCTGAAGAAGAGATTGCACTCCAGTCCGTAGCGAGCACTGCTTGTCCAGTGGAAGCCTCACTATCGCTGATAGAGTATGAAACTCCATGCCAAGATAAGTCAGAGATTGGGTCGGGGTTAGATGAGACTTTGGAAAGTTGATAATCCACCCGAAAGTCTGGAGAGTGTCTAGCGCCACCTTCAGACTGTGTTGGCATGCTTCTTGAGAGGATGCCTTTATAAGCAGGTCGTCTAGGTACGGGATGACCGAGTGACCCTGCGAGTGCAGAACAGCTACTACTGCTGCCATGACTTTGGTGAAGACCCGGGGGGCTGTTGCCAGACCGAAGGGTAACGCTACGAACTGTAGGTGCTCGTCGTGTATGACGAAGCGTAGGAAACGCTGATGCTCTGGTGCAATCGGCACGTGGAGATACGCATCTTTGATGTCTATTGATGCTAGAAAATCTCCCTGAGACATTGAGGCTATGACGGAGCGTAGGGATTCCATCCGGAACCTCCTGACTTTTACGTGTCTGTTGAGCAACTTCAGATCCAGGACGGGACGATACGATCCGTCCTTTTTTGGGACCACAAACAGATTGGAGTAAAAACCGTGACCCTGTTCCTGAAGAGGGACGGAGGTCACCACTCCTTCCGCCTTTAGAGCGGCCACCGCCTGCAACAGAGCATCGGCTCGGTCTGGTGGTGGAGAAGTTCTGAAGAAACGAGTTGGCGGACGAGAACCGAACTCTATCCTGTACCCGTGAGATAGAATATCTCTCACCCAACGGTCTTTGACATTTGCTAGCCAAATGTCGCCAAAGTGGGACAGCCTCCCACCGACCGCGGGTGTGGGCATCGGAGACCGCAAGTCAGGAGGACGTCGTTTTGGCAACGGTTCCTCCGGCTGGTCTTTTTGGGCGTGACTGAGACCTCCAAGAATTTGAACGTCTCTGGTCCTTTTGAGTCTTTTTTGACGAGGCGAATTGGGACCTGCCCTGTCCTCGAAAGGACCGATAACCAGACTGACCCCTCCTCTGTTGGGGCTTGTTTTGTCTGTGTTGCGGTAAGGAAGAGTCCTTACCCTTGGAGTGTTTGATGATTTCATCCAAACGCTCTCCAAACAATCGGTCACGAGAAAAAGGCAAATTGGTTAAGCACTTCTTGGAATGAGGATCTGCTTTCCAATGTCTCAACCACAGAGCCCTACGCAAAACAACTGAGTTGGCTGACGCCACTGCCGTGCGGCTTGTAGCGTCAAGAACAGCATTAATCGCGTACGACGCGAATGCCGCCATTTGCGAGGTCAATGGTGCTACCTGCGGGGCAAATGCACGTGTGACTGAGTCGACTCGCGCAAGCCCGGCCGTGATAGCTTGGAGTGCCCATACGGCCGCAAAAGAAGGCGCTAATGACGCTCCAATCGCTTCATAGATGGATTTCAGCCAGAGCTCCATCTGCCTGTCAGTGGCATCTTTAAGTGCCGCTCCATCTTCAACAGCAACCAAGGATCTGGCTGCAAGCCTGGAAATTGGAGGATCCACTTTTGGACACTGGGTCCAACCCTTGACCACTTCAGAGGGAAAAGGGTAGCGTGTATCTTTAAGTCGTTTAGGAAAACGCCTTTCAGGATAAGCGTGGGGTTTCTGGATTGCGTCTCTGAAGTCAGCGTGGTCCAGAAAAGTGCTTAATGTACGCTTAGGGTATCTGAAATGGATTCTCTCGTGCTGCGAAGCTGACTCCTCTACAGGAGGAGCTGGTGGGGAAATATTCAACATCTTATTGATGTTAAATATAAGATCATTAACTATGGCGTCACCATCTGGTGTATCTAGATTGAGAGCGGTCCCAGGATCAGAATCCTGATCAGTTAAGTCCGCCTCATCACCCATAGATTCATCCCGCTGGGATCCAGACCATTGAGATGAATGTGAAGGCCCGTCATAACGAGCCCGCTTAGGCTGCCCGGGGCCATCGTCCGAGTCAGAGTCTTCACCCTGAGGTGTAGATGCCCGTCCCGGAGCTAGGAGCTGAGGGGGACCAGGGGGCAATACATGCACAGTGTCCGTGGTCTGAAGTACAGGCCTAGCTCGCAATGTGTCAAGAATTTGTGACATAGTGAGAGACATTCTGTCAGCAAAAGCTGCAAACTCAGTCCCTGTCACCTGGACAGCATTCACAGGTGGTACACCCTGGGACACGTCCAGCAGAGGTCCCGACTGTGCAAGCGCCGCAGGGGCCGAGCACTGCACACAATGGGGGTCCGTGGAGCCTGCCGGTAGAAAAGTCCCACATGCGGTGCAGGAAGCATACAATGTCTGTGCCTTGGCACCCTTGCGTTTTACGGGCGACATGCTGCTGGCTCTCTGCATGTGAGAGAGTCTATAGCCAAAGGGCGACCAGCGCTATGCAATACCAAGTATTTGTAGCCACAAAATACTAAGGATACTACGAGCACAAGAGGGGGTGAGCCCACTGGGCTGCTTACCGCCCGCTGAACAGCGGGTAAGAGGCTGCAGAATGCCTTGTCTGGGTCTCCCCGGCTCCCCTCTGCAGCGCAGCGTGTCTGGCAAGAATGGCTGCAGGCTTCTGTGGAGAGGGGCGGTCCGTGGGAGTTCCCAAACAAAAGTGCGGGAACAGTGTCCCCTCTGTGCTGACTGTGAGGGCTGGAGTATGTAAAAACGACTCCAGCCCTCAGCGCTGATGCACTGGCCAGCGTCCCGCCCCTCTCCTGACTGGCAGGTCTGTGGGCGGGAACGAACGAACGCAGGCCGCAAAAGCCGGGGACTCGAGTTATCAGCGCGGCCGCCGTAAAAGCGCGGGCCGCGCTGAAGTCCCCGGCGCACCGCAAGTGCCAGCCGCGCCGCTGTTCAAGCGGCCGGCGCGACCGAGTTCTAGCGTGGGCAGCGTCCCGCCCCTCTCCTGACTGGCAGGTCTGGGGGCGGGAACGAAAGGAAGCAGGCCGCAAAAGCCGGGGACTGTAGTTATCAGCGCGGCCGCCGTAAAAGCGCAGGCCGCGCTGAAGTCCCCGGCGCACTACAAGTGCCAGCCGCGCCGCAATCCCAGCGGCCGGCGCGGACTATTTCCATAAATGTGCCTGCTTCAGCAAAGCTGAATGAGGCCATGGCACAGGCGCCGCAGCGCTGATGTCCCCCGGCGCACTACAACACCCAGCATGCTGCGGTGTGAGCGCCAGATACACGGGGACACAGAGTACCTTGAGGAAGCAGGGCCATGTCCCTGATGTACTCCGCTCCATCCAGCATCTTCTCCAGGGGCTGTAGATGGAGCACGGTCTCTGTGCCTGGAGACCGGTAAATCCCACTTCACCCAGAGCCCTGTAAAAAGGGATGGGGAAGGAATCAGCATGTGGGCTCCTGCCGCCGTACCCGCAATGGGTACCTCAACCTTACAAACACCTCCGACATAAGTGGGGTGAGAAGGGAGCATGCTGGGAGTCTGTATAGACCCTCTTTTCTTCCATCCGACATAGTCAGCAGCTGCTGCTGACTAAGAACAATGGAGCTATGCGTGCGTGTCTGACCTCCTTGCGCACAAAGCTAAAACTGAGGAATCTGTACTCCTACGGGAGGGTGTATAGCCAGAAGGGGAGGGGCCTTACACTTTTAAGTGTAGTTCTTTGTGCGGCCTCCAGAGGCAGTAGCTATACACCCACTGTCTGGGTCTCCCAATTAGGAGCGAAAAAGAAAACACAGTGCACCTACACCAGCAGATGACATGGCTCCCCAAACCATCATTGATTGTGGAAGCTTCACACTAGACCTCAATCAACTTGAATTGTTGCCTCTCCACTCTTCAAGCCCTGTCACACACAGAGATCTGTGGCAGATCTGTGGTTGCAGTGAAATTGTGAACAATCAGTGCCAGGTTTGTGGCTGTGTACAAATGGAACAATATGTCCATGATTTCACTGCAAACACAGATCTGCCAAAGATTTATCTCTGTGTGTGACGGGGCCTTTACTCCAGACTCTGGGACCTTGATTTCCAAATTAAATACAAAATTTACTTTAATCTGAAAACAACACCTTTGACCACTGAGCATCATCAGTCCAGTTCTTTTTCTCCTTGTCCAGGTAAGACGCTTCTGGCATCGTCTATTAGTCATGAGTGGCCTGACACAAGAAATGTGACAGTTGTAGCCTATGTCCTGGATACGTCTGTGTGTGGTGGCTCTTGAAGCACTAACTCCAGCAGCAGTCTACTCCTTTTGAATCTCCTCCAAACTTTTGAATGGCCTTTTCTTAACAATCCTATCAAGGCTGTGGTTATCCCGGTTGCTTGTGCACCTTTTTCTACCACACTTTTTCCTTTTCTTCCCTTCAACTTTCTATTAATATGGTGGGATAAAACATTCTGTGAACAGCCAGCTTCTTTAGCAATGACCTTTTGTGGCTTACCCTCCTTGTGGAGTGTGTCAATGACTGCCTTTTAGATATCTGTCAAGTCAGCAGTTTTCCCCATGATTGTGTAGCCTACTGAACCAGACTAAAGCGGGCTTTACACGCTGCGATATCGGTACCGATATCGCTAGCGTGGGTACTCGCCCCATCTGTTGTGCGACACGGGCAAATCGCTGCCCGTGCCGCACAACATGGCCTAGACCCGTCACACGTACTTACCTGCCCGGCGACGTCGCTGTGACCGGCGAACCGCCTCCTTTCTAAGGGGGCGGTTCGTTCAGCATCACAGCGACGTCACAGCTGCGTCACTGAACCGCCACCCAATAGAAGCGGAGGGTCGGAGATGAGCGGGACGTAACATCCCGCCCACCTCCTTCCTTCCGCATAGCGGCCGGGAGGCAGGTAAGGAGAGCTTCCTCGTTCCCGGTGTCACACGGAGCGATGTGTGCTGCCGCAGGAACAAGGAACAACTTCGTTACTGCTGCAGTAACGATATTTGAGAATGGACCCCCATGTCACCGATGAGTGATTTTGCACGTCTTTGCGACGATGCAAAATCGCTCATAGGTGTCACACGCAACGGCATCGCTAATGCGGCCGGATGTGCGTCACCAATTCCGTGACCCCAACGACTTCGCATTAGCGATGTCGTAGCGTGTAAAGCCCCCTTTAGGCAACATTTTAAATGCTTAGGAAGCCTTTGCAGGTGTTTTGTAAATTATTCTAATTTTTTTAGATAATGATGTTGCGGGCAGGGGACAAACCACTACAGAGGGGCTGCTCAGGACGCTCGGATCCGGACGGTTGCTGTGGTTTGAGTGGCAGCCGGACCCGGGCTCGCGCAGCAGTCCGTCGCCCACAACTGAAATAAAGGGGTATTTACAGGGGAGAGTTTGTTAGTGACGCCACCCGTGGGTTGCGGTGATTGTTGGTGACACTGCCGCTGCCTTGGTATGGAGTGCCCGGGGCTGATGGAGCGGGGCAGCAGGATGGTATCGCCTCCACGGGCAGGGGAGGTGTAGTCCTGGGGCCCAGGTGTAGGTGGAGTGCTGGGACACAGTCTGCCGGGCTGGACTGGATGATACTGGTGTACTCACTATTTTGAATAAAGTCACACAGAGTCCAGATAGTAAACCAAGTGCCGGATACCTGTAGCCTCTGGAGGGGTGTGCTCGGGTCCCGCACACTGGTAGACAGGACAGGGGCCCTTCCTGCTGCACTTCTGTGTTGCTGTCTTGTGTGTTGACTAGTCCGCATGAAATGGGGAAAGTCCACTCCCGGTGACTTCTGTGGGAGCTGTGGCCTGCGAGATCTGACCCTTGGGATTTTTGCAGGCACTTGCAGACGCCCTATCCCCCGCGTTGGGCTTCCCTCTCACTCTATCTGGGCTGCTAGTGGGACAAGACTTGGAATCTTGTCCCCTACTGGTTAATTGGAATGGTGCTTGCAGCTGTCCTCGCCCTGAGGTCCAGATACCTCGACTGTGCACGGCCTCAGGACCGGATTCCCGCTGTCGGCACCGGCGGGCTACAACCCTGCCCCGGTCCACTTAAGGTCTCCCGCGACCAGATCTCCGTCGCCTGTGGCCCTGCTCTGCCGTCTGCCACCTAGTCAGCTCAGGTAGTCCGTTAGTCCAGGAGCTACCGTACAACCTCCGACTACCACTTCACTCCTCTCACTTCCTCTGTCCAAACTTAACTAACTCGTTCCCTCCCCTTGACACCTCAGGACCCCTAGGTGGGCGTCACCATCTGCTTGGCCCTGCCCACTGGTGTGTCCTTATTGTCCTGGGGGGGTGACTAGGCTTTTGTGCCTGGTGTATGTACCTGTGTGGGGTTGTGATGGAAGGCCAAGGAGGAGGGAATCCTGCACCTGGAAGATGGATGCAGTAATCTGTGACACCCTAATTTTGTCAGGGCGTCACAATGACTTTTGGGTTTTCATTGTCTGTAAGCCATAATCATCATTAACAGAAATAAACGCTTGAAATAGATCACTCCGTTTGTAATGACTCTATATATGTTTCACTTTTTGTATTGAATTACTGAAATTAACTTTTTGATGCTATTCTAATTTATTTAGATGCACTTGTATGTGGGATAGATCATAACTTACTGATCGGTGGAGATCTGACAGCTGGGACCCCCAACAATCATCAGACTTTTAACTATATTAAATTTATTGATATGCACTTGTATACTTGTAGGTGATAACTTGTTTTAACGTAACAGTAATGCTTTTTTTCTTATTTTATTTTTCCCCTGAACATATTTATTCTTGATAGTGGACACCCCTCCAAAGAACACAAGTTTCAATATATAAGTGCACGTTTTTTCTTAACATGGTAGAACTATGTTGATTGTCCCACTCATGGCAATATAAGGCGTCTGGCAGATCTATTGGAATCGGAGTGAGATCATTCTTCGCTGATGCAGGAAATATTTCTTGGACACGTCTGACATCAGTCATACCTTTATGGGCACCTCTTCCAGCCAGCAGTGTTAGTTGGGAGTGTCCTAAGGAACAGGAGGTTGTGTTTATTGAGCGCACAGAGGAGAGAAAGTTAAAGCTGATGGGGAAAAGACAAAGGACTCTAAACCATGACTGACTAAACACCAGCAAGGACACAGGAACATGCTCAATCAACTATCTGTGAACTCAAAGACACCTAGCTTCAGTCACCGAAAGTGACTCTTCACACAAAGATCTGAGAAGTAAAATAAGCTGTCACATCCTGGAGAGAGTCAAGATGAACTCCTCAAGAAGGTAAGAGCTCACCATTACTGCCGTGCAGACCATGTACAGTCTGTCATTGTGTGTAAGAACTGCTGCGTATTGTTATATACTATACCTGCATTGTGAGTCTAACTGTGTGCAAGAAAAAAAATCAATACAATAAGCGACAAAGGTTATTTCACGTAATACAGAAATAAATGTAGCAACACAAGTGAAAATGATGAGAATGTCTATTCATTCTGATTACGATTATCATCCCTTTTATATACATTGCTAGATTATTACAATGCTAGAAAAAAACCCAAGAGAAAATTGCATGAAAAATACCCTGACTATAAATAAATAAATGCAAGTGCTTAATAACAGGGTACTTAGTGTATACATTTTTGCAAAAAGGTAAAAAGCTCAGGTTTTTTGTGTTTTTTGTATGTTATCTTGCTTTTTTGCAAGTTGGGGGCGCAGCCCTCCTAATACTGAGACTGAACAACTAATTGCGTCTCACTTCACTGTGTATTTATTCTGGGACACAGCTGACCACTTGCCACCATTCATATTGGAGTTTGACATGACACAAGTCAGGTATTGATAATGTTTTTAACTTCAGTAGGTTAGGGACTGTCTCAGATGGGTACACCGTGACAAGGTGAGACAGCTTTTTACCTTTTTGCAAAAATGTATACACTAAGTACCCTGTTATTAAGCACTTGCAATTTATTTATTTATAGTCAGGGTATTTTTCATGCAATTTTCTCTTGGGTTTTTTTCTAGTCTTAAGGCTGCAATTCACATGCTTAATGTTGCATGTTTACTGAACATTGTTTCAGCTCAGGTTTTTTGTGTTTTTTGTAGATTATTACAATGCTGTTGATTGCATAACAAATGGGTGCAAATAAAAATCCATGAAGTAACACGGACACCCCTAATAAAATCAAATGCCTTCAATTAACTAGTTGTGGTCACTGTACTTTCCTCATTGACAATATATTATGTGGGAAGGAAGAAAATAGTAAAGGTCCTGATTCATCATTTGCAAGTTTTTTAAAGTCAATTCCTTTTTGATCTTGTATTTTTTTTTGCGCTATTTTTTTGTGCTAATTTCATAATTTGTGCTAATTTTAATAAAAAAAAAAAAAATAATCAGGTGATTGAAAAATTATTCCAGAAGGGGAAACTAGAGTGTGCTTCAGCAAAAATGTGCCAATTTATATTTAAAAGGTTGCAGTTGAGTTATCAGTGGACACAGAAAATAAACGTTAAGGCCACGTCCCACATTGACTACTTGAGTTTTTTACCTCAGTATTTGTAGCCAAAACCAGGAATGGGTAATAAATCCAGAAGTGGGGACGTGTTTCTATTATCCTTTCCTCTGATTGTTCCACTCCTGGTTTTGGCTGAAAATACCGAGGTAAAAACTCACCAAATACTCCACGTGTATTGGTAGTAGGCAAGTCATGTAAGGCCATGTGCACACATTGACTATTTGGCCATTTTGTTTTACCTCAGTATTTGTAAGGCAACGAGGACACGGTGAGTATTTGGTGAGTTTTTACCTCAGTATTTGTAAGGCCATATGCACACGGTAAGTATTTGGGGAGTTTTTACCTCAGTATTTGTAAGGCTATATGCACACGGTAAGTATTTGGTGAGTTTTACCTCAGTATTTGTAAGGCCACGTGTACTGCACACGGTGAGTATTTGGGGAGTTTTTTTACCTCAGTATATGTAAGGCCATATGCACACGGTAAGTATTTGGGGAGTTTTTACCTCAGTATTTGTAAGGCCATATGCACATGGTAAGTATTTGGTGAGTTTTACCTCAGTATTTGTAAGGCCACGTGTACTGCACACGGTGAGTATTTGGGGAGTTTTTTTACCTCAGTATTTGTAAGGCCATATGCACACGGTAAGTATTTGGGGAGTTTTTACCTCAGTATTTGTAAGGCCATATGCACACGGTAAGTATTTGGTGAGTTTTACCTCAGTATTTGTAAGGCCACGTGCACTGCACACGGTGAGTATTTGGGGAGTTTTTTTACCTCAGTATTTGTAGCCAAAATCAGAAGTATGATAAATACAGAAGTGGTGCCGTGTTTTTATTATACTTTTCCTCTCATTGTTCCTGGTTTTGGCTACAAGTAATGAGGTATATAAACTTTTTCATTGCTTTTTTTTGTTTTTTACTTCAGTACAGTTTTTGTAGCCAAATCCAGGAATGGGTAATAAATACAGAAGTGGTGACGTGTTTCTATTATACTTTTCCTCTGACTGTTCCATTACTGGTTTTGTTTTACAAATACTGAGGTAAAAAACTCACCAAATACTCCACGTGTGCACGTGTATTGGTAGTAGGCAAGCCATTTAATGCCATGTGCACACATTGAGTATTTGTTCAATTTTTTTTACCTCAATTTTTTTAAGGCCACGTGCACACGGTGAGTATTTGGTGAGTTTTTACCTCAGTATTTGTAGCCAAAACCAGGAGTGGGTAATAAATACAGAAGTGGTGACGTGTTTCTATTATACTTTTCCTCTCATTGCTCCTGGTTTTGGCTACAAAGAGTGAGGTATATAAACGTTTTCATTGCGTTTTTGTGTGAGGTTTTTACATACATTTTGATTGTGTTTTTGACTCTTAGCTTTTTGTTTCTAGTATGACATGTTATCAATAAAGTTCTTTTTGTTTTTGTCACTTGTGGTATTTGGATTTGACAAAACTTTATTGATAAAATCCTGTGTGAAATACATGTGTTTTTTTTATGTTTCAGCTGTGGAACCACACTAAAATCGCATGTGTGTTTTTTACATGTGGATTTTCTGCATCTAAGGCTAGTTTCACACTTGCGTTGGACGGATCCGTAGCATTGCGTTGTGTGACGCATGCAACGGATGCGTTGCATATAGTGGCACAACGCATGCTACAGATCGTACAAAATAACGCAATCCGTTGTAGGTTTTTTTCCTTGACTTTCACATCTGAGCATGCGCAGTTGTGTAAAGACAGCTGCGTTAACGGAATCCGTCAAATGATGGATTCTAACGGAATCCGCCACCATAGGCGTCCATTATAAAAACAACGGACGCCGATGGAATCCTGCAGGTTGCGTTTTTTTGACACTCCGCCAAGTGCAGAAAAACGCTACATGCAGCGTTCCATCCGCCCGACGCTCACTGACGGTCAGCGTCAAAACAACTGATGCGCTGTGGGCCGGATGCAATGCAAGACCATCCGTTGCTATCCGTAGCTAATAGAAGTCTATGAGGAATATAACTGTTTCCTGTAACGGTTACCGTAATTCCTCAAGGCTGCGGATAGCAACGGATCCCGTCCAACGCAAGTGTGAAACTAGCCTAACACAAGTCTATGTGGAAAATCCACACATAAATCTCAGCGTACCCACAAGAGAAATTGACATGCTGTGGATTTGAAACACGCACCGCAGGTCAGATTACACTGAGTAATAAAGAAGCACATTCGGCAGATTTCTATAAATCCCATCCACTTTGATGAAACAGTAAGATGCATCAAAAATACACAGTATTAAAAACTCACCAGAAACTCATTGTGGGTCTACAGCCGTACTATACGTTTCTACTATGAGCTTGTGGTGATATTTGATGGAACAGATGGTTTGTAGCATTTCCGCACCTATTTGGTAAATTACATACTTGCATTTTTTTATGTGTTTTACACGTGTGTTTTTGACGCTGCATTTTTTCATGCAGATTTTATGTATCTAATACAAGTCTATGGGGAAAATCTTCACATAAAATGTAGTGTACTCACAAGAGAAGTTGATATGTGGATTTCAAACACGCACCGCATAAAATAAAAAGCACAGTGGCCATGAGATTTCTATACATCTTGTCCACTTTTCTGGAAATGTAAAACACTGCGTTTTTCGTGCATTGCAGTGTCAAACACTCATCATGGGGACACATCCTAAAAAAAGGCACAGATTAAAATAATAGTGTATGTACACGTTAAGTATTTGCTGCTGACATGTCTGCATGAAAGACAGCTCTTTGCAAGAAAAATACTGCAAAAAAAGTATGAGTTTTTCTCCATTAGAATGGGTGAAAGATTTTCAGAAAACTTTGCTGTGAAAGTGTAATGCTGTACACTTCAAAAAAAACAAAAACCCAACGTGTGCACATACATAAAGGCATAAATTAAAAACAGGTGAAAAACTCAAAAAAGTAGGTAAAAAAACTGATGGAAACACAATAATAACCTATGGAGTTTAAAGTTGTTTCTTCATAACTGAGTTTGCACATTGCAAACGTTTTCCAGTGCAATTGTTGTTGTAAATTTGTGCCAAAATTTTGATGTGGAATATGGTGCACACTTGCCACAGTATGAATATGCTGTGTATTACAGATCTGCAGTCTGCCTTTAATTCTGTGCAATTTTTTCTATTGTGCATGGAAACGTTTATTTAATCCTTAACCTCATATATTGTACTGTAACTGGCACAACATGTAACAGTTCCACAGTGTGTGAATTTTCAATTAATGGGAATTTGTCACCAGGTTTTTGCCACCTAATCTGAGAGCAGGATAATGTAGGGGCCGAAATCCTAATTCCAACGATGTGTCACTTACTGGGCTGCTTAGTGTAGTTTTGATAAAATCACTGATTAATCAGAAGGAGATTTTCATTAGAGGACTACTTGGCTGCTGCCAGGTAATCCAGTCACTTGCGTGTGACTTGTGCGAGTATCGCATCGCACTGCCCGGACCGGCCACGGCTCTCATGACAGTAGCGGGTCAGCATCATAGAAATACATACAGCGGAGCCGCTCCTGGCAGAAGAGAAGCCAGCCAGTCCATGCAGTGTGATCCGATACTCACACGATAGTGTGACTCCAGCCTAACTGCTAGATCTGCAGCCGAGAAAACATTGATTTTATGAAATGACAGCAAACAGCTCAGTAAGTGACACATTGCTGGAATCAGGGTCTCTGTGTGTACATTATGCTGCTCTCAGATGGGGGAGCAAATACCTGGTAACATTCCTTTTAGCTATTTTCATACATCCAACATTCATGATATGAGTATGGATCGCAAAGTCTGGACCAGCTGCAGGCCACCTGACCCGAACTCAATAGCCTCACATATGTTTACGAGTTCAAATTAGGAGACCAAGGCCAGTCTGGTTATTGTGGTCTGTACTCGAGCCATGAGAGTCGACTGTGTGAAATGGTTTTTGCCAGGAGAAAACAGAGCTCACCACCCTTTCCTTTGTATGAGAAATCCTGAACCAGTGGGTGCTAATTTCCTGCTGGTGAGCACAGCAATAAAACCAAAGGCGCAGGGAAGGAAGATTCATCATTTCCATCCGGTAAAATAAATTCTTTCTTTGAAGTCCATTAAAACAAGCAAATTAAAAGGATCCAGAATAACATTGCAGTTGTGACGCGTTTCTGGCTATATGCCCTTAGTCATAGCATATTACTTTAAAGAAAGGCATATAGCTAGAAACGCAATGTTACTATGGATCCTTTGAATCAACTTGTTTCAATGGACTTTAAAGAAAGTAATTTTTTTTACTGGATGGTAGTGCTGGATCGTCCTTCCTTGCTCCTTCAGTCATTTTGTTTCCATATACGAGAAAAATTGATCAATTTGTAGATCAGACTTTGATCAGAGTGTGGTCTGAGTTTCATCAGTTTTTCTTGTATGTGCAGAAGTAAAAAAAAGTTTCTTCCCTTTCTCCTATCTGCCAGTCTGTGAAAAATCAGACTACTGCACTCAGATGCTATCCGAGTGAGTGCCGAATTTTTTTTTTTTCACAAACCCTAAACTTGTATTGCCAAATTTGATCCACCTCTTGGATAAAATTTGAATATGTCTCCATGATTTTCCGCTGACCACTCGGTACACGAATAAAATCACGAACATGTGTATGGCCCCATAGACTAAAACAAGTATTCGTGAAAATTAAAGATTGTAGTCATACAAGAATATTGGACAGCCGTAAGTCTAAAAAGATGAAGAAAAGTATCCCATAGATTGGTGGCTGCAATGGAAAAATCCAGCAGACATGTGAGACAAAGGACCACTCTACTAGTACACCCTGTCTGGTTTTAGTGATGACCCCCACTTGGTGTGTAAGTACGGATGTCAATCAAAAGCAAAGTGGGTGTGCGGATAAGAGAGGAGACCATGACTAATCCTAGCTGCAACACTAACCGCAAGACTTGAAGGAGTGGAGCAAGTCTTCTAGTGCAAGTACTTAAAACAATGTGAGCAATAGAGCAAATTCTTATTTATTTATTATGCATTCTTTATATTCCATTATCATATTCCACAGCGCTTTGGGGCTCACAGTCTATACTCGCTATCAGTATGTCTTTGGAGTGTATGAGGAAATTGGAGAACCTGAAGGAAACCCACATACATATGGGAAGAACATACAAACTCCTCAAAGATGTTGTCCTGTGGTGGATTTGAACTCAGGAACCCAAAGTGCTTAAAAAAATAAATTAAATAAAAAAGAAAATACAGTGTATATGTGTGTGTGTCTGTGTGTGTGTATGTGTGTATATATATATATATATATATATATATATATATATATATATATATATATATATATATATATATATATATATATATATATATATATATATATATATATATATATATATATATATATATATATATATATATATATATATATATATATATATATATATATACACACACATATATATATATATTGTATAAGCCAGTCTAGTAAACAGTTTGCATGTAGCTACGTTTTTCCTTGTTGATGTAATATGGTTACATAATTATAAACGTTTAATGATAAATATCTGCTATTTATTAATAAAAAAGGCATTCTTTTTCTTCTTTCATCAGAATACACTCCCTCCGGGCTCACAGACAAAGGATTCCTCTGACTTATGTGGATACCTGGCAAAATCAGTCCTGCAGCTGCACAGATCGGTGGTGCATTGATGAAGTAGCCACATATCTATTAATTACCATGATTATTTTAATTGCACTATTGGGAGCTTGGGCCAGAAAGGACGAGTACGTGTAAGAGTCCTGTGGAGGACACGTGTCACTGCACGCCATCAAGGTGCATTTATGACATCTTCAGACTGACTATACTTGAGGAAGACAAAAGACATTCTCTTCAAAGTTTTATTTGAAGGATATTTATCATGTAGAGAAAATGCTATGAATGAACTGCCTGGATACAGATTAATGAATGTTTACAGTGTTCTGTACACTTATCAGTGTGTGTTTCGACTGACGTATAATTATGTGTGCGTAAGTGTAATGAAGAGATGTAAAACACATTCATAAGAATGAAATATGCCATAAAGTATGACTAACAATGTGTGAACAGTAAAGAAACAAGTACTTATAGTATTTGTCCGCTTGTGGCCTTTTCATTCCTTAGTCAATAGAATAATTCTCTCTAAGACCGTTATCACATTTGTAAACAGGGAACTGCCACCGGATCAAAAGTAGGATATTTTTGTTTGTTTGTTTTATTGTTTTATATCTTTTTTTTTTTTTTTTTTTAATATTCATCCAGTATGTAGACTGAGAGAATATAGCTTCTAAATACTATAGATTTATGATAAGCTTCCTGGAAACTCCTTTATCAGCAATTGGGAACATGTAAAAGTCCAGTAAGATTAAGATTGTACAAATAGAGAAGAGCAGACTCGCAGATAACTGGGACCGGCGAGTCCCTGCTAAAAATTTTTAAAAATCTGGTTTTGATCCAGAATCTGTTACCCATATAAGTCTATGGGGATCAGAATCCGGTACCCATATAAATCTATGGGGACCAGAATCGGGCAATTTAAAAATGGTCATGGAAGAGACCATCTCTAATCCTATAAGTAAAAAGAAATACACAAACACCGAAAAAAAACGGAGCCTGGAGAGATCGGACATGTTTTCGGTCTCTCCAGGCTCGGATGTAGCAGAGCCAGGACCGTCCTCGTGTGGATTACGTTGGACCTGCAGGGGTGTTTTGGGGGGTTAATAAAGTAGTGAAAGAGGATGATTTTGTATTTTATTCCAAATAAAGGATTTTTCTTGGTGTTTGTATATTTCTTTTTACATATGGGATTAGTGATGGGGGGGTCTCATAGACCCCTACACATCACTAATTGTGGGCTTGATGACAGTGGTGCACAAATATTAACCCCTCATTACCCTGATTGCCACCGCATCAGGGCAATTGGGAAGAACCAGGTAAAGCTTCAAGCTTGTCGCATCTAATGGATGTGACAATCTCAAGCAGCTACAGGTTGCTATTTTTAGGCTGGGACAGCCTAATAACCATAAGCCTCCTCAGTCTGAGAATATCAGCCCCAGCTGTCGGGCTTTATCATGGCTGGGTATCAAAATTCGGGAACCACACGCCGTTTTTTTTTTTAATTATTTATTTACATATTAAAAAAAAAAGACTCATGCGGTACCTCTTATTTTGATACACAGACAAGATAAATGCAGGGCTGGGCGCTGCAGCCTGTAGCCGTGGGCTTTATCTGTGCTGGGTATCATAATATGGGGGGACCCTACGCCAATTGTTTTATTTATTTTAAGACCATGATATAGACCCGCAGCCAGAGCCTGTGTAATGCCTGCCTGGATCAACAGACTCAGGGGGGTGGGGTGGGGGGGGTAATGGACAGACTAGAGGGAAGCCACTAACCAAGCAGGACCCCCAGAACCCTGAAGCCCTTTAACCCCTATACAGGGATTTTAAATTACACAGGGCCCTGGAGACCACTACCTGTGGAAGGCTGCAGTCCGAGGAGAGTGGTCGTCAGGCAGGGTCAAACCAGGAATAGCAGAACAGGGACAGAATCGTCAGACAAGGACGTAATCAGAAAACATACCAGAGGTCAAATCCGGATCAGGCAGCGAGGTACAAAACATCAGGCAGAAGGGTAGTCAGAAAACACGCAGAAGTCAGCACACAGGAATCACAAAACAGAATAGGGCGGACCAGGAGCCAGGAAATCAGAACTATCTCTGGCAGTGGTCATGTGACAGGAGGGGGGAATAAGAAGGGTGTGGTGTCTTCCCAATGGCTGTAGCTGAACGCTGGCAACTTCAGCTGGAAGACACACGCCACCCACAGTCAGCCAGCGGTACTGCAGATCCCAAGATAACCCAGCCCAGTGGATCATCGGGGCCTGCACCCACCGGTGCCGCTGGCATCGACTCCTCTCCCATCACCAGCACCATCCACGGCAGGAACACGGCGTCGCCTAGTGATCGGAGCAGAAGTCGCTGGAGCAGACTCCGGCGGTGACGTAACAGCCTGTGAGTAGTTGAAGTCAAACGCTGTCACATAGGCTGGGGGTGCATCTGACTGTAACCAATCACAGACACCAGGACAGCCAGTGGGTGGGGAAAGCAGTGCATATGCGATGAGATAATGCTTGGCACCAGAAGTGAATGCGCGACCTGGAAGCAGTTTGCCGCCATGACGGATCCTTGGTACATATGAAGCTCTCGCTTATTTTCTTTATTATTCCTGTATTTATTTATTTTTTTTAAATTTCTCGAGTGCCGGATCTGGCTCAAACACCCACCCAATCCTAGGCCCAGCACCCGAGTATCTTTAAAAACTGAGAAGATCCGGACTTTTACGGTCCGGGTCCGCTTATCCCTACGTACAAACAAGAACATAAGCCAAACCAAAATAACAGCTCTCTGTTAAAAGCGGAAAAAATAATTGGTGGGTGTGGATTTTTTCATTTTGTCACTTAGTCACGTTCTCTCACAGTTTAGCTACCGATCGGAGTTGACCTAGGTTATTTTTTAGGTCTTCGATAATATACCATGCAGTCGAGATAATAGGTTGCATGAGTTTTTCTTTTTCCTCCTTATTGCAATATTTCACCACAAACGGTTTACATTTTAATAGAAATCTACCCACCTGCGCTCCCTTATTCGGCCTGCTCATTCTCCATATAATGCTTAAATTGAGTTATCAGTTCTGAGATAGAGGGGATGGAGGATGTTATCCAATATTTAAGGATCAATAAAATAGTGTGCAAAAGTCTTGGAATACCTCTATTTATATTACTGTCTATATCAGAGTTTTCCCAGTAATGCAGAAGTGCTGCTTGAGGCGATAGGGGCATTAGAGCTCCAAAGTATTTTTGCCAGATCTGAGACTGACCCCCAGAAAGAGGAAGTGTCGGAGCAAAGCCAAATACAATGATAAAGGTCTGAATTTTGCAGTCGGAATTTTGGGCATGCAATTAAACTGTCTTAACTAGGACACCTTTAGGAATATTAACCCCTTAACGACCATGGACGGAAAGATCCGTCATGGTGCCCTGGGCCTTAACGACCAAGGACGGATCTTTCCGTCATGGCGTAATCGCGGCACCGGAGCCTCCGGTGACTGCGAAAATTTAGCGTAAACCGCAGATTCGGGGAGGAGGGGACCTGTACCTGACCTCAGGAGGGGTGGTGCCTCCTCCCCGGACCTACGGAGGCTGTGATTGGCTGACGAACGTCGCTCAACCAATCACAGCCACTGTAATGTTCCAGCCACTTAAAGTGACTGAAACATTGAAATCCAGCCCTGGCCAGTGCAGCTATAGCACTGGCCATTGGCTGGAGCTGGGTGACCTCACTGGATCACCCTCCCCCAGCTCCAGTAGCTCTGATTGGAGAGATCGGCCTTGTGACCGCTGTCTCCAATCACAGTGGACCTGTTGCCGGTGACCGCCCCATCAGCTTCACTTGTCGGCCCTGCAGCACGCCAGCACAGTGAGTGTACACAGTGCAATGGCAGGGCGACAAGCTCCGGTCCCATGCTGTTATGAGACCGGAGCACGGGACCCGGAAGTTGCCGCGCTGCCATTGCACTGTATGAAACCGGCCTCCCGATCCGCCGCCGCTGCCCTCCGTGATCTGCCACCCGCACCCCCACACCTCGTATCTGCTGCCCGCACCCTCACCCCCACACCTCCCGATCCGCCGCTGCCCTCCGCGATCTGCCACCCGATCTGCTGCCCGCACCCCCACCCCTCGTATCTGCTGCCCGCACCCTCACCCCCACACCTCCCGATCCGCCGCTGCCCTCCGCGATCTGCCACCCGATCTGCCACCCGCACCCCCACCTCTCGTATCTGGTGCCCGCACCCTCACCCCACACTTCCCGATCCGCCGCTGCCCTCCGCGATCTGCCACCCGATCTGCTGCTCGCACCCCCACCCCTCGTATCTGCTGCCCGCACCCTCACCCCCACACCTCCCTATCCGCCGCCGCCGCCCTCCTTCTGCCACAGTGCCACCGGTCCCCCCCGATCTGCTGCCCGGCCCCTTTCCCTCGTGATCGGCTGCTCGTCCCCTCACCTCCGTGATGTGCTGCCAGCCCCCTCCACTCGAGATCGGCTGCCCGCTTCCTCCTCCGTTATGTGCTGTCCGGCCCCGCCCCCTCTCCGTTATGTGCTGTCCGGCCCCACCCCCTCTCCGTTATCTGCTGCCTGGCCCCGCCCCCTCTCCTCCGTTATGTGCTGCCCGGCACCGCGCCCTCTCCTCCGTTATGTGCTGCGCGCCCCCTCTCCGTTATGTGCTGCCCGTCACCTCTCCTCCGTTATGTGCTGCTCTCCCCCTCACCTCCGTGATGTGCTGCCCGCTCCCCCCCACCTCTCACCCCCGTGATCGGCTACTCGCCCCCTCCCCTGTCACCCCCGTGATGTGCGCTCTCTCCCCTGTCACCCCCGTGATGTGCGCTCCCTCCCCTGTCACCGCCGTGATGTGCGCTCCCTCACCTGTCGCCGCCGTGATGTGCGCTCCCTCACCTGTCGCCGCCGTGATGTGCGCTCCCTCACCTGTCGCCGCCGTGATGTGCGCTCCCTCACCTGTCGCCCCCGTGATGTGCGCTCCCTCCCGTGTCACCCCCGTGATGTGTGCTCCCTCCCCTGTCACCCCCGTGATGTGCGCTCCCTCCCCTGTCACCGCCGTGATGTGCGCTGTCTCCCCTGTCACCGCCGTGATGTGCGCTCCCTCCCCTGTCACCGCCGTGATGTGCGCTCCCTCACCTGTCACCGCCGTGATGTGCGCACCCTCACCTGTCACCCCCGTGATGTGCGCTCCCTCCCCTGTCACCGCCGTGATGTGCGCTCCCTCCCCTGTCACCCCCGTGATGTGCGCTCCCTCCCCTGTCACCCCCGTGATGTGCGCTCCCTCCCCTGTCACCCCCGTGATGTGTGCTCCCTCACCTGTCACCCCCGTGATGTGCGCTCCCTCCCCTGTCACCCCCGTGATGTGTGCTCCCTCACCTGTCACCCCCGTGATGTGCGCTCCCTCCCCTGTCACCCCCGTGATCTGTGCTCCCTCACCTGTCACCCCCGTGATCTGCTGTCCGCTCTCCCTCACCTCTCACCCCCATGATCTGTGCTCTGCTCACCTGTCTCCTCCGTGATCTGCGCTGCGCTCCCTCCCCCACCTCTCACCCTCCCCGATCTGCTGCCTCCTTCATCTCCTGTGATCCAGCTGCCTACATCCATCCCCCCATCCCCCCTCCCCCCATCCTCTGCCGCTCCTGCATCCACTGCGCCCTCTCCCATCCGCCCCCACCCTATCCCAGCCGCCGTCTCACAATCACAGATGCTCCCTTTATATGCCGCTGCCCCCCCATCTGCCGCCCCCCCCATCTGCCGCTGTTTTTTTTTTCTATGCCATGGGGGTCTAGTTTCCAAAATGGGGTCACATGTGGGGGAGCTCCACTGTTTCGGCACCTCAGGGGGTCTCCAAACGCAACATGGAATACGCTAATTATCCCAGACAATTTTGCGTTTGAAACGTTAAATGACGCTCCTTGCCTTCCGAGCCCTGCTGTGCGCCCAAACATTTTATTTCCACCACATATGAGGTGTCTGTGTACTCAGGAGAAATTGCACAATACATTTTATGGTGCAATTTTTCCTGATACCCTTGTGAAAAAAAAGCTACCTGGTTGAAGTAACAATTTTGTGGTAAAAAAATTTTTTTTTATTTTCACGGCTCAACTCTATTAACTTTTGTGAAGCCCCCAGAGGCTCAAAGTGCTCAATAAACATCTAGATAAATTCCATGAGGGGTCTAGTTTCCAAAATGTGGTCACATATGGGGGAGCTCCACTGTTTCGGCACCTCAGGGGCTCTCCAAACGCAACATGGTGTGGCTAACGATTCCAGCTAATTTTCTGTTCAAAAAAGTCAAATGGCGCTCCTTCCCTTCCGAGTCCTGCCGTGCGCCCAAACAGTGGTTTTGCGCCACATATGAGGTATCTGCGTGCTCAGTAGAAATTGCCCAACAAATTTTGGGGGGGGGGGGGGTCATTTAATCCTGCTACCCTTGTGAATATGCAATATTTGAGGCTAAATTAACATTTTTGTTGCAAAAAGTAAAATGTTCATTTTTTCCTTCCACATTGCTTTAGTCACTGTGAAGCACCTGAAGGGTTAATAACCTTCTTGAATGTGGTTTTGAGTAGCCTGAGGGGTGCCGTTTTTGGAATGGTGTCACTTTTGGGTGTTTTGTGTCATGTAGACCTTTCAAAATCGCTTCAAATGTGATGTGGTCCCTAAAAAAAGTGGCTTTGTAAATTTTGTTGTAAAAATGAGAAATTGCTCATAAACTTTGAACCCCTATAACTTCCTTAAATTTTTTTTTTTTCCTAAAATTGTTCTGATGTAAAGTAGACATGTGGGAAATGTTATTTATTAATTATTTTGTGTCATATGTCTCGTTGGTTTTAGAGCATAAAAATTCAAAGTTTGAAAATTACAAAATTTTAAAAATTTTCGCGAAATTTCCGTTTTTTTCACAAAGAAACGCAAAAAATATCGGCCTAAATTTACCACTAACATGAAGCCCAATATGTCACGAAAAAACAATCTCAGAATCACCGGGATCCGCTGAAGCGTTCCAGAGTTATAACCTCATAAAGTGACACTGGTCAAAATTGCAAAAAATGGCCTGGTCTTTAGGGTCAAAATAGGCTTGGGGCTGAAGGGGTTAAAAGCATAAGTAACCCTGTGCATAATTTTAAACTGAATCTCTTTCCAGGATTCGTTAATGATATTTTTCTGAAAAGTATACCAACCCACTCTTATCTTAGAAGGAACATCAATATCTTTCATTAGTAATCTCAAGTATTTGAAGAACATTTCTGGGATATACCTGCAATAATCTAGGCTTAATCAAGGAGTATAACACTGATATGGAAGGAGTTCCCACTGGATGAAGAAGAATGGTATCAAGTTCATTCTGTTTAGATTCAAACATAATGTCCCTTGGACATAATGGAGAGTTCAATTTGTTCATATTGGAAATAGTGGGAAGGGTGTAGATGGTATTTTTCAACGCACTCCCTGTTTGTTAACCATCTGAATTTTTTGAATGTATTAGATGAGAACCTTAGATATACCAGCTCCACGCCACACACAATTGAGTTTATTCTCCATACCTTGGGAAAACTCAAAGGAAGAGGCTTTGATATTCCAAAGGAAAGACTATATTTTTTCCGGACCGCCTTCCAGGTTGAGATCGTATCCTTGAAAACTACCGAGTGTTTAATTGCAGGCGGTAGAGAGGTTAAACAAGAGTGTAAAATTGCTGTCAGATTAAGAGGGAAGCATAGTCTGATTCGAGATTAGAGTCTATGTGTATGTCTATTGTGCAGCCAATCTATGATATAGCGAGTGAGACACACCAGATTATGATTTCTGACACTAGGAAAAATAATACCCCCTCCAACTTAGAGGACGTGAGTTTAATCAAACTGACTCCGGGACGTTTTTTCCCTAGTGGGAATGGCTAAAGGCTTTATTAAGGGCATTAATGTCGGAGTGTTTGAGTAGCAGCGGAAGGGTCTGTAGTTGGTACACCAGCTTGGCCATACTTATCATTTTGCTAAGATGAGCTCTACCCATAAATCACAATGGAATATCCTGCCAGGATTTTAGTTGGGTAATAATTTGTTCAATAGGGGAGGATAGTTGAGGGAATAGCGACGATTGTGTTTGTCCTATTTCAATTCTAGGAACGACGATGCAACGGCTATACCTCCTAGAGTAATATTTTGGAGGGTTGTCTTTCCACTTTCAGTTAAGGGGAGTAGTTTGCACTTGTTAATATTAATATTAAACCCCGAATAAGAGCCAAATAACTTTGCTGTTATTTTTTCCGGCTTCTAGCCTGTGTTTTTGGCTTTTGTTTTGTTTTTTTTTTCAAATCCACCATAGTGTTCCTGCCTATTTAGTGCCAATATTTCTGGTCTTTAAAAAGGGGCGTTTCTCACAGGGTAATAATGCAGTGCACAAATCAAGTCTAGACAAAAAGACTCATATTAATGTCCAAAATAGAGAAAGCATTTAAAGAGTACAAAAACAATAAGGTATACCTATAAATTACAGCTTTAATAGTTACTCCTGGGAGATAAATAAAAATGTTGTACTGTACCTGCACTCATACACTATAAAGCTGAGATGCCCAGTGCTGTTCTATTATGTTTAAAACACATGTAATTTAGTATGACAGTAGCTGCTCCTCTCCCCTCCCGTCTGGGACATTACATCACAGACCAGTGTGAAGCTCCGTGCTGTGAGTATCAGGCAGTCTCCTGATGCTTCTATCCAGAGAACAGTGTGCTTGGCCATGCCCAGTGGCATACTACCAATGGCGGCAGACCACACAGCCAGTTTGGGGGTCTGTGAGTCGGCAGGCCGCGATGCCAGCACAACATCAGGCCCCCCCGCCTGTCATCACACTTTCAACTGTATCTGCATCGTGGATGTTGAAACAGTTGAAAGCAATGATGAAAGAGGGAGCGCTCTGCTGTCCACTTCCTCCTTTATCATTCTTCTGCAGCGTCTGAGATCTGACAGCTGAGCGCAGAGGGTGAGGACGACACTTTATCGTGCCCGCTGTGTAAAGCATTGAAGACACAGCTTCAGAACACTCCCTGCTTAGAGCAGAGCAGTGGGTAACCATGGAGAGGTGACTATTTACTTATTTTTTTAAATCGGTGAGTACATGGTAGCCATAATACTACATGGATAATTATGGTAAATATGCGCTGTGCATAAACTGGTCAGATAGTGGCAAAAGCACATGCAAGATGCATACGGCCCCCCATGATAAAGGTTGGAAGATCACAGGTGCAGAATGCCTATAAAACAACCACCCCCAGCCTATTATAACAGGAGGGGGAGGTTGCTGGCAAAAAACTGCACACAAATAAGATCTAATATAAGGCGTCAGTCACACAGATACGTGCAATGCACAGTGTCCAGGCAAAGCCTATTGATCACGCCCTTCTATTAGGTCAGGCGGGCTGCCCAGTACCTAGGTGCACTGGCACAATGGACAGACATCCCAGGGGACCGGCTACATCCTGCAAAATTGTCCTATGATGAGGTTTTTTTTTTATGTGGTTAGGGACTCGTAAGCGTGGGGACCCTTGACGTATGGGTTACGGGCTTATATATTATGGCCAAAATATGACCAATACCTCACATTTATTATCAATTTTATCATTTTATTATCGCACAATTTTGCAGGATGTAGCCGGTCCGAATCTGGATCAAACAGCCGGAATCTTGTGCCCAGGCTACCCGGGGAACTTTGAAACCGCAAGGATTGGGACTTTTACAGTCTGGGTCTGCCCATTACCCTTTTGGTTTTATTTATTGGGTGTTTTTAATGTTTTTCTTTAGTAGTTGTGGATTTTTTTTTAATTTGATGAAATTTAAGTATTTGTATATGTTTGTCTAATAATGCACTGCAACATAAAGACACATCCCCAGAGAAACCAGTGAGCAATGCCACCTTGGAAAAGACTATACAAAGTAGCACTAAATTAAAATCCTTATCATTGGAACCATATGGCAGATGAATAAAATAAAGAGTACAAACTGGCCACTTTTAACCTTGTGACCGGTCAAAAGTGACCGGTCGTACAGGATACCCAATTCTAAGGGGTCTATAATAGAAATGTTCTTTTTGTTTGGGGCACTGGGACCTTGTGGGCTTCCCTAGTCTCCAGGCCTGGGATGCAACGGAAACCCCTGCATCCACTACAGTTACATCTCCTTTTTACAAGCCAAAACATACTGTAGAACAGGAATGAGTCTTTCAAATATAGTTTCTCTCTGTAGGTTCTACTCCTGATTTTGGCTTACATATGCTGCACCTGATACATGATGGTGTTATTGCCAGTATTCTGGTAAAATCTGATATTTGCACAAATATTTTGCGGGACTTGGTGATTTCGAGCCAGCTTCCACTAAAGCGAGGAGACCTGGGGCATGGCAAAACCTGCTCAACATATTCATGAAAGGTTGGGTGTAACTTACACCAGAAATCTTACTCCAGTCTGTGACTGAGCTCACATTCCTAGCGGAGACACACACCAGTTGTAAGATGTGCCAAAATTCTTTAAGTGACATCCTTAATGACATCCTACTCAGCATGCCCATCATTAAAGGAGTTGTCTACTACTGGACAACCCCAGCTTAATCACTGCAGGAGTCCATTTAAAATAAAAGCAATCTATACTCACCTCCTGCAGCGGCGACGCTCCAGCAATGTTGGAGAGGGATGTGACATTGTTGTCACATGCACGCCACAGACAATGAGCGGATCACTCGACAACTGCAGCCTTTTCTATTTTGTCAGAGCAAACATCCAACCTTACCAGTTGGGGATACAGACCAAAAAGGGCACCTGTATAAGAACAATATATAGGCCCTTTGCAGTCCAGTAGTTCTATACCATAAGCTACTTGCTGCTCTGGAGGAGACAGTGGGCCCTCTTACCCCTTTTGCCTGTGTGCGGCTGCACCAATGATATGTACGCCCATGAACTTGATGGAATATTGTTGAGCTACAGAGATGGGCCTCCACTGATTGGCTATAGCCTTCACATGACATATCTAGTCACTCACGCTTCAAAAAAAACAACCAACCAACATTGCTGTAAGCAAATACTCCTTTAAAGGGAATGTGTCTACAGCTTTTTGCTTTTTAATCTGAGAGCAGCATAAGGCTCTGTGCGCACTTACCGGATTTTGCCGCGGATTTTTTGCGGATTTGCTGCATGTTTCGCTGCAGAAAATGTTCATAACATCTCTGCAGTGAATCACCAGCAAAACCTATGGGAAAAAAAAATCCTGTGCGCACTAGGCGGAATTTGACTGCTGCATGTTTTGCTGCGGGACTCTCGCATCAAAAACAATTGCATGTCAATTCTTTTCCGCACATCGCTGCGGGATTTCACTCCATTGACTCCAATGTAATCGTGAAATCCCGCAGGGAATAACGCAGGCAGCAAATTCTGTGCGGTTCACTGCGTTTTCCTGCGTTAATCCCTGCAGTATTTCGCGGTTTACCTCCGGTAATGTACATCGCTTGCCTGCGGTATTGCAGGGAAGTGATGTCATTACAGGAAGAGGAAGCGGAGCAGAGAGTAACACACACATCACACACACAGACACAGACACATAGAAAGCAAACGGAAATATAGAAAACAAAACACGCGGGCTCCGCTGTATATTTACCGTCCAGCCGAGGTAAGCACACAGTGGCGGCCCGGTATTTTCAGGCTGGGGAGGGCGAGGGGCAGGGTTAATGTCCCCCGCCTTACTCCCACCTCCCGCAGCCGAGAATATTAGCCGAAGCTGCCCCGGGACTGTCGCATGCATTATGCGGCAGTACCGGCGTGTCCCCGGCTCTTCCTGCCGCCGTGTAGCAGTGGCAGTCAGGGTAATACAAGGGGTTAATGGTGGCGGATCACCGCCATTAACTCCAGGCTTGATCATGGCAGCGTCTATGTGACAGCTGACATGATCAACCCGTAAGTAAAGTGAATAAAACACAGACACTGAAAAATCCTTTATTTTAAATAAAACACAAACAAGCCTCGTTCACCCTTTTATTAACCCCTCCCGAAACAAAGCTCCGGCGTAATCCACAGCTCCTGCGTCCTGCGATGCTTGCACCCAGCCGCGACTGACACAGACACTGCTGAATGCAGCCTCGCAGCGAGACAGCAGAGAGGTAACCACAGGGCATTTCCCACGGCCGGTAATGTGAACTCACTGCCGATCGTGGGAAATGCAGCGATCTGTCCTCTATCTATCTATCCCTCTATCTATCTATCTGTCTATCTATCCCTTTATCTATTCTTCTGTCTCTTTATCTATCTATCTACTATCTAAGAAGGAAATGATTTTTTTTTTATTTTTTTTTTTTCAATGTGCTTTATTGCATTGAATGCAATAAAGCACATGTACCAACCTGCACGCGGCAAAACCGCGGCAATACCGCGAACAATACTGCGGTAAAACCATTGCAAACCGCATGCGGTTTTCGGGTGCGGTTTGCCGCGGTTTTTTACCGCAGGTGCGGAAATCTTTCAGTGCCTGCGGAATTTTCTTGAGAAAATTCCATTTTCCAGTGTGCACAGGGCCTAATGTAGGTTTTGAGGCTCTGATTCCAGGGATGTGGATGTGTTACTAGTATATGTGCTGTAGTTTTACTACAATCAGTGTTTAATAACCAGGAGATTATCACTACAGGACTAGTTCTTACTTGACAGCAATCAGGCTAACCTGTAAAACCCTGACACCACCACTGATTGGCAGCTTGCTCACAATGCACAGTGTACACAAGAATCTGCTAGTCAGGGATGTGGGCAGAAGCATACACAGCCCAGACGTCTTAGCTCTACTACATCTACAAATAGAGATAACAAAAATTTTAGCAAAACTACACCAAGCAGTCTAGTAAGTGACACAGCACTGGAAACAGGCTCTCTGCTACTAGTTAATTCTGTTGTCACGATTCTTCCACTCAGTGCATCTTGGACGCAATGAGTGATTGCTGTACTATGGAATTAGGGTGTGCTTAAATTGTCCAATCTGATACTTGGAGGTGCTGGGTTTCTTCAGGCGTTTCCTGTGATTGCCCAGCTACTTAGCTGAGCAGTTAATTCCAGAATGCTGCCAGTTGTTGCATTCTGCTCTTTGGTGCTTGTTGGCCTAGTTGATCTGTGTACTATGTTCTGATTTATTGCTGCCAGACTTTTGACCTCATCTGACCTTGTTTCCCTTCTCCCTTTGCCCTAAACTGTTATGCTCCAGGTATTCTGACTTCGGACTGTGACCTGACTACGCCTCTGTCTACCCCCTCAATTTCTGATATGCTCTCCTCGTATCTGACCCCGGAATGTTTTACCCTCATGACTTGTCCATGTAGCGATTAGCATCACAACTGCTCTTAGATGCCAAAGCAAACACCTGTTGACAGATTTCCTTCAAGTCATCAGTGCCACATAAAACACTGTTTTTAAGAAAAAGAAAGAAAAAAACAAACAGTAAGCCTTAGGTGAAGCTTTATAAAGTTGAGATTAAAATTGTCCCAGGCGCTGTGTGTTTTGTCTGCAGATGTCATCATAATCTATAGGTCTCAAATTCTTAAACTGTCACCTTTACAATATAATGGTGTCTAATTAAAGAGAACCTATTGGCACGCTTTTGTAATGTAGGGTAAAGCCATGGCTGTAATGTTGCTGTAATAAAGATTAAAGTGACATCTTTGATTAAGAAATTTGCTTTGCTATTCTTTAATCACCATTTGAAGTTTTCAGCTAATTAGATTTCAGTGCACAGGAGGCTGGACTGTACACTGAATTTTCTCTTCCCCCTCTATGATTTCATGGCCCTTCTGCCTACCTCCCAGTCTGTGATTTCTCAGCCCCTCCGCCTGCCTCTGGTCTGTGATTCCTCAGCCTTTTTGGCTACCTCCAGTCTGTAATTCATCAGCCCCTCCGCCTGCCTCCGGTCTGTGATTTCTCAGCCCCTACGCCTGCCTCTGGTCTGTGATTCCTCAGCCTTTTTGGCTACCTCCAGTCTGTGATTCCTCAGCCCCTCCGCCTGCCTCCGGTCTGTGATTTCTCAGCCCCTCCGCCTGCCTCCAGTCTGTGATTCCTCAGACCTTCTGCCTGCCTCCAGTCTGTGATTCCTCAGCCATTCCGCCTGCCTCCGGTCTGTGATTCCTCAGCCATTCCGCCTGCCTCCAGTCTGTGATTCCTCAGCCATTCCGCCTGTCTCCTGACTTTGAATTACAGATCACTGTGCAGATTTCAAACAGATGAGGCAGGTCATTCACACACTGGAGGCAGACTATGTGGCTGAGGAATCACAGACAGGGAGGACAAGACCCAGTGTACAGTCCAGCCCCTGTGCACTGAAACATAATTAGGCAAAAACTTCAAATGGGGATTAAAGAAGAACAACAAAACGTATTTCTTCACCGTAGGTATCTATCTAATCATTACAGTATTACAGTGCCATTGCAGCCATATCTTTA
Organism: Anomaloglossus baeobatrachus; assembly: GCF_048569485.1. Taxonomy (NCBI): domain Eukaryota; kingdom Metazoa; phylum Chordata; class Amphibia; order Anura; family Aromobatidae; genus Anomaloglossus; species Anomaloglossus baeobatrachus. Next base: position 362,631,440 of record NC_134356.1, read on the forward strand.
CACTACTATATCATGGTGACTGGTTCTCTTAAAGGCTACATTCACAGATCAGTGTGGGGTAGGTTCACACAAGCGTATTTTCATTCTACGTGCTGTTCATAAAAAAAACAGACAGCACATGCATGAATGTGACTCAATGTGGCAGTGCTGACGAGCAATTTCTTTCACCGACTGAATCTGTTTTTAAAAAAAAATTGCAGTAAGTACTAGTTTCTTCAGCGTGTCTGATAAGACAAGTCTATGGATTCTGGATAAAACTGATGATTTTTTTTATATATATGCTTGTGTGAACTTGGCCTGAGTATTCTTAATATTATCTGAGAGAAATGGACCAATTTTTTTCCTCAGGTGTCGTACACTTACCTTCCATCAGTTATTTTCTCATCCCTTTTTTGTCTTGCACTGAGGCAGGTTGACTGAACTTTTCTTTATCTATTGACTCTTAACAATGGAACTCTGACTTACAAAAACACATGTTTTGGCAGGAAAAAAGCAGCTGGAAAAATATGCATATTTTTTATTGCAATTGCGTGTTTTTTCACATGCTTTTTTCCATGCTTTCTTTTGTGCGTTTTTTTAAATCATGGTGACCGCGGAGGTTCAGGTGCTGTACCCTCGCGATTGCCGCCGGGTCACCGGCAGATGTTACAGCTGGGAACCGGCTCCCACGGCCCGGAGCTGTGCCTGCGCCGTTCCCGGCAATTTAACCCCCTCAATGCTGCGATCAGTGCCATCACAGCATTCAGAAGGCATGGAGAGGGATCTCTTACCTCTCCCTGGCGATTAGGTCCCTGGAATGCCATCACAGGGACCAGATCGCTGCCATAGTAACCCTGGGTCGTCACCATAATGACCCCAGGTTACGGAGTGCCTCGCACACCATGTTGTATGCATAGTATGTGAGGCGAAGTGCTGTGCTATAATCCCCTGTAGTGATAAAGGACTACAGGGGATTATAGAAACGCAAGAAATAAACGCAGAAACAATTGACATGCTGCTTCTTTTTTTCAGCAAAAAAATCTTTCCTGAGCAGAATGAAGGAACCGTTTTTCCAGGATAACCTTGAATGCGGCTTAATTCATACATCCTTCCCAAAGTTTAACCTGCCCAATTCCAGCCTTGCTGAAGCATCCCCAGATCATCACCGATCCTCCACCAAATTTCACAGTGGATGCAAACACTGTAGCTTGTACGCCTCTCCAGGTCTCCGTCTAACCATTAGACGACCAGGTGTTGGGCAAAGCTGAAAATTAGGTAAAGAAAATTCAAAAATCATCTTTGCGAAGGAAGTATGAATAAAGCTACATACAAGGTTATCCTGGAAAACAGTTGCTTCCTTATTATTAATTAATTTTACTTTTTCCCACAAAATTGTTAGAGTAGCCTCAAATTTTGCATTTTCACAAGGGTAACAGGAGAAAATGCACCACACAATTTGTTGTGCAATTTCTCCTTAGTATACTAGTGGAGAACTACTATTTGGGTGTATGATAGGGCTTGGAAGGGAAGGAGTGTTTTTTGATTTTTGGAGCGCAAAAGTGGCTGGAATAGATAGCTGACGCCATGTCAGGTTTGCAGAGCTCCTGAGGTTGCCTAAATAGTGGAAACCCCCAACAAGTCCCCCTATTTTGGAAACTACACCTCTCAAGGAAATTATTTAGAAGTATGTTGAACAGATGCAATGTCGCATTTGGAGAGCCCCTGATGTACCTAATTAGTGGAGCTGCCCTACAAGTGACCCCATTTTGGAAACTAAACCCCTCACGGGATTTATCTAGATGTTTGGTGAGCACATGGAACCCATGGGTGTGTTATAGAATTCTATAAAGTTGAGACGTGAAAAGTAAAAATACATTTTTTCCACAAAAATGTTGTTTAGCTCAATTTTGTTTTCATTTTCACAAGGGTGACAGTAGAAAGTGTACAATACAATTTGTTGTACAATTTCTCCAGAGTACAAAGACACCATATGTGGTAGAAAATTACTGTTTGGGCGCATGGCAGGGCTTGGAAGGGAAGGAGCACTATTTGAATTTTGGAAAGCAAAATTATCTGTATTCAATAGCAGACGCAATTTCGCGTTTGCAAAGCCCCTCAGATGCCTAAACAGTGGAACCCCCCCCCCAAGTCACCCCATTTTGAAAACTACACCCCTCAAGGGAATTTATCTAGATGTATGGTGAGCACTTTGAACCCCAAGTGGTTCACAGAGTTTTAGAACGTTAAGTCGAGAAAATACAAATTCATATTATTCCCACAAAAATGTTGTTTTAGTCCCAAAGTATGTAAGTTAATGAGAGTAATAGACAAGAAATGCACCATACAGTTTATTGTGAAATTTCTCAAGTAGGGTCACGCCCCATATGTGGTGGAAAACTACTAGTTGAGTGCTCAGGAAGGCTCAAAAAGGGAAGGAGCACCATTAAACTTTTGGGAAGCAACATTTTCGAAAATCGTTATAATAAGGAGGAAAATGAATCTTTTAATTTTTTACTCATATTCTCCTAAGTTTGCCAATACCCTATAAGTGGTCTGAAAATACCTCTGAGACACAGTGCAAAGCTCAAAAGGGAAGGAGCACCATATTGGAGCTCAGATAAAGTTGGAATAGTATGGGGTGTCACGTCACATTGGGTGAGCCCCTGACATGCAGGAAAAGCAGAACCCTCAATAAGTGACCTGATTTTACAAAAGTACATCTCCCAATGAATTCAGATAGGGATGCAGTGCATTGATCATAGTGACATCACAGGTGTGTCACAAACTTTTATAATGTTACTTGGTGAAGACAAAATAATACAATTTTTACAACTAAAATGTCGTTTTAACCCCAGATTTCCAATTTTCACAAAAGGAATAGGTAAAAAGGCCCTATAATGTGTCACACAATTTTTCTTGAGCATGACAATACCCCACATGTGACAGTACAGTACTGTTTGGCCACACGACAGGGCTCGGGAAGGAAGGAGCACTATTTGATTTTTGGAGCACAAATTTTACTAGAATAGCTTGCAGATTCCATTTGCAGTGCCCCTAAGTGACAGAAAAGCAGAAACCCCCTCACGTGACCACATGTTGGAAATTACACCCCTCTGGGAATTCATCTGCGGCTGTAGTGACTATTTTGTCTCTGGAGAAAATGCCATGAAGTCAAACACAGTGAATGTTGCAGAATTAAAAATTTCAAATAAGCCCTTGTACTTCCCTGTACATTATAGTGCCCGTACATTGTGCCCAGCTCATTTTTCTAGAGACACACATCCCATACATTAAGCGGGCTCCCCAAACATATGGACAGTAATTTTGGTTTAGGCACATTGCGGGGCTTAACAGGAAGTGGGGCATTTGGATCTGAGAGCACAGGTTTTGCTGGCTTTTTTTGGGGGGGTGGTGGTGAGGGGGGCAGCTATAACGCTTTTTCAGTTTTCAGACCCTTTGTGCTACCAGTAACATGGAAGCCTCCTATATATCCTTTAACATATAATGGACCTGAGTGAGGACGTTTTTCTGTGCTTTGAATTGAATGTTATTTTGTAGCAATTTGGGTACAGAACATTTTGGATAAATTCACATTTATTCTGTACTCTATTCTGAGCACTTACATTAGGGTTTCCATCAACATCTCTGAAAAACAGTACATGATTCAGGTGAAACACTAGACAGATCCATTCACTATAATGAGGTATGCCAGACTTCGTTTGGACTCTTTTCAGCGGTGTTCATCTTTTCAAAGGTGCACAAAACTGTTGACCCCCTCACTCACTACAGTGAATTTTCCATTGGGAATTTTGTCTGAATCACATTTTTTTTTTTTTAGAGAACTACTAATAATCTCCCATGTAAGCAGTCAGGGTAGAGAGCAGGATAAATATGAGCTGAGCCTAAAGGCCACTTTACACGCAACGACGTTGTTGCGTGTGAAACCTACGAACAACCGCTAACTATCAAAAATACTCATCATATCGTTGATTGTTGACACGTCGTTCTAATCTCAAATATTGTTGCTGCTGCAGGTACGATGTTGTTCGTCTTGCCTGCGGCAGCAGACATCGCTATGTGTGACACCGCAGGAACGAGGAACAACATTGTACCTGCAGCCGCCGCCAAAGAGGAAGGAAGGATGTGGGCGGGATATTTAGGCCGCTCATCTCCGCTTCTATTGGGCGGCCGCTTAGTGACGCCGCACGAACCGCCCTTTAGAAAGGAGGCGGTTCGCCGGCCACAGCGACGTCGCTAGGCAGGTAAGCATGTGTGACGGGTGTTAGCGATGTTGTGCGCCACGGGCAGCGATTTGCCCATGACGCACAACCGACGGGGGCGGGTGCTTTCACCAGCGACATCGCTAGCGTTGTCGCTGCGTGTAAAGCAGCCTTTAGTGTGATATTTGGGAGGCAGAATAAACAAACAAAAAAAAAAACAGCTGATGAATTGTCTTTATTACTATTTTTCATGCTTTTCAACTTGGGGTACAAGTGATAAGGTGGCTTTATTCCTCAAGTCAGTACGATTACAGCGATACCAGATTTATATTTTTTTTAGGTTTGGCTACTATCACATCAAAAAATGTTTTTGTTTTTTTATTTTACAAAATAAAGGCTTTTTACATTAATGAATTTTGAAGTCTATAGTTTTTTTTCATTTTTTTCTCGACAGTCATGTAAGGACTTGTTTTTGCAGGATAAGTTGACGTTTTAGTGGTATGACTTTGGGCCAAATATTTTTTGATTGTTTTCTAGTCTGCTTTTTGTAAGACAGAATCAAGAAGAAACAGCAATTTAGGAATTAGTTTTTTTTTTTTATGCCATTCACCGTGTCATAAAAAGAGATGACAGCTTTATTTTTCGGTTTATTATGATTACAGCGATAACACATTTATATTTTTTGTATGTTTAGCTACATTTACACTATAAATAAAAAAAAAAAATAAAAAAAGCTTTTACACTGCTGAATTCTCAGAGCTATAGCGTTTTTATTTTTTCAATGATGGAGCTGAATGGCAGCTTGTTTTTTTTTTGTGGGACAAGATGACGTTTTCAGCTATACCATTTTTGTTTACATATAACTTTTTGTTTGCATTTTATTCCACTTTTATGTTGCTGTATGACGAAAAGATAAATTAGTGAGACAGTTTTATAGATCAGGTTGTTCCTAAGGATACTTTCACACTTGCGTTGTCTTCCTTGCGTTACAATCCGCCCTTTTGGAAAACCGCGGAATCCGTTAACGGATTCCGCTGTTTCCCATAGACTTGTATGGTTGACGGATTGTACCAAAAGGACCTGCATTGCTTCCGCTGGGCGACGCTCCGTTGCTTCCGCCCAGCGGGAGGAACGCAGCATGTAATGTTGTTTTGAGCAGCGGAATCCTCAGGATTTCACTGCACATGCTCTTTTTTTTTTTATTTAAATCACAAACTTTATTTTGGCTCGCGGTGGCCGAACGTTCAGCTGAGCGCTCACCCGCCGGCATGTGAAAGCGCTCAGCTGAGCGACCGGCCGCCGGCATGCCCGGCCGTCGGCAAGTGACAGCTCTCAGCTGATCGCCCACCCGCCGGCATGCCCGGCCGCCGGCAAGTGACAGCTCTCAGCTGATCGCCCACCCGCCGGCATGCCCGGCCGCCGGCAAGTGACAGCGCTCAGCTGATCGCCCACCCGCCGGCATGCCCGGCCGCCGGCAAGTGACAGCGCTCAGCTGAGCACCCGCCCGCCGGCATGCCCGGCCGCCGGCAAGTGACAGCGCTCAGCTGAGCACCCGCCCGCCGGCATGCCCGGGCGCCGGCAAGTGACAGCGCTCAGCTGATCACCCGGCGGCCGGCTGCAGGGAGCGATCAGCTGATCACCCGGCGGCCGGCTGCAGGGAGCGATCAGCTGATCACCCGGCGGCCGGCTGCAGGGAGCGATCAGCTAATCACCCGGCGGCCGGCTGCAGGGAGCGATCAGCTGATCACCCGGCGGCCGGCTACTGGGAGCGATCAGCTAATCACCCGGCGGCCGGCTACTGGGAGCGATCAGCTGATCGTTCACAATAGTCTGCCGCCGGTAAAACTAAAAAAAAAAAAAAAAATCAAAACGGATTCCGTTGTTTTGCAGCATCCGTTGTGCCACTATATGCAACACATCCGTTACATCCGTCACACAACGCAATGCAATGGATACCGTTCAACGCAAGTGTGAAACTAGCCTAACGCAGGGATAGCAAACGTGTGTACATTTTTAAATATTTTCGTTTTTACATAGATATACGTATTTACTGGTATATTTTTTTGTTCTTTATTTTCTGATTTTTTTTAAGAAATAATTTTTACAATTTTTTTCTAAATTTTTTACTTAGTCCCTATATGGGACAGTAAGTTTCATTAGTCTGATCGCTGATATAATGTATTACAATGCATCTGCATTGTAATAAATTATTCCAGTCAGTGAGATTCTGACAGAAGCCTTTTAGACCATGCTTCTGGTATGGTCTAAGAGGTTTGCCGTAGCAGGCTGACCCAGAGGTCATCATCACAACCTAAGGTTCCCATGGCAATGATGGGGCCTTGTGATTGTCACAGGGGCGCTGATCGGACGGGAGAGGCAGTTCCCTCCCTCTCGCAGCCTCCTACATATTGCAATCGATATCAATTGCAGCATTGTCTGTGAGAGTTGGGTCTCAGCTGTCACATAAGCCATGCTCCCGACAGTGGTCAAATGTGCACAGCCCATGTACCACACGATCGCCATGACATACCCATACGTCATAGGTCGGGAACCCCTTCCCAACCATGACATGTATGTTGTGAAAGGGTTAATAATATTCCCCATCCATTACTTTATGGAGCCACAATATGGAATAATCTAATTGTATTGAGGCAACAACTGTTGGCGCACTTATTAGAAAATGTAAGAAACACAAGATGACAGTGAATCTTTCTTGGTCTGGGGCTCCATGCAAGATTTTGCCTCATTGGGAAAGGCTGATCGGAGAAAGGTCAGGAATCAGCTGGAAACTACACTGGAGGACCAGGTCAATGACCTGAAGAGAGCTGGGACAACAGTCTCAAAGATTACAGTTAGTAACACACTATGCCGTCATGGATTAAAATCCTGCAGGGCACACAAGGTACGTCTGCCCAACATGGTAGTGGGAGTCGGGTCCAAATTTGCTCCTGATGAAATCAGACTCTACGGTAGTTACGCCACACGTTAAAGATCTTTTAAAGCCATATATAAGTAGTGGTCAGGTAATCAGTTCAGAAATTAATTTAAAAATGGGACTTAAGGGCTTTAAGCAACTCTTCTGAATATATATACAGTACAGACCAAAAGTTTGGACACATCTCATCTCTAGAACAACTGTTAAGAGGAGACTTTGTGCAGCAGGCCTTCATGGTAAAATAGCTGCTAGGAAACCACTGCTAAGTACAGGCAACAAGCAGAAGAGACTTGTTTGGAATAAAGAACACAAGGACTGGACATTAGACCAGTGGAAATCTGTGCTTTGGTCTGATGAGTCCAAATTTGAGATCTTATGATCCAACCACCATGTCTTTGTAGAAAAGGTGAACGGATTGACTCTACATGCCTGGTTCCCACTGTGAAGCATGGAGGAGGAGATGTGATGGTGTGGGGGTGCTTTGCTGGTGACACTGTAGGGGATTTATTCAAAATTTAAGGCATACAGAACCAGCATGCCTACCACAGCATCTTGCAGCGGTGTGCTGTTCCATCCGGTATGCGTTTAGTTGGACCATCATTTATTTTTCAACAGGACAATGACCCCAAACACACCACCAGGCTGTGTAAGGGCTATTTGACTAAGAAGGAGAGTGATGGGGTGCTACGCCAGATGACCTGGCCTCCACAGTCACCAGACCTGAACCCAATCGAGATGGTTTGGGGTGAGCTGGACCGCAGAGTGAAGGCAAAAGGGCCAACAAGTGCTAAGCATCTCTAGGAACTCCTTCAAGACTGTTGAAAAACCATTTCCGGTGACTACCTCTTGAAGCTCATCAAGAGAATGCCAAGAGTGTGCAAAGCAGTAATCAAGGCAAAAGGTGGCTACTTTGAAGAACCTAGAATATAAGACCTATTTTCAGTTGTTTCACACTTTAAGTATTTCATTCCACATGTGTTAATTCATAGTTTTGATGCCTTCAATGTGAATCTACAATTTTCAGAGTCTTGAGAATAAAGAAAACTCTTTCAATGAGAAGGTATGTCCAAACTTTTGGTCTGTACTGTAATATATATATATATATATATATATATATATATATATATAAAAAAAAGGTAAATGTTGCCATAAAACTAGCATTGGGATAATAGTAGTTTAATCTAAAATCAAGTTGAGCTCAACCAGTCCTGAATTATGTGATTATAAAGCAATTACATTAGCCATGATAAGATATATTTCTGACCAGGTATGTTGTCCTCTAGGATCATTAATTCTGCCTGCTGCGAATAATTCGCTGACCAGAATCTTCTTTCATTTTTCACTGGTGCCTAAACTGTACCACTGTATTTACACTAACAGGTTTATTGAGTCATTTTCTAAACGATGTAATAATCAGCATTCTCGTGAATCCATGCGGTCAATGGAAGTATAAGAAACAATGAAACTACTGCTGAAATGTAAGACTCAGCAATCACTGCTAATCACATCACTCAGCTGAAGCAATGGGATGAATTCTGTAGAAGTAGATAATTGTCATAAGTGGTATGGAGATAACAGGGGACCAGGGCTAGTAGACTGGCCCTCATGCTTGGGGGGACCCTAACTATCACTGTTCCCAGAGATACCTCTGAAGCTAAGGACTTTCGGGCCACCTTCCTGGCCCTGCTCCTGGCCAGCCCTGATCCAATACTCTCCCCACTCCAGAAGAGGGTCGGGACAGTAGTAGTTAAACCTACGTAAATAGACAGAGGAAACCAAAACTTGATCAGACAGCACGCTCACACAGAGGTATTATACAAGTGATAAGGAAAATAAGAGCAGGGAGGAAACATTGAGAGAATTCCACAACACCCCAAGCAACACGCAGTATAAACTACAGCAAACTGGGACACACAGCACATGTACTGGTTCAGCAGAAGTTATAGTCGGCATGGGAAGACAGATCCCTCTATCTTAAAAAGGTGGGGAGAAACTGTGATAGGTTTCTCACAACATGTGATCCTAGAGGTAACCAGCAGGCTAGCAGAGATTAACTCTTGCTAGCCCAACCATTAAATAGACTTTGTCACCAGGTTTTTGCTAACCCATCTCAGAAGAATAATGTAGAGACAGAGACTCTGATTCCAGCGATGTATCACTTATTGGGCTGCTTGCTGTCATTTAGATAAAACCACTTTTCTATGCTGCAGATCTAGCAGTTATTTGACTGTAGAGCAGAGTTATAGCTCCTGCAGATGCTGGACTATTTGGCAGCGGGCCAAGTAGTCCTCTAATGGTAATCTCCTGCTAATTAAAGTGATTTATAAAAGCTACACTACGCAGCCAGGTAAGTGACACATTACTGGAATTAGGGTCTCTTTTCCTTCACCATGCTGTTCTCAGATTAGGTGGCAAAACCTGGTGACAGAGTCCCTTCAATGAGCCCACAGCTGGTCGACGCCCGAGACTGCCTGTGTAAGGCTATGTGCCCATGGGAGCTTGTTTCTGCGGATTTTGCCACGGAAAACCTGCGGATTTTTCTGGATTTTCCTGATAAATCCGCAGGTTTTAGCATGTACAGTCACTCCCCATGTTATCCTATGAGACATGGCGAGTGCTGTGCCCACGCTGCAGAAAGTGCGGCTGCCGAACATGCTGCGGATGTAGGCATCCGCATGTATAATTGCATGTCAATTATTCATGCGGAATTACCTGCGGATGTCCCGGCCCTCCGCTATGGAGATAAGGGGCCGGGACGTCCGCAGGTAAGCTGCATGAATGGCCGCATGTTTCCCGCAGTTATTCCACTGGAATCTAGCAGCTAAAAATAGCTGCGGACAACGGCGGGCAGCTGCGGGAAACATGCGCTCGTACCTGCGGATACATCCGCAGGTACGAGAGCCCGTGGGCACATAGCCTAACTCAGAAGCACCAGAGAAACCATAGTGTGGAGTGTCAGAATCTGTAGTGTGAACAGTACCTGATGCCGCCATGACACTCTCTGTCTCTGTTACTTTCTGGTAGTATTTGTTCCTTCAGTTTAAGCTTTCTTTAGTTATTTTTGCTGACTTTTTCTAGCTTGTCAAAAATGCCATCATTTTCATGTGTTTTTCAAGCTCTCGTGATTTTTTATACACTTTTTTTTTTAACTTATAAAGAAGTCAATGAAACTATTAATAAAAAAAAGCTATATCTTGAATATGCCGTTTTGAAGAAAGAAACAAACAAACAAAAAAAACAAATCAAAAGACCCAAAAATGGCAAATAAAATGCATTATTGTTCATAGTGAGTTTCATATTTTCCAATCAGCTCAGAATACATCTGGCTGCACTTGTTTTTTTTCCAAATCCACATTGTTTAATGTGTGATGTGAAACTACTCTTAGGCTATGTGCCCATGGCCGCTTGTACCTGCGGATGTATCCGCAGGTACGAGTGCATGTTTCCCGCAGCTGCCCGCCGGTGTCCGCAGCTATTTTTAGCTGCTAGAGTACAGCGGAATAGCTGCAGGAAACATGCAGACATTCACGCGGCTTACCTGCGGACGTCTCGGCCTCTCATCTCCATAGCGGAGGTCCGGGACATCCGCAGGTAATTCCGCATGAATAATTGACATGCAATTATACATGCGGATGCCTACATCCGCAGCATGTTCGGCAGCCGCACTTTCCGCAGCGTGGACACAGCACTCCCCATGTCCCATAGGATAACATGGGGAGTGCCTGTACATGCTAAAACCTGCGGATTTATCTGGAAAATCGAGAAAAATCCGCAGGTTTTCCGCGGCAAAATCCGCACAAACAGGCTCCCGTGGGCACATAGCCTAAAGTTATGGTAACGGGGACCATCGTTTAACAAGGTTGTCCTCTACTGGTCAACCACTTCTTAATTGCTCTCAATTGATCAACAGCCACTGATCAACTGCAGCCTTCACTATTCTGTCAGAGCGTCATTTTATTTTATGATGGGCACTGGAGCAATTAAAACTTGGTTGTCTGGTATTTGACAACCCCTTCAAGGGTACGTCCCTATATTTGTGCTACAAATTTACAAGTCAAAATTCATGGCAGCCAAGTCCACTCCAAACTGTATAGACTGTTATAGATTTTGCAGCAGATTTGCAACAGTTTATACACTTTGAGATCTGCAGGATAAATGGACTTGATTTAAAATCTGGAACCCTCGTCAGCTTATCCTGATTTGTTCTGCAGCATGTGGATGAGGTTCTGAAAAACCTCTTCAACAACGCAAGTTGTGGAACACGCAGATTTTCTAACTCACCCCATGTGCATATACCAACAGTGCAATCAATGAATAAAACCTCAGACGATGCACTGATATTCAGAAGTGTAAGCTAATGTTAACGCTGTCACACAAAACGTGTATCATGCATTACATTGTCCTTCCTAATGATTCTTGTTTACAGAAAGAAAGAAAATTTGTGAGTATGTTCAAAAAAGGATGTGTATAAAACATACCTGCTAAAGCACGTTACTGCAGGCTACCAAAATAGTGTCACGTACCGTGCCAAGATTCATGAAATGTTCCATGCTCTTTTGTGTTGTTAGCAAATCTAAACATACCTTCCATTTTCCATGATGATGGGCCAACACTACAACCAGGAATGGTTAGTCTCACACATATTGTGCAGACAGCTTTATATGTCCCCAGAAGAGACCAGATCTGCTGGGGAATCAGTGCTTCATGTGCGGGACAACAATGTTTTTACATGTTGCACTGATTTGAAATGATGGGCCCTCCCTGTAATCTTCCAGGAGCTTATCTATTATTACAATGACAATCCCCAGGCCTTCCATAAAGGTGGTGTCACACATAGCGACGATGACAACCACGTCGCTGCTAAGTCACCATTTTCTGTGACGTAGCAGCGACGTCCCGTCGCTGTCTGTGCCATCCAGCAACGGCCTGGCCCCTGCTGTGAGGTCGCCGGTTGTTGCTGAATGTCCTGCTTCATTTTTTTGGACGTTGCTCTCCCGCTGTGAAGCACACATCGCTGTGTGTGACAGCGAGAGCGACGAACTGAAGCGAGCAGGGAGCCGTTATCTGCGGTATGCTGTAACCACGGTAAACAACATCGGGTAACCAAGAAGCCCTTTCCTTGGTTACCCGATATTTACCTTAGTTACTAGCGTCCGCCGCTCTCACGCTGTCAGTGCCGGCTCCCTGCATACATAGCTGGAGTACAGATCGGGTAATTAACCCGATGTGTACTCTGACTAGGAGTGCAGGGAGCCAGCGATAAGCGATGTGCTCTCACGCTGCCAGTGCCACCTCCCTGCACACGTAGCTTGAGTACACATCGGGTAATTAACCCGATGTGTACTCTGGCTAGGAGTGCAGGGAACAGGGAGCCGGCACTGGCAGCGTGGGAGCGGCGGATGCTAGTAACTAGTAAATATTGGGTAACCAAGAGAAGTGCTTTCCTTGGTTACCCGATATTTACCTTAGCTACGCTTCCACGCGTCGCTGGGGGGCTGGTCACTGGTGAGATCTGCCTGTTTGACAGCTCACCAGCGACCATGTAACGACGCAGCAGCGATCCTGATAAGGTCAGATCGCTGGTCGTGATCGCTGCTGCGTCGCTATGTGTGACACCACCTTAAGACTTAAAGGAAGGGTGTCGCATTTTTTTATTTTTGTATTAATAATAGTGATTATGAAATCAAGTATTTTAATACAAAATTAAAATCACTGTTTATTTAGTTTTTATTTAATTCTAGTTTTACTGAAGCACTGGGGGCTGCCATCTTAGATTTGGTGTTTGTAACGACAATTACTCACCTCCTTTTGTGGCAGCCCCCAGGGCATAGAGGACAGTAGGCGGAATCCGACCCCATCTAGTTATATCAAGAAGGCGTCTGCTGGGAAATGGAAGCGCCCCCTGGGCTGTCCAGATCACAGCAGAGGGAGATCAGCGCCATCATTGTGGAGCTCACAGCTATGCTGTGTGCTGCACTTTACTCGTCACACTTTGGGATGGATAAGGTGAGTACCGGCGCCATGCAACTGTGATTGCACTGTTACTGATCCATCCTGGCGCGCTGCTCCCCACTCTGCCGCAACCCCCCTCCCCCGCACTATGCCGCAACCCTGCCCTCCCTGTACCATGACACTCCCCCTCCCCCAGACTGTGCCGCGACCCCCCCCCCTCCCCCGCACTATGCTGCGACCCCGCTGCACTATGCCGCAGACCCCCCTCCCCGCGTGTGCTCACCTTGGGCCTCCTCTGCTCATACTGTGATGTCTGACAGGGCAGGCTGCCGAGTCGCAGGTCTGAGGGGAGTGCATGCGGCATTGGGATACAGTCAGCGAGCTGAGTGGGACATTGGGAAACAGTAGGCAGTGTGAGGCATTGGGAAGGAGTAGGCATTGTGGGGGCACTGGGAAACAGTCAGCAGGCAGTGTGGGGGGCATTGGGAAACAGCAGGCAGCGTGGGGGGCATTGGGATAGTCAGTAAGCAGTGTGGGGGCAATGGGATACAGCAGTAGGTAGTGTGGGGGCAATGGAATACAGTGCGGCGCGGGATACAGTGGAGCACTATGCAGCTGGCCTTAGTGACACTTTAGACATATTAGGATCACTCTGTGGTCACCAACAAAATGTCTCCGCACTGTAATCCTACACTTCATTCTCTGTAATCCCAGATTGGGAGGGGGAGCTGTGACATCACACACAGGAGAACAGATTCTGCCCACTTTTACTGCAGTTGTAATGTTAGATATTTCTACAGTAGCTCTGCAGCAGGATTTCAGCAGCTGCTCCCCCTAGTGTTTAAGAGTGGAATATAATCAAACTTTAATTTGTTTTTTATATTTTTCTCAATTAAAAACAAATAATTTTATTTAAACATAAGATTAAAATATTATTACTTTACATTTTTTCAGTTATTGAAATTTATTTTTTTGACGACACCTTCCCTTTAATAGGACTTAGAGCACAAAGTATACCAATATCTCAATCTGGTTCAGAAGAACTGGTGGAGGTCAGTAAATTGGAGCAGTACTGCAGCTAACAAAGTGGCCATAGAAATCTTTCCATTTGGTTTTAATTTTCTCCTAAATAAAAAAAAAAAAAAAGTGTGTCAGGATATGTTATTTTAGCCCTGTTATCGGATACTGATAAGGAATTTAGATTGAGAGCCCCAATGTAAAGTGCAGCGGAATACATTGTCGCTATATAAGGCTACTTTCACACTTCAGTCGTTTCAAATCAGCCAGGTCAGTCGTTGCGACTGAACGACGGATCCGTCGTTTTTTTTAGCTGTCAACAATTGTAAAAGATGTGTTATTTCACAGGATTCCATTCACTGGAATCCTGTGAAAAAACTGATCTGTCGCGTCCGTTACAGCTGTTGTGCATCCGTTTTAGGATGGATCCGTCATGATCCGTTTGTTTTTGGGACAGCCTAATGGGAGTGCCAGACATGCTTGGCATCCTCAGTAGAACATGACGGAATCCAGCACTGGATTCCGTCGTGTGACGGATTACGGCGGAATCCTGCACCATAGACAACCATTACACTTCTTGACAAATTGCGACGGAATCCCGCGCAGTGCATTTTTTTGATGGTCCAAAAAAAGTTAGTGTCAGTTCCTTCCGCCCAACAGTCAGTCATTCCATGACTGATCCGAATGCAACGCAAGGCCATCAGTCGCAATCCGTCATTAATACAAGTCTATGGGGAAAAAACTGAATCCTGCAAAACATTTTGCAGGATACCGTATTTTCTCAATGCAACGGATTGTGACTGATGGAAAAAGACTGAAGTTTGAAAGTAGCCTAAGCAAATAGCAAGTGCTGAAGATAGAACCACCATCAACATCATGACCCACATTCTATTTGTTGTCTATAGCAGTTGTGGACATGCAGGCACACTATTGTTTTAAGTACACAGATACAGTGAGGAAAATAAATATTTGATACACTGCCGATTTTGCAAGCTTTCCCACCTAGAAAGAATGGAGAGATCTGCAATTTTTATAGTAGGTATACTTAAACTGTGGCAGACAGAATCCCCCCAAATATCAAGAATATCACATGGTATGATTTTTCAATAATTAATTTGCTTTTCATTGCATGAAATAAGTATTTGATCATCTACCAAACAGCAAGAATGCTGTCTTTAATAGACCTGTTATTTATTTATTTTTTTAAGAAGCCCCCCTACTTTCACTCACTACTTGTATTTATTGCACTTGTTTGAACCCGTTACCTGTATAAAAGACACCTGTCCACACACTCAATCAAATCACACTCCAATCTCTCCACCATTTCCAAGATCTGTCTGTCTAAGGACCCCAGGGACAAAATTGTAGACTTGCACAAGGCTGGGATTGGCTAAAAGACAATAGGTAAGCAGCTTGGTGAGAAGCCAACATCTGTTGGTATAAATATTAGAAAATGGAAGAAACACACGGTGACTGTCAATCTTACTCGGTCTGAGGCTCCTTGCCTCGTGAGGTAAGGATAATTTTGAAAAAGGTCAAGAATTAGCGCAAAACTACACGGGAGGACGGGGTCAATGACCTCGGACCACAGTCTCAAACTTTACAGTAAATAACAGTACGGCATCAGATGAGACCAAAATAGAACTTTGCGGTATGAACTCCACTTGCCGTTTTTGGAGGAAAAAAGGTTGACTACAACCTCAAGAGCAACATGGCAATCATGAAGCATGGGAGTGGAAATATCATACTTTGGGGGTGCTTTTTTGCAAAGGGGACAGGAGGACTGCACCATATTGAAGGGAGGATGGATGGGGTCCTGTAACGGGAGATTTTGGCCAACAAGCTCCTTCCCTCAGTAAAACCATTGAAGGTGGGTCGTGGCAGGATCTTCCAGCAGGACAATGAGCCGAAACACTCAGCCAGGGTTACTAAATGAGTGACTCCATAAGGCCGGGGCCACACGGGGCACTACTGCGATGCTCGCATGACACTCGGCTCGCGCTGGCAGCACAGCAGGAGCCAAGTGTTATGCAAGTGTGCCTGCGTCTGGGGTCCAACCATGTGAGCGGACCTCAGCTGCGGGGAGGCAGGCCAGCACTGAAGAGGGGCGGGCAGGAGCTGGGGAGGGAAGGATTTATCTCCCTCTCCCCTCAGTAGCCGGCTATTGCGATTCTCGCTCTGCACGCACGGTACACCGGTGTATCACGAGTGCAGTGCGATTTTTCTCTCGCCCCATTCACTTGAATGGGTGCGAGAGAAAAAAGTCTCAGCTTACAATCGCAGCATGCTGCGATTGTTTTCTCGGTCCAATTAGGGCTGAGAAAATAATCGCTTATGTGCGCTGACACACAGGCTAGAATTGGTCCGAGTGGAATGCGATGTTTTATCGCACTCCACTCGCACCGATTTTCTCGCCGTGTGGCTTAGGCCTAAGAAGCATTTCAAGGTCCTAGAGTTGCCAGTCTTCAGACCCTGAACCCAATAGAAAATCTTTGCAGGGAGCTAAAACTCAATGTTGCCCAGTGACAGCCCTGAAACCTAAAAGATCGGGAGAAGATCTGTAGGGAGCAGTGGGCCAAAATCCCTACTGCAGTGTGTGCAAACTTGGTCAAGAACTACAGGAAACGTCTGACCTCTGTAATTGCAAACAAATGTTTCTGTACCAAATACTAGGCTCTGTTTTTCTATTGTATCAAATACTTATGTCATGCAATAAAGAAGGGAATTTTGTTACTTACCGTAAATTCCTTTTCTTCTAGCTCCAATTGGGAGACCCAGACGATTGGGTGTATAGCTACTGCCTCCGGAGGCCACACAAAGTATTACACTAAAAAGTGTAAGGCCCCTCCCCTTCTGCATATACACCCCCCGTGGGATCACGGGCTGCTTCAGTTTTAGTGCAAAAGCAAGAAGGAGGAAAGCCAATAACTGGTTAAACAATTCAATCCGAAGGAACATCGGAGAACTGAAACCATTCAACATGAACAACATGTGTACCCGAACAACCAAAAATCCCGAAGGAACAGGGGCGGGTGCTGGGTCTCCCAATTGGAGCTAGAAGAAAAGGAATTTACGGTAAGTAACAAAATTCCCTTCTTCTTCGGCGCTCCATTGGGAGACCCAGACGATTGGGACGTCCAAAAGCAGTCCCTGGGTGGGTAAATTAATACCTCAAGTTTGGACTGTAAAAACAGCCCTTCCCTACATGGAGGCAACCGCCGCCTGCAGGACTCTTCTACTTAGGCTGGCATCCGCCTAAGCGTAGGCATGCACCTGATAACGCTTGGTGAAGGTGTGCAGACTCGTCCAGGTAGCCGCCTGGCACACCTGCTGAGCCGTAGCCTGGTGCCGAAATGCCCAGGACGCACCCACGGCTCTGGTAGAATGGGCCTTCAGCCCTGATGGAACCGGAAGCCCAGCAGAACGGTAGGCTTCAAGAATTGGTTCCTTGATCCATCCAGCCAGGGTGGATTTGGAAGCCTGCGACCCTTTGCGCTGACCAGCGACAAGTACAAAGAGTGCATCCGAGCGGCGCAGGGGCGCCGTGCGGGAAATGAGGATACTGAGCGCTCTCATCAGATCCAACAAATGCAAATCCAATTCATATCGATGAACTGGATGAGGACAAAAGGAAGGTAAGGAGATATCCTGACTGAGCTGAAAGGGGGATACCACCTTAGGGAGAAACCCCGGAATCAGGCGCAGCACTACCTTGTCTTGGTGAAACACCAGGAAGGGAGCTTTGGATGACCGCGCTGCTAGCTCGGACACTCTCTGAAGAGACGTGACCGCTACCAAAAAGGCCACTTTCTGTGAAAGTCGAGAAAGTGAAACATCCCTCAGAGGCTCAAAGGGCGGCTCCTGGAGAGCAATTAGTACCCTGTTCAGATCCCATGGGTCTAACGGCCCCTTGTACGGAGGGACAATGTGACAAACCCCCTGCAGGAACGTGCGTACCTGAGGAAGTCGTACTATGCGCTTCTGAAAGAATACAGACAGCGCTGGGACTCGTCCGTTAAGAGAGCCGAGCGACAAACCTTTTCCCAAACCAGATTGCAGGAAGGAAGGAAAAGTAGGCAATGCAAATGTCCAGGGAGACACTCCCTGAGCAGAGCACTAAGATAAGAATATCTTCCACGTCTTGTGGCAGATCTTGGCAGACGTCGGCTTCCTAGCCCGTCTCATGGTGGCAATGACGTCTTGAGATAATCCTGAAGACGCTAGGATCCAGGACTCAATGGCCACACAGTCAGGTTCAGGGCCGTAGAATTCAGATGGAAAAACGGCCCTTGGGACAGTAAGTCTGGCCGGTCTGGTAGTGCCCACGGTTGGCCGACCGTGAGATGCCACAGATGCGGGTACCACGACCTCCTCGGCCAGTCTGGGGCGACGAGGATGGCGCGGCGGCAATCGGAGCTGATCTTGCGTAGCCCTCTGGGCAACAGTGCCAGAGGGGGAAACACATAGGGTAGCTGGAACTGCGACCAATCCTGAACTAAGGCGCCTGCCGCCAGAGCTCTTTGATCGTGAGACCGCGCCATGAAAATCGGCACTTGTTGTTGTGCCGAGACGCCATTAGGTCGACGTCCGGCCTCCCCCAGCGGCTACAGAGTTCTTGAAACCCGTCCGGGTGCAGAGACCATTCCCCTGCGTCCATGCCCTGGCGACTGAGGAAGTCTTCTTCCCAGTTTTCTACGCCCGGGATGTGAACTGCGGATATGGTGTATGCTCTGTCTTCCACCCACATCAGAATCCGCCGGACTTCCTGGGAGGCTTGCCGACTGCGTGTTCCGCCTTGGTGGTTGATGTATGCCACCGCTGCGAAGTTGTCCGACTGAATCCGGATCTGTTTGCCTTCCAGCCTCTGCTGAAAGGCTTGCAGGGCAAGATACCCTGCCCAGATTTCCAGAACATTGATCTGAAGGGTGGACTCCTCTGAAGAGAGTC
This sequence comes from Anomaloglossus baeobatrachus, assembly GCF_048569485.1. Lineage (NCBI taxonomy): Eukaryota > Metazoa > Chordata > Amphibia > Anura > Aromobatidae > Anomaloglossus > Anomaloglossus baeobatrachus. Next base: position 362,650,490 of record NC_134356.1, read on the forward strand.
CTTGCCCGTCTGAGAAAGGGGTACGTTCCTGTCTAGGGACGTCGACTTCCCATCCCATTGGCGAAGAATGTCCTATAGAAGTGAACGCAGATGAAACTGCGCGAAAGGGACTGCCTCTGCATGAGGCGTCTTAAGGGATGTGACTGGCCTTGAAGGAGAGACTGCACCCCCGTCTGTAGTGAACGCTGTATGTCCAGCGGGAGCTGCACTATCGCTGAGAGAGTGTGAAGCTCCATGCCAAGATATGTCAGCGATTGGGTCTGTGACAGATTTAACTTTGAAAAGTTTATGATCCACCCGAAACTCTGGAGTGTCTCCAGCGCCACGTTCAGGCTGTGTTGGCATGCCTCTTGAGAGGGTGCCTTGACAAGTAGATCGTCCAAGTAAGGGATCACAGAGTGACCCTGAGAGTGCAGGACTGCTCCCACTGCTGCCATGAACTTGGTGAAAAGCCGTGGGGCTGTCGCCAGACCGAAGGGCAGGGCTACGAACTGAAGATGCTCGTCTTCAATAACGAATCGTAGCCAACACCGGTGCTCTGGAGCAACCGGTACGTGGAGATAAGCATCCTGATGTCTATTGACGCTAGGAAATCTCCTTGAGACATTGAGGCAATGACGGAGCGGAGGGATTCCATCCGGAACCGCCTGGTTTTCACGTGCTTGTTGAGCAGTTTTAGGTCCAAAACGGAACGGAAAGAGCTGTCGTTTTTTGGTACCACAACCAGATAGGAGTAAAAACCGTATCTTGTTCCTGAGGAGGAACAGGGATTACCACTCCTTCTGCCTGCAGAAGAGCATCGGCTCGGTCGGGAGGTGAGGAAGTTCTGAAGATCTAGTTGGAGGACGAGAACAGAACTCTATCCTGTACACGTGAGACAAAATGTCTCTCACCCACCGGTCTTTGACCTGTGGCAGCTAAATGTCGCCAAAGCGGGAGAGTCTGCCACCGACCGCGGATGCGGAGAGAGAGGGCTGAACGTCATGAGGAAACCGCCTTGGTAGCGGGTCCTCCGGCTGCCTTCCTTGGGCGTGATTGAGCCCGCCAGGAATCTGCGCCTTTCTGAGCCTTTTGAGTCCTTTTGGACGAGGACAATTGGGACCTGCCCGAGCCTGGGAAGGACCGAAACCTCGACTGTCCCTTCCTCTGTTGGGTGTCGTTTGATCTGGGCTGGTGTAAGGAAGAGTCCTTACCCTTGGACTGTTTAATGATTTCATCCAATCGCTCACCAAACAGTCTGTCACCAGATAATGGCAAACTGGTTAATCACTTTTTGGAAGCAGAATCTGCTTTCCATTCTCTCAACCACAAGGCTCTGCGTAAAACCACGGAGTTGGCGGACGCCACTGACGTACGGCTCGTAGAGTGCAGGACAGCATTAATAGCGTAAGTCGCAATGCAGACATTGCGAGGTTAAGGACGCCATCTGCGGCACAGATGTACATGTGACAGTGTCCACGTGCGCAAGGCCAGCTGAAATAGCTTGGAATGCCCATACGGCTGCGAATGCCGGAGCAACCGACACGCCGATAGCTTCATAGACAGAATTCAACCAGAGGACCATCTGTCTGTCAATGGCATCTTTAAGTGAAGTCCCATCTTCCACTGCAACTATGGATCTAGCCGCAAGCCTGGAGATTGGGGGATCCACCTTTGGACACTGGGTCCAGCGCTTGACCACGTCAGGGAGAAAAATGGATAACGTGTATCCTTAATACGATTGGAGAACGCTTATCTGGATAAGTGTGGTGTTTCCGGATTGCTTCTCTGAAGTCAGAGTGGCCAGAAAAGTACTCAATATACGCTTGAGATACTGAAAAGGGATTTCTCCTGCTGTGAAGCTGACTCCTCCACCGGAGGAGCTGAGGGAGAAATATCCAACATTCCATTGATGGACGCTAGAAAATCATTCACTATGGCGTCACCATCCGGTGTATCCGGATTGAGAGCGGTCTCAGGATCAGAGTCCTGATCAGCTACGTCTGCCTCATCATACAGAGAGTCCTGCTGGGACCCTAACCAGTGATGAAGCCGAGTGCCGCTCCCAGCGAGCTCGCTTAGGCTGTCTGGGACTGTCGTCCGTGTCAGAGCCTGCGCCCTGGGATGCATGGGACCCCCCCCCCGGAGCACTGATTTGTTCCAAATGAGGGTGGCCATGGAGCATTGTATCAACATTGCCCATGGTCCGTCTGGACTGCTGTTAGTCACAGTCACAGACAATCTATCAGCCGAAACTGCAACTCCGTCCCTGTCCCTGGACAGGGTTCACAGGTGGTTCCTTTGGCCACCTCTAGCAGAGACCCCGGCTGACCAAGTGCTACAGGGGAGCATTGCACACAATGGGGACAGTGGAACCTGCCGTGTGGAACAGTATCACGTGCAGTACAAGCCGCATAGAAAGCCTGTGCCTTGGCACCCTTGCTTTTTTGCTGCTGTTGTCTAGCCATTTAGAAGTATATTGCCAAGAATAGCGACCGTACAGTGCAATGTATAGCATACAAGCAGAAAGTACAAATGAACACTTCAGCACATGCAGTACAAGCAGCATAGAAAGCCTGTGCCTCAGCACCCTTGCTTTTTTGCTGCTGTTGTCTAGCCATCTAGGAGTATATAGCCAAGAATAGCGACCGTACAGTGCAGTGTATAGCATACCAGCATAAAGTACAAATGAACACTTCAGCACATGCAATACAAGCAGCCTAGAAAGCCCGTGCCTTAGCACCCTTGCTTTTTTGCTGCTGTAGTCTAGCCATCTAGGCATAAAGTACAAATGGCATTAGTGGGGTCAGCACTTCAGGTGCTGCTTACCGCCCGCACAAGAGCGGGTGTGTGGTCGCCCGAATCCTGTGACTGGTTGCCCAGAGCTTGTCTCCCTTCTCCAGCCCAGACTGCGTGCAGGAATGGCTGCCGGAGTCTTGTGAAGAGGGGCGGGCCGTGGGCGTGCCCCAGACAAGAGCGGGAAACTGGCGTCCCACTGTGTCCAGTGAAGGGGGCTGGAGAATGCAAAGCAGACTCCAGCTCTCGGCGCTGACTTTCTGTACAGCGTCCCGCCCCTCCCCTGACTGGCAGGGCTGGGAACGAAGCGAAAACTAGGCCGCAAAGCCGGCGCACCACAAGTCCCAGCCGCGCCACAGTGTAAAACACCCCGCAGCGGCCGGCGCGGCAGTTTCTAACACATAAATTCACTCAGCTAAGCTGCAGTGAATAATAGCACAAGCGCTCCGCGCTGTTGTCCCCGGCGCACTAGCACTCCCAGCAATGCTGGTGTGTGTATGCGCGATGTGTACGGGGACACAGAGTACCTTAATGTAGCAGGGCCCTGTCCCTGACGATACCCAGCTCCATATCCAGCAGGTTCTCCGGGTCTGTGGATGGAGCCCGGACTCAGTGCCTGGAGACCGGTAAGATCCCCCTTCACCCAGAGCCCTGAGGGGGGATGGGGAAGGAAAACAGCACGTGGGCTCCAGCCTCCGTACCCGCAATGGGTACCTCAACCTTAACAAACACCGCCGACAAAAGTGGGGTGAGAAGGGAGCATGCTGGGGGCCCCATATGGGCCCACTTTTCTTCCAACCGACATAGTCAGCAGCTGCTGCTGACTAAAAAACAGTGGAGCTATGCGTGGATGTCTGACCTCCTTCGCACAAAGCATAAAACTGAAGCAGCCCGTGATCCCACGGGGGGTGTATATGCAGAAGGGGAGGGGCCTTACACTTTTTAGTGTAATACTTTGTGTGGCCTCCGGAGGCAGTAGCTATACACCCAATCGTCTGGGTCTCCCAATGGAGCGCCGAAGAAATGTAAATTAATTATTTAAAAATCATACAACGTGATTTTCTGGATTTTTTTTATTCTGTCTGTCACAGTTGAAGTGTGCCTACGATAAAAATTACAGACTTCTCCATTCTTTGTAGATGGGAGAACTTACAAAATCGGCAGTGTATCAAATACTTATTTTCCTCACTGTATTTTGGGACCCCTGTTCTTGTGATCAGTAGGGGGTCAGACCACTGGAGGTCATCCATTCCTATATGGCTGTTTGATGATAAAATGTGTTTTCTGATAAACATTTATGATAGTAGGAATATATGCATGCATTGAAATGATTGTAATGTGATTTGAAATAATTGTTCCATTCAACAGCAAAAAAAAATAAACAAAAAAACAAAAATGAGAATTGCAGAAAAATCCTTGTTGGTTTAAGGTCCTGGAGTGCTAATCAATCACATTTTGCACAAAGAAATATGAAGAAGGTCATGTATCCACTAAACGCTGGACGTTTTCCAGGAGCGGTGTACAATACTCAGGCTAGCGATCTTCTGAGTGCCCAGATGTGAATCATTGTGACACCTGTTTAGCTTCAACAACATATTAATAATGAATGCATACACAAAGCTCTCTGCCCGGCACAGAAAAGATTACTGTTGTTTACAAAGATGGTACATTGCGTTTCTGAAAGGGCATGTGGGAATATGCCAGTCTCACAAGTGGAGGACATTCTGAGAGTCACTGTAAATCCAGAGTTTGCAACAGTCCAGAAGAACTAGCTCCTGGATTATAACAATGTAGGTTTCAGGCAGGGCAAATTACCACAATGCCTGGAATGAATTATCACAATTTCAATAGGTCTGCTGCAGTATGGCGATAGCTGCGCAATTGCTGATATTCTATGACATCTACAGTAATTCATTGCTGAAAAAACAAGAAAGTCAAGCCCTGTCCACAGGCTATTTACTTCAAGCAGCATTTGCTTGGGCCTGTCCCGCCCACAGCCATGATTCAGTCATGGGTACGGGATTGAAAAGCACCAGGTAATTGCTGCTATGAACAGTTCTACCTTTTCATATGTGAGGCCGTCTGGCACATTTTATGTAAAAATATTTTAGAGTAGGACTGCCCCAAAGAGATTTGCCGTGATGTGGCGAGGTAGCTCTAGAAATTGCAATTTTTTGCCAAAAATCTCAAATTTTATATAAGTACAGTTTGGAATCTTTAGTGCTGTAGTGCACATTTAGTGCTGACTTTCTTGTTTTTTCACTGCTGTTGACCCCCAAAAGATGCTCCAATTGGCCACAAATTGTTATAAATGGTCAATCGTGTAACCTCTTTGGAAATAAGGTATGTACCCAAGGTTTTCACTATAAATATACTATATATACTTTGTTTTATTAAACATTTCAGAAGAGGTTTTATAGTTTGGAATTACTTCAGTTAGGATTAGTGGGATGCTAGATAGGAAGTAGAACTAGAATAGGAAAGTCCTGATATTAACAATAAGGCCGCTGTCATTGTACTGTATTAACTGTACGGAAGAGCGCCGCATGCGGCAAAACGGCAAAAAGCCGGATGTGTGAAACCGGCCTAAGTGGTTAAGCTTTGCTTTCTGTTCGGTATTGGATGGAATGGAATTCCAGTATCTCTCTGTTCAATCAATATATAATTGAATGGTGTGACATTTTGTTTATGTAATTTTCGGATTAAAAGACGCACTTTTCCTCCCAAAAATTTGGGAGGAAAATGAGGGGTGCGTCTTAAAATCCGAATATAGCTTTACCTGGGGGTCCTGTCTGTGCGGTGATCGGGCAGACGGGTGCCTGTGGCTGCGTGCAAGCGGCCGAGTACCTGAGCTTGCGTGCGGGTGGAAGTCGGGTGCCTGTCCCTGCGTGCGGGCGGCAGTCGGGTGCCTGTGTGCGGGAGGCAGCCGGCACCGACAGGCACCCGGCTACCCCCCGCACGCAGGCACAGGCGGCCGCCCGCACGCAGGCACAGGTACCCGGCGGCCACCCGCACGCAGGCACAGGCACCCGGCCACTTGCACGCTGGGTGGGTGGACAGACTGCTGGCTGCCACTCTGTCCGTGTGGGCAGCTGTGCAGCAGGTTATCCAGTTTGTCCGTAGTCCCAGTTTCAAATGATGGAGCCGGGAGCGGGCGCATACGCAGATTGTGCTCTTGGATGAGAGCTCCATCTGCGCACGCGCCGCTCCGGTAGTTAGCGCGTGTGCAGATGGAGCCCTTGGATGAGAGCTCCATCCATGCATGCGCCGCTCCAGGCGCCATCATTTGAACCGGGACCGCGGACACTGGGACACTCACCGCACTGGCCTGCTGCACGACTCACCCGCCGCCGCTGCTGCTGCCGCCACCACGAACGCCATTGCTCCTGCCACCACGGACGCCGCCGCCCCTGCCACCACGGACCCCACCGCCACTGACCCGTCACGCCTGCCAGCACAACCTCTACCTCCTGTGACCCCGCTTCACCACCACTGCTCCCCCCCTTCGGTAATACAACACCGGAGTATAGGATGGACCCAATTTTTATTTTTTTTTACCTTGATTATGTCTAAATTTTGGGTACGTCTTATAATCCGGTGCATCTTATAAAGCGAAAAATACGGTATGTATGTTGTGGTCTTTGATGTAAAAACCTCATTAAAAAAACCTTAATTAAAAAAAACAAATTCAGTATATTTGGGTTCTGTTCACACTGGCAGTATGGGCACTATTTTTGCAGGACTCATGTTGGCACGATGGAGCATAATGGATCTTGTGGGATGCCATGGACTTCTGATGGGTAGAAAAGCCCAGCAGGCCCCACTTTTCTGTCAGTCAGAATCAATGGAAATCTGTTGGGAGCCGTTGCTGTCCCAAGACATAGGAAAACACTGCCTAATAGTAGTGTTAATATAGAAAAACCGCCCTTCACAGGACATCCTTGATCGACATCCTGCAAATAATGGCATCCAGTATAGAACCAATTTTCTCTTCTTCTGTTGTAATTTTGTACACCTAGAAATAAAAAAAACAACAAGAAAGGAATATTGAAAATCAGCAAAATATTCACAACTAGGAATGAAAAAAATTAAAAAGAACTGCAGCAGGCACTATAATGAACATAATGGTTCCTAGAGGTCAGATCCCTATAGGATGGGTTAGCAATATTGTAGTGTACAGATTTCATTGGCTTATTATAAAAAAAATATATAATTTGTAATCCCAATGACTGGAAGAGTGTTTTATCTACATGCTTTTTCCAACTTACTGTAAGCTTAAATCCGAACACATGATGCTAAAAATGCCACTGAAATCAATGGGATTCATTGTAACACTGACTTTTATATACTGCAATAGCAGCAACAGTCAATGGAAAAAAAAAAATATGTAATAAAAAACCCCCATAAATGTGGCGCTATTATATACAGTGCCTTGCAAAAGTATTCGGCCCCCTTGAATTTTTCAACCTTTTCCCACATTTCAGGCTTCAAACATAAAGATAAAAATTTTAATGTTATGGTGAAGAATCAACAAGTGGGACACAATTGTGAAGTTGAACGAAATGTATTGCTTATTTTAAACTTTTTTTAAAAAATAAATAACTAAAAAGTGAGGCGTGCAATATTAATCGTCCCCTTTATTTTCTGTGCAGTAAACTCACTCCAGAAATTCATTGAGGATCTCTGAATGATCCAATGTTGTCCTAAATGACTGATGATGATAAATATAAGCCAACTGTGTGTAAGGCTATGTGCGCACGTGTGCGCTCTGCACCGCACCTAAAAGGTGCGCTTCAGAGCGCAGCTGAAAAGCTCCTTTCTGAAGCGTATGGTGCCAGCAGAGAACGTGCGCTCTGCATGCTGCCTCTCCCTATAGACAGCATGCAAACCGCATGAAAGAAGTGACATGTCACTTCTTAGAACGCAGCGATTCGGGCAGCTGCCGAATCGCTGCGTTCTAATAGGCCACGTGCACATGGCTCCTGCACAATCTCCATAGATTGCATGCGTCCTGCGTCCCCTGCAGTTACGCTGCGGTGCAGAACGCAGCGTGACTGCATGCAATACGCACACGTGCGCACATCCCCTAATCCAGTTTCCGTATAAATGCACCTGCACTGTGATAGTCTCAGTGTTCTGTTTAAAGCGCAGATAGCATCATGAAGACCAAGGAACACAATAGGCAGGTCCATGATACTGTTGTGGAGAAGTTTAAAGCCGGATTTGGTTTCAAAAAGATTTCCAAAACTCTAAACATCCCAAGGAGCACTGTGCAAGTGATCATAGTGAAATGAAAAGGAGTATCATACCACTGCAAATCTACCAAGACCCAGCCGTCCATCCAAACTCATCTCAAACAAGGAGGAGAAGACTGATCAGAGATGCAGCCAAGTGGCCCATGATCACTCTGATGAACTGCAAAGCTCTACACTGAGGTGGGAGAGTCTATCCATAGGACAACAATCAGTCGTACACTGCACAAATATGGCCTTTATAGAAGAGTGGCAAGAAAAAAGCCATTTCTCAAAGATATCCATAAAAAAAGTGTTATTTAAAGTTTGCCACAAGCGACCTGAGAGACACACCAAACATGTGGAAGAAAGTGCTCTGGTCAGATGAAACCAAAATCGAACTATTTGGGCACAATGCCAAACGATATGTTTGGTGTAAAAGCAACACAGCTCATCACCCTGAACACACCATCCCCACTGTCAAACATGGTGGTGGCAGCATCATGGTTTGGGCCTGCTTTTCTTCAGCAGGGACAGGGAAGATGGTTAAAATTGATGGGAAGATGGATAGAGCCAAATACAGGACCATTCTTGAAGAAAACCTGTTGAAGTCTGCAAAAGACCTGAGACTGGGACGGAGATTTGTCTTTCAACAAGACAAAGATCCCAAACATAAAGCAAAATCTACAATGGAATGGTTCACAAATAGACGTATCCAGGTGTTAGAATGGCCAAGTCAAAGTCCAGACCTGAATCCAATTGAGAATCTGTGGAAAGAGCTGAAAACTGCTGTTCACAAACGCTCTCCATCCAATCGCACTCAGCTCAAACTATTTGCAAAGGAAGAATGGTCAAGACTTTCAGTCTCTCGATGTGCAAAACTGGTAGAGACACATACCCAAAGCGACTTGCAGCTGTAATCGCACCAAAAGGTGGCGCTACAAAGTATTAACTTAAAGGGGACGAATAATATTGCACGCCCCAATTTTCAGTTATTTATTTTTTAACAAAATTTAAAATAAGCAATACATTTCATTCAATTTCACAATTGTGTCCCACCTGTTGTTGATTCTTCACCATAACATTACAATCTTTATCCTTATGTTTGAATATATATATATTATATATATTATATTATACACACACACACACACACACACACACACACACACACACACACACACACTGTGCTGGTCAAAAGTATTGGCACCCCTGCAATTCTGTCAGATAATACTCAGTTTCTTCTTGGAAATGATTGCAATCATAAGTTCTTTGGTATTATTAACTTCAATTATTTTGCTTGCAATAAAAAAAAAAAACACAAAAGAGAAAGAAACAAAAATCAAATCATTGATCATTTCACACAAAACTCCAAAAATGGGCCAGACAAAAGTATTGGCACCCTTAACCTAATACTTGGTTGCACAACCTTTAGCCAAAATAACTGCGAACAACCGCTTCCGGTAACCATCAATGAGTTTCTTACAATGCTCTGCTGGAATTTTAGACCATTCTCTTTGGCAAACTGCTCCAGGTCCCTGAGATTTGAAGGGTGCCTTCTCCAAACTGCCATTTTGAGATCTCTCCACAGGTGTTCTATGGGATTCAGGTCTGGACCCTCCAGTGCTTTCTATCAAACCATTTTCTAGTGCTTTTTGAAGTGTGTTTTGGGTCATTGTCCTGCTGGAAGACCCATGACCTCTGAGGGAGACCCAACTTTCTCACACTGGGCCCTACATTATGCTGCAAAATTTGTTGGTAGTCTTCAGACTTCATAATGTCATGCACACGGTCAAGCAGTCCAGTGCCAGAGGCAGCAAAGCAACCCCAAAACATCAGGGAACCTCCGCCATTTTTGACTGGAGGGACCGTGTTCTTTTCTTTGAATGCCTCTTTTTTTTTTTTTCCTATGTTGATGGCTTTTCCCAAAAAGCTCTACTTTTGTCTCATCTGACCAGAGAACATTCTTCCAAAACGTTTTAGGCTTTCTCAGGTAAGTTTTGGCAAACTCCAGCCTGGCTTTTTTTTATGTCTCGAGGTAAGAAGTGGGGTCTTCCTGGGTATGCTACCATACAGTCCCTTTTCATTCAGACGCCGACAGATAGTACGGGTTCACACTGTTGTACCCTCGGTCTGCAGGGCAGCTTGAAACTTGTTTGGATGTTAGTCGAGGTTCTTTATCCAACATCCGCACAATCTTGCGTTGAAATCTCTCGTCAATTTTTCTTTTCCTTCCACATCTAGGGAGGTTAGCCACAGTGCCATGGGCTTGAAACTTCTTGATGACACTGCGCACCGTAGACACAGGAACTTTCAGGTCTTTGGAGATGGACTTGTAACCTTGAGATTGCTCATGCTTCCTCAATTTGGATTCTCAAGTCCTCAGACAGTTCTTTGGTCTTCTCTTCTTTCTTTTCTCCATGCTCAATGTGATACACAGAAGGACACAGGACAGAGGTTGAGTCAACTTTAATCCATGTCAACTGGCTGCAAGTGTGATTTAGTTATTGCCAACCCCTGTTAGGTGCCACAGGTAAGTTACAGGTGCTGTTAATTACACAAATTAGAGAAGCATCACATGAATTTTCAAACAGTGCAAATATTTTTGTTTTGTCCACCCCTTTTTTAGGTTTGGTGTAGAATTATATCCAATTTGGCTTTATGACATTTTTTTTTCATTGAAGACAAATTAAATGAAGTTAATAATACCAAAGAATTTGTGATTGCAATCATTTTCAAGAAGAAACTGAGTATTATCTGACAGAATTGCAGGGGTGCCAATACTTTTGGCCAGCACTATGATTATATATATATATATATATATATATATATATATATATATATATATATATATATATATATATATATATATATATATATATATATATATATATATATATATATATATATACCCACTCCCTGATAATTATTGACTCTTTCAGGAGGATTTGCTTTACTCTTTGATAAAGGGACAGGATCCAGTAAAAGATTTCACAAAGAAGAGATTAGGATAGCTCCGGGATCCCAATAAGGAAACCTAGCAATCTAGCGGCACTGATCTGATGGCTTAGGTACCTTTTTCACTTTTGTGAAGTCTGTCAATTCCGACAGGTCTGTTAGAGGAACTTGCTGGCCTTCAACGTGAGAGATTAATTCTTGAGCATTCAAAGCTTCAGTCCCATCGTCAGTCAAAACAACAAGGACTCCAGAATCACTGTCTGACAGGCCAAACTTTCTAAAAGCTTCCGAGATCTAAACGGAAAAGACATTCATCTCGTTACAGCTCTTTTTTTAGACATATCTTGTTTATAAGATTCATTTCCTCCAGTAGAGTAAAAAGCATATGACATGTACAGCAGTAGCCTGAAAACATGTTTTTATAGTACTCCATAATGTTCTGTCACACACCCCTAACATTTACTGAAACAAGTCCTCCGCCTACATTCAGGTTACTAAACACTATTTAATACAGTATTCAACAGAATGTCATTGATATTAAAAACATGCAGGAGGATAGGGGTCCCCCAGCCCCTCCACTCCATGGGTAGGTGTCTATAGCATTCATGCTATGGGTACAATTCCCTATGACTGAGTGAAACAGTATATGATATCAAACTAGTTTGGAGGTATCTAGATAGTCTCGTACCTTGGCATATGATAAATAGGTCATGGTTTTAAGTACAGATGCTCTATGTATTATGTAGCCATTACTAGGTACTTTAGCTTTATTTACAGACATTGAATTTTTGCAGTGATTGTCCTATGTTGTTGTGGCCTATGTATAATTAATTTTATTGAATATGTACTGACATTGCATGAATAAACTTTTCTACTTTTGAATATCAAAATACAGATTCCTGAATTTATCTTATAGGTAGTTAGGTTGAAGATAGGGATCAATACATACATACATACATATATATATACACATATATATATATATATATATATAATATACATACATACACAGGCCTTTTGTAGGTGAAGCCTGAAGAAAGTGAGCAAAACAGACCATTAGCGACCGCGATTAGCTGCAGCGCTCAGCAATATCACATCACTGAAATGATGTCAGAGAGAAATATCTATTTTTACTTTACACTGAGAAATATAGTATTTTAGGAAAGGGTTGACTGGAGTAGTTGACAAACCCTTTAGGGTATGTGCCCACGATGAGGACTCACTGCGTCCTGGACGCAGCGGGTCCTGACATGTGGGTCCGAGAGTCTCCTCTGCAGCAGAACGCAGGAGACCGCAGCTGCTCGTACCCACGATCAGGGTTCAGTGAGCTGCGGTCTCCTCGCTGTGTTCTCCCTATGGCGGACGCATGCGTATCCGCAGCTAACAATTGACATGCTGCGGTCAGGTCAATGTTTGCTGTGGAAAACACAAGCACAAAGGGCACGGGATTTCTACAAATCCTATCCACTATGCTTGTACTGTACAACACAGGATTTTGGACGGAGCTGAAGCATGCTGCTTTCAAAACTCTGCAAACACTGATCGTGGACACGCACCCTTAGTCTGTAATGTTATAGTTAACTGCAATGTCCCCTTTTCAGATACTGTATGCCAGCATTTGTTAATGTAATGCCTCCAACTATACTAAATCAAAATAGATCTGAGATCATAAAATGGGTAAGGTTTGATAATAAACTTGCCACACAGTTCCATCTGGTTCCCGATCAGCCCATGTAAACATGCTACTGTGTAGGCAAAGGCCAAGATGTGAGGACCCACATGTCAACTCAGAATTCCCCAACAGGATGTAGGAAAAGGTTATTTTTGTTTTCTTCTAAACTGGATAACCCCTTTAAAATGATAAAAGATACAACTGGCTTTAAAAAAAAATAAAAAAATAAAATAAATATATATAGGAATTCAGAATTATTGTTGCCACTTTGTTTCCCTCTGTTTCCTTTGCTCGCTATTTTTAAGAAGCTTGACTCACTAGAGCACACTCATAAACCTAATAAATTGTGTCAACTAGATACTATAATGACTTCACTCTGTGCAGTCTTGGCCAGAAGTCTTTAGACTGACTTACATTTTGGTTTTCACGTTTGCTGCTTTAGTGTTTTTAGATCTTAGTCAGATGTTTCTATGGTTCTTGAAGTCCAATTAGAATAATTTCATATGTTTTTACACTTGCACTGACAAATACATTACGTTTCTGTAAACACTTGATGTTTACAGTATTGCCTCTTATTTTGTAAGACTTCTGCCATTTGCCTGGCATGCTGGATATCACCTTATGGGCCGAATCCTGACTGATTACAACTTATTCTCGTCTAATCAATGCTTGGAGTTTATCATAATTTCTGTTTTTGTTTATCCTCTCACTTTTTGGGGCTTGACCACAGGTTCTCATTGGTATTGAGATCTGGGGAGTTTCTTGGCGATGTAAAGGTTTTGTTCAGTGCGCCAGTTTGTTATCACTTTCGCCTTGTGACAATGGTGCGCCATCATGCTGGAAAAAGCACTGTTCATCATCCAATTGCTTCTAGATCTTTTGGAGAAGTTGTTCTTGGAAGACATTTAAATACCAATGTTACACCTGTCCAGGGTGTTAGAGCGCTCACTGGGTAAGGTGGATTCTTCAATCTCAAGGTCCTAATGGGCACACAGCCCCAGGCATGAGTGCAGCAGACAAATGAAGAATGCAGGGCATGGAAAGCTGAGGGCCTGGAGACTGCAGGTAGGATGTGTGATACTGTAAACAGCAGGCAGGAAGGCAACTGTGGAGCATGAAGACGCATACAGCCAGGAATTGGTGCCCCTGAGGCTGCCATCGCCACAGAGTTACTGCACCTCAGTCAGAGGTGTGGTGCCCCATCCTCGATAAGAAAGAGGCCATCTATCAGTTCACGCACCAAAAACTTGCAGACACCCAATTATCAGCTCACACACTAGATGAGGGCCGGGGCAGGTACCATTAATGCTTAAGTGACCAGTAGTCTGGTTATGGCACTTAAGCCCCGTGCACTGTCTCTAGAACCATCCAGAAGGTGGAGCTTAGTGGGTCAGCTGTCTGAGGTAAAATGGGCGTAGCTAGGTTTAAAAGTTGACCGTGGACAGAGTCAGTCAGTCAGTAACGGAGATGGAGGAGACCGACTAAGGGCGAGGGCCCCAGGGGTCCTGCTCAACTCTGAGGAGATGGAAGAAAGGATCCCGGTGACTTAGGGAAGTGTGTCAGACACCCCTATAGTCACGTTTCACAGACAGTAGCTCAAAGTGAAGGGATTGTTCGCAAACGGGGTCCCGGTCCCTAGACTAGGACGATACTTCTGGACTTCCTAGTAACACCAGAGGCCAGGGTGGCTGTACGCACCTTTGAGTCACAAGCAGCACACAAATCCACTAGAAGGGGGCTACAGAGGACCAGGGAGCCAGGCAGGCAAAAAATCCATTTGAAGGTCCCCAGAGGGAACCAGGCAGGAAGAAGTCCTATTGCTGAACTGCGGCCCCTGGCTCAGGGCACTGTGTGTGGAGGCGCAGGACAGGAGGGTGAAAGTCAGCGCAGAGAGACGGCCAGGAAAGGCAAACGAAAGGAGGACCGGTACTAGCCTCGGACTTATTCGGAATCGGTGGTTGCCCATCACTGAGGATCCCAGCATACTGTGGTGGACTAATCTGGCTGTTAACTGAGAATCGGTACAGTGAGTAAAAGACTTATTGCAAAGCCACGATGTCTTTCTCCTGCATTACAGCCTGCCCTTATAGACTATTCTTATTATCAACGGTTACCTTGGGGCCTCACTCCCCCTGTGGGAGTAAGAACTCCTCGACTGCGTCCTCATCACCTGCCCCAGGAAACCTACAGCGCAGTGGCGGCTCACATAGCAGCAAAACCACAGGTGGCGTCACAAACTTTAAAAATATCTAAAAATACAACTCCCATCATCATCCCCCTTTATTATAAAGACACCGCCAAGGTCACGTAGCCGGACCCCGCCACCGCTGACGTCTTCGGACTAGTCCTGCCCGGTTCACAGAACCCCCGGCCCTGGCAGGGCATGTCAAATACATCCTGGAAACCGCATACAGAAAGCAGACAAAACTCTGCAGAAACTAGAAAGTCTGAATACTTCCTGGAATCTGCAGGCAGGTTGTGCGATACTGCAAATTGCAGGTAGGTAGTGATAATAAAATCGAAGGAAGGTAGGAACTGGAAGCCGTAGACAGCCAGGAAAATGTCCTGGAAGGCGCAGGAAGGTAGTGCAATAACTAAAACCACAGGCAAGTAGGTAGCCATACTGGAAACCACTGGCAGGAAGTTAACTGTGGAACTGGAAGCCACAGAGAAGTTGTAAAGGTACGAGAAGCTGCAGGGAAACAGGAAACGTCATGAAGATCGCAGACAGGTTGTTGTGCACAAACTAAAATTCTTAACACTTAAGGCCCTGTCACACACAGATAAATCTGCGGCAGATCTGTGGTTGCAGTGAAATTGTGGACAATCAGTGCCAGGTTTGTGACTGTGTACAAATGGAACAATATGTCCATGATTTCACTGCAACCACAGATCTGCCAAAGATTTATCTCTGTGTGTGATGGGGCCTTAAGACCCCATTGTGTGTCTTGAAAGTCCTTACATAGGCCTAAAAAGTTTATCGCATGGGAGCACTCAGAGCTACTTGCAAACCTTGACATGGGGCATGGAAAAGCCTAACAGACTGGGATGGAAGGAGCAAAGCTTGGACAATGGATAGGTGATTAACATCGGGAATCCAGGGCTCTGCTTCCATCCCTGGGGTCTGTTGCCCTCTGTTTTGCAAGTTACCCACCGTGGATCCATGGTAATCTCCCTAGGCCAATTTAAGGCACACTGAGGATTGAGACTCTAGTATTCCTTGTTTGTTATGTTCCATTATCTGTACTACTGTGCTTCAACTCACATCCATCCCTACTGGGTTCTACTCCATCTGTTTGACTGCTCACAGGCTTTCAATTATTCCTAATCCACACGCTTCCATGTATCCTCTGGAAGCTGAAGCTGAGATGCGCCCTGAATGAAGGTGCGCACCTGGGCCAGTCGGGCGATACGCCGCTGGAACAACACTGACAGAGCCGAGACCTGTCCCTTCAGGGAATTGAGGGATAGTCCTAGCTGTAGACCGGACTGTAGAAAGGACAGGATGGTCGGCAAAGAAAACGGCCAAGGAGCATGGCCGGAAGAGCGACACCAGGACAGGAAAATTCTCCAAGTCCTGTGGTAAATCCTGGCCGAGGAAGACTTCCGAGCCCGAGTCATAGTGGAGATGACCTCGGAAGGAATGCCTGAAGTCGTCAAGATCCAGGACTCAAGAGCCACGCCGTCAACCTGAGAGCCGCAGAATTCTGGCGGAAAAACGGACCTTGAGAGAGAAGGTCTGGGCGGTCCGGAAGATGCCACGGCACCTCTACGGACAGACGGAGCAGGTCTGGGTACCAAGCTCGCCTGGGCCAGTCTGGAGCAATGATTACGACCCGACGGCCCTCCATTCTGATCTTGCGCAGGACTCTGGGCAAGAGAGCTAGAGGGGGAAACACGTAGGCCAGACGGAACTGGGACCAATCCTGAACCAGCGCGTCCGCTGCCAAGGCCTGAGGATCGTGCGAGCGAGCCACGTAAACCGGGACCTTGTAGTTGTGCCGGGAGGCCATTAGGTCCACTTCCGGAGTGCCCCACTTGCGGCAGATTGACCGGAACACTGCCGGATGCAGGGCCCACTCACCGCTGTCCACGGTTTGACGGCTGAGATAATCTGCCTCCCAGTTTTCTACGCCTGGGATGTGGACTGCGGATATGGTGGACTTGGAGTCCTCCGTCCACTGAAGGATACGTTGAACTTCCAACATTGCTAGGCGGCTGCGAGTCCCGCCCTGGTGATTGATGTAGGCAACAGCTGTCGTGTTGTCCGACTGGACTTGAATGTGCTTGCCCGCCAACAGGTGGTGAAAAGCTACGAGAGCTAGGAGCACAGCTCTGATTTCCAGCACATTGATCGAGAGGGCTGATTCGGACGGAGTCCAAGTGCCCTGTGCTCGGTGGTGGAGAAATACTGCTCCCCAGCCGGAGAGACTGGCATCCGTGGTGAGGATCACCCAGGACGGGGTCAGGAAGGAGCGTCCCTGAGACAGAGAGAGGGGCCGAAGCCACCACTGAAGAGAGCTCCTGGTCTGTGGCGACAGAGCCACTAGCCTGTGCAAGGAAGAGGTCCGCTTGTCCCAAAAGCGGAGAATGTCCAACTGCAGAGGAACTGGGCAAAGGGAACCGCTTCCATTGACGCCACCATCTGACCCAGCACCTGCATGAGGTGCCTGATGGAATGACGGCGGGGCCTCAACAGAGAGCACACCGCCAGATGGAGGGACTGCTGTTTGACTAAGGGCAGCTTCACAAGTGCCGGCAGAGTCTCGAATTGCATCCCTAGGTACGTAAGTCTCTGGGTCGGGGTCAAAGTGGACTTGGGCAGATTGACAAGCCACCCGAATTGAATAAGCGTGGCGAGAGTGAGCGAAACACTCCGCTGACAATCTGCACTGGATGAAGCCTTGACTAGAAGGTCGTCAAGGTAAGGAATCACTGCCAACCCCTGGAGGTGCAGAACCGCAACCACTGCTGCCATGACCTTGGTGAATACACGAGGGGCCGTGGCTAACCCGAAGGGGAGAGCCACGAATTGGAAATGTTCCTCTCCGATTGCAAAACGTAGCCAACGCTGGTGTGAAACCGCAATTGGTACATGCAGATAGGCATCCCTGATGTCGATGGATGCTAGAAAATCTCCTTGGGTCATTGAGGCAATGACCGATCGCAGAGATTCCATGCGAAAGTGCCGCACCTGAACATGCTTGTTGAGAAGCTTGAGGTCCAGGATGGGCCGGAAGGAACCGTCCTTCTTGGGGACTAGGAAGAGGTTTGAGTAAAAACCTCTGAACCGTTCCCGGGCGGGAACCGGTACAATTACTCCGTTGGCCTGCAAGGATGCCACGGCCTGAGAGAAGGCGGCGGTTTTGGAGCAGGGGGGAGTTGACAGAAAAAATCTGTTTGGCGGGCTGGAAGAAAATTCTATCCTGTAGCCGTGGGAGATGATATCCCGCACCCACTGATCGGAGACGTGTTGAAACCACACGTCGCCAAAGTGGGAGAGCCTGCCACCGACCAAGGACGTTGCTGGCGCAGCCAGATAGTCAAGAGGAAGCTGCCTTAGTGGCAGCGGCTCCTCAGTTTTTCTGAGGACGCGGCTTCTTGCACCAGCTGGGTTTTCGATCCTTGGCTGAGTTAGTGGACGAGGCTGAGGGCTTAGAGGATGACCAGTTAGAGGAACGAAACCTCGACTGGTTTCTGTCCTGGACAGGTTTCCTGGTTTTAGTTTGTGGCAAGGAAGTACTCTTCCCGCCAGTAGCTTCCTTAATAATTTCATCCAGTTGTTCACCTAACAGCCGGGACCGAGCAAAGGGGAGTCCAGCAAGGTACTTCTTGGAAGAAGCGTCTGCTTTCCACTCTCGAAGCCACAAGATCCTGCGGATCGCGAAGGAATTAGCGGAAGCCACCGCTGTGCGGTGAGAAGCCTCTAGAATGGCAGACATGGCATAGGATGAAAAAGCCGAAGCCTGGGAAGTTAAGGCAACCATTTCGGGCATAGAGTCCCTGGCGAGGGAATGTATCTCCGCCAGAGAAGCAGAGACTGCCTTAAGAGCCCACACTGCTGCAAAAGACTGGGAGAATGAGGCTCCTGCCGCCTCATATACAGATTTGGCCAGAAGGTCAACCTGGCGGTCAGTGGGATCCCTAAGTGAGGTGCCATCGGCCACAGATACAACTGTCCGGGCTGAGATTCTAGACACCGGAGGATCTACCTTTGGTGAATGAGACCACTCCTTGACCACCTCTGGTGGAAAGGGAAAACGGTCATCAGAACTACGCTTTGGGAAGCGTTTGTCAGGACAGGCCCTGGGCTTGGTCACAGTGGCCTGAAAACTGGAGTGGTTAAAAAACATACTCCTTGCTCTCTTAGGTGAGGTAAACTGGTGTTTTTCTACCAGAGAGGCTTGTTCCTCTGACACTGGTGGATTGAGGTCCAGTACGGAATTAATGGACGTAATCAAGTCACTAACATCCGCATCACCTTCAGATAGATCAATGGGGTACATAGAGGTAGCGTCCGAGCCCACAGTAAAGGTATCCTCCTCGCCCTGCAATTCAGCTTGTGAATCAGAGCCGTGGGACGAGGAAGGAGAAGAGTCCCTGCGTCTCCGTTTAGGAGGACGGGGTCCAGGAACAGATAAAAAATCCTCTGTGAGCTCTGCAGAGCGAGTCGGAGCAGCAGAGGCGCCCTGAGAAGGGGGCTGATGCATGCTCAGCAGAGTCCGGGACAGCTGTCCCATGGAGTCGGCAAAGGACTGAGAGATAGATTTCCAAAACGATGCTACCCAAGCCGGGCGTTCAGCCACCGGGGCTGGAGCAGCCGAAGGGACCCCTGGGGAGACTCCAGGCTGAGGCACCACCATATTAGAGCAGGCATCACAGTGTGGATATGTGCTCGATTCAGGCAGAATGAGCTGACATGCAGTGCATATAGAGTACAGCCTTGCAGCCTTGCTCCTAGTGAGAGACATGCTGCTGAGGTGGAGGTTCTGCAGTAAAGAACACACTCCTTCAGAATGACCCCCAGAGAGTGTACAAGAAAGTCCACAACCAGAGGTTGTGGCTTACCAGACCGCTTTTTGTGTGCCCTCCGGATTCCACAGCTTGGACCCCCAGACAGATGCAGCAGCTGCAGCAGCCAGCGCCGATCAGTGTGTGAACGCTGATAAAATGGCGCCGGAGTGAGGAGGGGGGGCGGGGTTTATTCCAAGAGCGGGAACCGGAGGGCCAAGGGGAAATACAGGGGAGGGAAACATCTCCTCAGAGAGGAGTGTCCTCCCCTGAGCTGACCGGTCGGTGGGCGGCGCCGCACTGTTCCCCTGCATGACTGACATGCAGGGGCAGTGAAAACGAAACTAGGCCGCATCCGAAGCCGGGGCCTAGATTTTCCCATGCGGCCGACGATCAGGCACCCTCGGCGCGGTTCTCAGGAAAAAAAACAGAGAACGGGCCGGAAATCACAGCAAAGTGAAATAACACACTCTCCCCACAATAAATGTACAAAGGACCTCTCAATAACGTCTCAATACTTAGCTTTATGAGACGCAGGGCCAGGTCCCTGAGGGGTGAGCGCTCCGTCCGGCAGGGTCCTGAAAGGGCTGCGGATGGAGGCCGGTCTCCTGCAAAGCAGTGAGAACCGTGATGGCTCCCACTTCAAGCCAGAGCCTCAGGGGATGGTGAAGGAGCGCGGCATGTGAAGGCTCCAGCCTTGTAAAGTCAACCTTAACAACACCGCCGACACAGTGGGGTGAGAAGGGACATGCCGGGAGTCCAGATTGGACCCGCTTTTCTTCAAAGAAAAATCAAAAATCAGTGAGAATGCATGAGTGTGTGTGACCTCCTGAACACAAAGCATTGAACTGGCTAGATTTGTCATCCAGGGGGTGTATATGCTCGGAGGGAGGAGCTACACTTTTAGTGTAGTACTTTGTGTGTCCTCCGGAGGCAGAAGCTATACACCCATGGTCTGGGTCTCCCATACGGAACGATAAAGAAATTGTTTTTTTTGCGATCAAGTAAATTTCCTGGCAAGGAATTTCATATAGTCAGTCTCTAAAACAGTCCAGTGTTAATATAAGGCAATCAGTGAACATGGTTATAACCAAACTTTGTGTCTGTCTCAAAACTTTTGATTACATTGTACATCTACACAATAAAGTTACCATTTACTGACAGTAGAGATTTAGGAACATAAAGCATTAGAAAGTTGTAGAATTTTTACAACATAAAATGACCAAAGGGGCATTCAATTTTTTTTTTCTCATGGCTGTAAAATGGCGATTGGCTATTTTATTATCGGGTGGTATGTACTATGAAAGTGGTCTGAATCTGGAGGTTCATTCTGGCACTTGTAGTGCCACATGTTTTTGGATAGTGTTCACAGGGCCTAGGTTTACAGGTGGGTCTGGCCACCTACATACCCCACCCATGGGTGTGTTTGACATGTGTGACAGGTCACATGATGTTTAATGGAGTCTGTCATATCGCACATGGTTCAGTGTGAGGAGTCTATTGGCGTGTGAAGCCTCTGGGAAGAATCCTCTGTGTGAAGAGAGGATTGGAGAGTCCTGACCTGGACCATGTGTAGAGGTTTGAAACCTCTGGAAGGGACCTTCTGAGGGAAGTGAAGGTCCGCTTCAACTGACTGGAATGAGGGAGACAGATCCACTGGGATACATCTGCTGAGAGGTATCCGAACCAGAGTTGACTCTACGGACTGTTACCCGGGTGTTGTGATCCTGAAGAGCAGTTTATGTGGTTTAAATAAACTGTTGAACTTTTAAATGAACTGTGTTCCTGTGTTACCTTGTAAAGCAGCAGGCGAGTGAGTACCCCATTGTGCAGTGTGTGAGTGTATAAAATATCGCATGCATATCCACAGGATATGTAATAAAAGCCTGGTAGATAAGGGTTTGATATTTTGGATCTTCACCTATAGGGAGAACAGGTTCCCTCCCATAACCTCTATTCTGGGTTCACAGCAACAAGGGCTGTGGAGTCTAAGTACATTTTGGTGGAGTTAAAGTTAGTAAAAAATTGACCTATTCTGACTCCTAAAATATATCATAAATTGGGTACAGTTCAGTGTAGTATGTGATGAATATTTTTTCATAGGAATTTGGGCAAGTTATGAAATGTCCTATAAATGTCTGTTCTATTCCTGATCATGCAATGTAGGCTTTTAGTTGAGATGACTCTGTGCTGCACTTCAGCTACATGATATAAATAATGATGCTCCTATTCTAATTCTAAGATAAGGGTAAAAGCAAAGACACAAAGAATGCCTGCAATCATCTCAGAACTGTTAGGCGGGCTTTGCACACTACGACATCGCAGTTGCGATGTCGGTGGGGTCAAAACGAAAGTGACGCACATCAAGTGTCGCAGTCGATATTGTAGTGTGCAAATCCTTTTTGATACGATTAACGAGCGCAAAGGCGTCGTTATCGTATCATCGGTGTAGGGTCCGACATTTCCATAATGCCGGTGCAGCGACAGGTACAATGTTGTTCCTCGTTCCTGCGGCAGGAGCGAGGAACATCTCCTACCTGTGTCCCGGCTGCAATGCGGAAGGAAGAAGATGGGCGGGATGTTTACGTCCTGCTCATCTCCGCCCCTCCGCTGCTATTGGCCGCTTGCCGTGTGATGTCGCTGTGACGCCGCATGACCCGCCCCCTTAGGAAGGAGGCGGGTCGTCGGCCAGAGCGACATCGCAGGGCAGGTGAGTGCATGTGAAGCTGCCGTAGCGATAATGTTCGCTACGGCAGCTATCACAAGATATCGCTGCTGTGACGGGGGCGGGGACTATCGCGCTCGACATCGCAGCATCGGCTTGCAATGTCGCAGCATGCAAAGTACCCCTTAGACTCTAGAGTGAAAAGGAAGAAGGGAATTTTGTTTACTTACCGTAAATTCCTTTTCTTCTAGCTCCAATTGGGAGACCTAGACAATTGGGTGTATAGCTTCTGCCTCCGGAGGCCACACAAAGTATTACACTTAAAAGTGTAAAGCCCCTCCCCTTCTGCCTATACACCCCCCGTGCATCACGGGCTCCTCAGTTTTGGTGCAAAAGCAAGAAGGAGGAAAAGTTATAAATTGGTTTAAAGTAAATTCAATCCGAAGGAATTTCGGAGAACTGAAACCATTCAACATGAACAACATGTGTACACAAAGAACAACAGCCCGAAGGGAACAGGGGCGGGTGCTGGGTCTCCCAATTGGAGCTAGAAGAAAAGGAATTTACGGTAAGTAAACAAAATTCCCTTCTTCTTTGTCGCTCCATTGGGAGACCCAGACAATTGGGACGTCCAAAAGCAGTCCCTGGGTGGGTAAAGTAAAAACCCGTAATAGAGCCGTAAAACGGCCCCTTCCTACAGGTGGGCAACCGCCGCCTGAAGGACTCGCCTACCTAGGCTGGCATCTGCCGAAGCATAGGTATGCACCGGATAGTGTTTCGTGAAAGTGTGCAGGCTCGACCAGGTAGCTGCCTGACACACCTGCTGAGCCGTAGCCTGGTGCCGCAAAGCCCAGGACGCACCCACGGCCCTGGTAGAATGGGCCTTCAGCCCTGAGGGAACCGGAAGCCCAGAAGATCGGTAAGCTTCGAGAATTGGTTCCTTGATCCACCGAGCCAGGGTTGATTTGGAAGCCTGTGACCCTTTACGCTGGCCAGCGACAAGGACAAAGAGTGCATCCGAGCGGCGCAGGGGCGCCGTACGAGAAATGTAGATTCTGAGTGCTCTCACCAGATCTAACAAGTGCAAATCCTTTTCACATTGGTGAACTGGATGAGGACAAAAAGAGGGTAAGGAGATATCCTGATTGAGATGAAAGGGGGATACCACCTTAGGGAGAAATTCCGGAACCGGACGCAGATTCACCTTGTCCTGGTGAAACACCAGGAAAGGGGCTTTGCATGACAGCGCTACTAGCTCAGACACTCTCCGAAGTGATGTGACTGCTACTAGGAAGACCACTTTCTGCGAAAGGCGTGAGAGAGAAATATCCTTCATTGGCTCGAAAGGTGGTTTCTGAAGAGCCGTTAGCACCCTGTTCAGATCCCAGGGTTCTAACGGCCGCTTGTAAGGAGGGACTATGTGACAAACCCCCTGCAGGAACGTGCGTACCTGTGGAAGTCTGGCTAGGCGCTTCTCAAAAAACACAGAGAGCGCTGAGACTTGTCCCTTAGGGGAGCCGAGCGACAGCCCTTTTTCCAATCCGGATTGAAAGAATGAAAGAAAAGTGGGCAAGGCAAATGGCCAGGGAGAAAAACCCTGATCAGAGCACCAAGATAAGAATATCCTCCACGTCCTGTGGTAGATCTTGGCGGACGTTGGTTTCCTAGCCTGTCTCATAGTGGCAATGACCTCTTGAGATAACCCTGAAGACGCTAGGATCCAGGACTCAATGGCCACACAGTCAGGTTGAGGGCCGCAGAATTCAGATGGAAAAACGGCCCTTGAGACAGCAAGTCTGGTCGGTCTGGTAGTGCCCACGGTTGGCCCACCGTGAGATGCCACAGATCCGGGTACCACGACCTCATCGGCCAGTCTGGAGCGACGAGGATGGCGCGGCGGCAGTCGGACCTGATCTTGCGTAACACTCTGGGCAACAGTGCCAGAGGAGGAAACACATAAGGGAGTTGAAACTGCGACCAATCCTGAACTAAGGCGTCTGCCGCCAGAGCTCTGTGATCTTGAGACCGTGCCATGAATGTCGGGACCTTGTTGTTGTGCCGGGACGCCATTAGGTCGACGTCCGGCATCCCCCAGCGGCAACAGATCTCCTGAAACACGTCCGGGTGAAGGGACCATTCCCCTGCGTCCATGCCCTGGCGACTGAGAAAGTCTGCTTCCCAGTTTTCTACGCCCGGGATGTGAACTGCGGATATGGTGGAGGCTGTGGCTTCCACCCACAGCAGAATCCGCCGGACTTCCTGGAAGGCTTGCCGACTGCGTGTTCCGCCTTGGTGGTTGATGTATGCCACCGCTGTGGAGTTGTCCGACTGAATTCGGATCTGCTTGCCTTCCAGCCACGGCTGGAACGCCTTTAGGGCAAGATACACTGCCCTTATCTCCAGAACATTGATCTGAAGGGAGGACTCTGGCTGAGTCCAAGTACCCTGAGCCCTGTGGTGGAGAAAGACCGCTCCCCACCCTGACAGGCTCGCGTCCGTCGTGACCACAGCACAGGATGGGGGCAGGAAGGATTTCCCCTTCGACAGAGAAGTGGGGAGAAGCCACCACTGAAGGGAAGCCTTGGCTGCCCGCGAAAGGGAGACGTTCCTGTCGAGGGACGTCGACTTCCTGTCCCATTTGCGGAGAATGTCCCATTGAAGTGGACGCAGATGAAACTGCGCAAAAGGAACTGCCTCCATTGCTGCTACCATCTTCCCTAGGAAGTGCATGAGGCGCCTCAGGGGGTGTGACTGGCCTTGAAGGAGAGATTGCACCCCTGTCTGTAGTGAACGCTGTTTGTCCAGCGGAAGCTTCACTATCGCTGAGAGAGTATGAAACTCCATGCCAAGATATGTCAGTGATTGGGCCGGTGTCAAATTTGACTTTGGAACATTGATGATCCACCCGAAACTCTGGAGAGTCTCCAGAGCAATGTTCAGGCTGTGTTGGCATGCCTCTAGAGAGGGTGCCTTGACAAGCAGATCGTCTAAGTAAGGGATCACCGAGTGTCCCTGAGAGTGCAGAACTGCTACTACTGTTGCCATGACCTTGGTGAAGACCCGTGGGGCTGTCGCCAGGCCGAAAGGCAGTGCCACGAACTGAAGGTGTTCGTCCCCTATGGCGAAACGCAGGAAGCGCTGATGCTCTGGTGCAATCGGTACGTGGAGATAAGCATCTTTGATGTCGATTGATGCCAGGAAATCTCCTTGGGACATTGAGGCGATGACGGAGCGGAGCGATTCCATCCGGAACCGCCTGGTTTTTACGTGTTTGTTGAGCAGTTTTAGGTCCAGAACAGGACGGAAGGATCCGTCCTTTTTCGGCACCACGAACAAGTTGGAGTAAAAACCGTGACCCTGTTGCTGAAGAGGAACAGGGATCACCACTCCTTCTGCCTTCAGAGTGCACACCGCCTGAAGAAGAGCATCGGCTCGCTCGGGGGGCGGAGATGTTCTGAAGAATCGAGTCGGAGGACGAGAGCTGAACTCTATCCTGTAATCGTGAGATAGAATGTCTCTCACCCAACGGTCTTTTACCGGTGGCAGCCAGGCGTCGCAAAAGCGGGAAAGCCTGCCACCGACCGAGGATGCGGTGTGAGGAGGCCGAAAGTCATGAGGAGGCCGCTTTGGGAGCGGTTCCTCCGGCGGTCTTTTTAGGACGTGACTTAGACCGCCATGAATCGGAGTTCCTCTGATCCTTCTGAGGCCTTTTGGACGAGGAGAATTGAGACCTGCCCGCGGGCCGAAAGGACCGAAACCTCGATTGTACCTTCCGTTGTTGAGGTCTGTTTGGTTTGGACTGGGGTAAGGATGAGTCCTTTCCCTTGGATTGTTTAATGATTTCATCCAATCGCTCACCAAACAGGCAGTCGCCAGAAAATGGCAAACCGGTTAAGAACTTTTTGGAAGCAGAGTCTGCCTTCCATTCACGTAGCCACATGGCCCTGCGGACTGCCACCGAATTGGCGGATGCTACCGCCGTACGGCTCGCAGAGTCCAGGACAGCATTAATGGCGTAGGACGCAAACGCCGACGCCTGAGAGGTTAAGGACACCACTTGCGGAGCAGACGTACGTGTGACTGTATTAATCTGCGCATGACAAGCTGAGATAGCTTGGAGTGCCCATACGGCTGCGAATGCTGGAGCAAAAGACGCGCCGATAGCTTCATAGATGGATTTCAACCATAGCTCCATCTGTCTGTCAGTGGCATCTTTGAGTGAAGCCCCATCTTCCACTGCAACTATGGATCTAGCCGCCAGTCTGGAGACTGGAGGATCCACCTTGGGACACTGAGCCCAGCCCTTGACAACGTCAGGGGGGAAGGGATAACGTGTATCCTTAAGGCGCTTGGAAAAACGCTTATCTGGACAAGCTCGGTGTTTCTGTACTGCCTCTCTGAAGTCAGAGTGATCCAGAAACGTACTCATTGTACGCTTGGGAAACCTGAAACGGAATTTCTCCTGCTGAGAAGCTGACTCCTCAATTGTAGGAGCTGGGGGAGAAATATCCAACACCTGATTGATGGTCGCTATAAGGTCATTCACTATGGCGTCACCTTCAGGTGTATCTAGGTTGAGAGCGGCCTCAGGATCAGAATCCTGATCTGCTACCTCCGCTTCATCCTCCAGAGAGTCCTGCTGAGACCCTGAACAGTGTGATGAAGTCGAGGGAATTTCCCAGCGAGCCCACTTAGGCGGCCTGGGACTGCGGTCCGTGTCAGAGACCTCACCCTGGGACCTATGGGCCACCCCAGAAGCACTTTGCTGCTCCAATTGAGGGGGGCCTGGGGTCAATGATTCAACAGTGCCCGGGGCCTGAGTCACCGGTCTGGACTGTAAGGCTTCCAGTATCTTAGCAGACCATTTATCCATACTCTCAGACAGTTTGTCAGCAAATACTGCAAACTCCGTCCCTGTCACCTGGACAGTGGTAGCAGGTGGTTCCACCTGGGCCACCAGTAGCAGAGGCTCCGGCTGAGTAAGTGCCACAGGGGCCGAGCATTGCACACAATGAGGGTCGGTGGAACCTGCCGGTAGTATAGCCGCACATGAGGTACAGGTTGCAAAGTAAGCCTGTGCTTTGGCACCCTTGCTTTTTGCGGACGACATGCTGTTGTCTCCTCTGAGTACAATCCAGGAGGGTATATAGCCAAAAATCAACAGTGCGACCGTACAGTGTAAATGTATAGCATATAAGCATATATATATATGTACACTTCGGCACTCAGTGGGGCCAGCACCTCAGGTGCTACTTACCGACCGCTCAAAGCGGTTGTGTGATCACCAGATTCCCTGCCTGGGCCTCCCAGAGCCGTGTTGTCTCTCCTCTCCAGCGTCAGAAGTGCTGACAGGAATGGCTGCCGGCGTTCTGTGAGGAGGAGGGGGCCGTGGGCGTGCCCTAGAAAGTGCGGGAATCTGGAGCCCCACTGTGCTGAGTGAGGGGGGAGGAGGATACAAAGTATGCTCCAGCCCTCAGCGCTGACGTCCTATGCAGCGTCCCGCCCTTCCCCTGACTGGCAGGCCTGGGGGCGGGAATATGCGATACTAGGCCGCAAAAGCCGGGGACTAAAGTTATAAGCGCGGCCGGCAAATAAGCGCGGCCGGCGCGGTAGTCCCCGGCGCACTAACACACCCAGCAGTGCTGCAGTGTGTATGGCACAAGCGCTCCATGCGCGGTCCCCCAAGGGGACACAGAGTACCTCACAGTAGCAGGGCCTTGTCCCTGACGATACCCGACTCCTGTCCAGCAGATTCCCCAGGGGCTGCGGAGGGAGCACGGTCCCAGTGCCTGGTGACCGGTTAGGATCCCACTTCACCCAGAGCCCTTAAGGGATGGGGAAGGAAAACAGCATGTGGCTCCTGCCTGTGTACCCGCAATGGGTACCTAAACCTTAACAACACCGCCGACCAGAGTGGGGTGAGAAGGGAGCATGCTGGGGGCCCTGTTATGGGCCCTCTTTTCTTCCATCCGACATAGTCAGCAGCTGCTGCTGACTAAGCTGTGGAGCTATGCGTGGATGTCAGCCTCCTTCGCACAAAGCATAAAAACTGAGGAGCCCGTGATGCACGGGGGGTGTATAGGCAGAAGGGGAGGGGCTTTACACTTTTAAGTGTAATACTTTGTGTGGCCTCCGGAGGCAGAAGCTATACACCCAATTGTCTGGGTCTCCCAATGGAGCGACAAAGAAAGTAGGATTAAGGTAAGTACTTCTTAAAGCAAGTCTAAACTTTCATTAAACAGCAACATGATCGTTTAGAATTAGCTGATCTTGTTGAAGCTGCTTCACATCTCTCTATTATTTATCATATGCGCTGTGTTGTGGACATGCTGCAGCCAGCAAGAAGAGAGTCTGCAAGAGGGACATGCTGGAACTCTGATTGTTAAAGTGAGGAAATTGGTTATTGCTGCCAGAACCCATAAAATTGAGTCTATCTTGAAGAGACGTGCTGGAAAAGGGGCAATTGTCGATCAAGCCACTCGATGGGGCAGCACTTACTTAATGATTGAGCGATTACTTGAGCTGAAACCCTTTCTTGTAGACATGGACAGCCCTCAGGTAACAGTAAATGAAGGTCAATGGACACAGGTGTCTGAATTGAAGTAACAGCTTAATCAGAAGAACTTGGTGTTTTGCCTGTCCCAAAGAGGAGATTTAATCGCAGATGGTATTGCTGCTTCAATGTAACGAAGAGAGACACTGCTATTAGTAAATACAATTCTTCTGGCAACTGTGTATGTGGCCCCAAGTCATCGTATATTGCTGGATGATCAACAGCTTACTAAAGGAAAAGAAGCTCTGACTGAGGTAGCAATTAGGATGAGCGGCTAAAGGACTGCCAAGAGCAAGAGAACTTGATCCTGCCAGTGCTACTGCTGCCGTATCCTCATCCTCATCAGATGAGGAGTTTAATTTTGAAAATTATTTGGACAACATGGAGCAGGCAAAGCGTTGCCACAGGGAAAAAGATTTCACTCACATAGCAAAACAGATTAACTGTATTTCAGCAACATTTTTCACTTGCTCTCAAGGAAGTAGAAGAGTTCAACCATTCATCAAATCTGACTGTGCATGAGGCAATTCCTTTATATCCTCATATTGTTATAGATGTTGACCATACGGTCACCACTTTGCCCCCATCCCAAGTTAGTGTAGAGAGGTTGTTCTCTAGTCTTAAAATAATTAGATCAGATTTGAGGTCATCTATGAAGGTCATCTATGTCATATCTGATGGAGGCGATACTATTTCTCAGAACAAATGTATAGATTGCACAAATGTTAGTCTGTACATTTTTGTTGGAAGCAGTTATTTTTCCCCTCACTTACTGCACAGTGTATAAAATAAAAATAAAATAAAAGCGGGACAGGTTTCATGAAAAGGTGACACAAACCAATTTTTTTCACCACTTAAAAATCCATGCGAATTTGGTATCACCGTAATCAGGCTGACCTGGTCAATCATGTTTCAGGCTATGTTTACTATAAAGAAATGCCGTAAATTAAAAAAAAAATAATATTGCATTTCCTTTTTCAACGATTTCACCATCTTAGCATAGGTGCATACATTGAGTATTTGGTTGCCAAACTTTCGGCCCCATTTCTGCATCTTTTGGCAGGAAAAAGGCATGTTTCTATGCGCATTCTTGATGCATTTTTTTTTTGCATGCGTTTTTTCATTGCTTTCAATGGTGAAAAACAGGCAAAAATGCTGAAAGAATTGACATGCTAAAGATTATATTCTGCACCAAGGATCTGCTTGTAGTTTTGTGAAAAAACTG
Source organism: Anomaloglossus baeobatrachus (assembly GCF_048569485.1). Lineage (NCBI taxonomy): Eukaryota > Metazoa > Chordata > Amphibia > Anura > Aromobatidae > Anomaloglossus > Anomaloglossus baeobatrachus. Next base: position 362,680,580 of record NC_134356.1, read on the forward strand.
CACTAAACAGAATGCATAAAAAAAGCAGTGATAAAAACGCATGGTGTGCACACAGCCTTATTTCTATAAACTATGGTAAAAAGGATGGTGACATTTAACACTTCAGCTCATCACACATCAAAACAAACTCTCATACGTCTATATTAAACAGAAAAATAAAAGAAGCTATAGTTCTTGGTAAAAGGGGAGAGAAATGTAAACGCAAATACAAAAGTAGCTAGAAGAGGTTAAGGGTACAGTCTCACTAAACGAGGTACCAGCGATTCCAACCACGATACGACCTGGTCAGGATCGCTGGTGCATCGCTGCATGGTCGCTGGTGAGCTGTCAATCAGGCAGATCTCACCAGCGACCAGTGACCAGCCCCCAGCGACGCGTGGAAGCGATTCTGCGCTCGGTAACTAAGGTAAATATCGGGTAACCAAGCAAAGCACTTCGTTTGGTTACCCGACATTTACCTTGGTTACCAGCGCACACCTCTTAGCGCTGGCTCCCTGCACTCTTAGCCAGAGTACACATCGGGTTAATAAGCAAACCGCTTTGCTTATTTATCCGATGTGTACTCTGGCTACGTGTGCAGGGAGCCGGCACTGGCAGCGTGAGAGTGGCGTACGCTAGTAACCAAGATAAATATTGGGTAACCAAGCAAAGCGCTTCACTTGGTTACCCGATATTTACCTTGGTTACAGCTTACCGCAGGCTGCCAGAAGCTGGCTCCCTGCTCCCTACACAATCAGATCGTTGCTCTCTCGATGTCACACACAGCGATGTGTGCTTCACAGTGGGAGAGCAACGTCCAAAAAATGAACCTGCACAGTGTGTAATGAGCAGTGATTTCACAGCAGGGGCCAGATCGCTGCTCAGTGTCACACACAGCGAGATCGCTAATGAGGTCACTGCTGCGTCACAAAAACCGTGACTCAGCAGCGATCTCGCTATGTGAGAAGTACCCCTAAGAGCCCCCTTGACAGTAAGAAGCTGAAACCCACTGACAGCACTGCTGATAACAGGCAAAGACGCTTCACCACCTTCTCATTCTGATTATAAACCCTGGAATACAAAAATATTCCTAAAGTGAGTCTTTATATTATCTTCTTTATATACACATGAGCAGTTAAAAGGGGTTATCCGGCTTCTTTAGACTTTTCTTTTTATTACCCTATTGGGCTACATTGGGGCAGGTAAGTAGATAGTGAGCACTTACCTACCCTGCTGTCAGCCCCTCTCCCCCGGCTCAGAGTGGTCATGTGACCGCTCCTGCTGCAATTTTGCTGCTTCCGGTCATTTCATGTCAACATGGGCAGGACCATGTTGACATGCAAATCTGGAACAGCTTGTTGCCGCCCTGCTGGGCGGGTACAGTGCGTGGAGTCCCCGCCCCCTTCCCTGCACCCTCCCACACATACCCCCGCACCCCGTACTCTGCCCACAACCTCCCCCTGCACTGCTGTGGGACCCGTGACCTGGGGGCGGGGCCTGGCGGCGGCTGCCGTGGTGTCAGCGCCAGCACCGGGCCCCTGCTCAGGATCACACATTCAAATGTACCAGCATCACAGATCACAGATGCCGGTATATTTGAAAGCGCTGATGAGAAGGAGTGTTGCGCTTCTCATCACTGCCCGGCTGTCTGTGCTCTCTTTAGCACAGCGGTGACGTCACTACTGTGCTGATATGTCCAGAGCACAGACAGCGGACGAACGTGCAGGAGCGGCGGGGACTGAGGACGGGTGAGTATGTACTCCCTACATGTGTTCCCTATGGGGGTAGGGGAGGTCGGTGCAGAGCGCCGTGTGTGCGTGCAGTGCAGAGCCCGATGTGTGCATGCGGTGCAGAGCCCGATGTGTGTATGCGGTGCAGAGCCCGATGTGTGTATGCGGTGCAGAGCCCGATGTGTGTATGCGGTGCAGAGCCCGATGTGTGTATGCGGTGCAGAGCCCGATGTGTGTATGCGGTGCAGAGCCCGATGTGTGTATGCGGTGCAGAGCCCGATGTGTGTATGCGGTGCAGAGCCCGATGTGTGTATGCGGTGCAGAGCCCGATGTGTGTATGCGGTGCAGAGCCCGATGTGTGTATGCGGTGCAGAGCCCGATGTGTGTATGCGGTGCAGAGCCCGATGTGTGTATGCGGTGCAGAGCCTGATGTGTGTATGCGGTGCAGAGCCTGATGTGGTGGGGGGTGCAGAGCCTGATGTGGGGCTGTTATTTGCAATGCTGTAGTGATAACAGGTCAGTGCTGGGGCAGAATATACTGACAGGGAATGTGTGTGCAGGGGGCGAGGCTGGACACTGAGGCGGGGCTGGACACTGGGGAGGGGCTGGACAGTGAGGCCGGGCGGTGCCAGCTCTGACTGGGAGGTTTTGCACAGGAAGTGGTCAGTTTGTTTGTGCTGAATGTAAACAGAGCGCTGCAGAGAATAAAGGGTGAATTCAAGAGGAACAAAAGTTAGAAAACAAAAAATAACAATGTAGGGGTGTTTTATATGACAATACAGCACAGATTAGCTTAAACTCAACAATTTTTGTTATGTCGGACAACCCCTCTAAGGCATTGGTTTCCCTTAGGCTGGGTTCACACCACCGTATTTTCTCCGTCCGAGGAAAATGAACCAATTTTGCAAATAAGACTGATCATAGTAGGATCCATTTTTCTCGGATGTGGAGATTTAAAAAAAACAAAACAAAGAAAAAAAAAAAAAAGAAAAGTTTCTCCATTCCGTCAGTCGGTGAAAATCGTACCACATTCAGATGTCATCTGAGTGTGGCCTAATTCATTTTATGGACCCATAGACTTGAGTGGCTGAGTACCTTCAGATTCTGGGAGGAAAATTGTACATACTGAGATTTGTTTCTTCAGATCGCTAAGTAAGGGAAAAAAAAAATTATAGATGTGCGCGGTCTCAGTGAAAGACATTGGTCCAAGTGCGATCCGATTTTTTGAGAAATTGCATTTTGTCTAAAATATATGGTCGTCTGCAGGGGCCCTCTGGGTGCTTGAGGTTTTGGCTATGTTATTAAAGCATATCTTTAGTTTCAGTTGACTTTTCAGAATAAGCAATCTGTGTGTACCTGAGGCAGAACACTATTTCTCATCATTTCATTACATGACTTGAATCCTGCATTTTATCACCAGTTTTCACCTCTGCAGACGGTCTCTAATTTTCAGTTATCCCTGATCTAATAATCAAAGTCTATGGTGTCTCCCAAACACAGTACACAGACACAGAGGGATCCCTGATCTTCTGTATCTGTTTAGCTCATATTCAGAAGTAGCAGCAGCACAGAGGACAATATGCAGCAGTACTGAGCAGTGTAGATGGGAATTCAGCTCTGGGGTGAGGTAAAAGACTTATTGGAAAGCTCAGCATGAACTTTCTGTATTTGTTTTCCCACTTTGTTCCCCATTTCTCCTCTCTCCATAAAGTATAATAAAAAGGTAACCAGACACCTCACAGTTCTAGTAGGCAGTCTTGCTTTCACCAAGACAAAGTTGAGCTGTTTTTGCAGAGAGAATGAGGAGTTTAGGAGGTGGGAAAAGTGGCTCATAAGTGGAGAAAGAAGCTGAATTTTCTTATACTACTGATTTATACAAAGTTTGTTGAAATAACAGTGACTATTTAAAGATAATATACGAAGAACTTCCTTGCAAAAGAAAAAGGAACCCATCCTCACCACCCAAATCCACTTGCATCCCAGCAATTCTGCTCTGAACTGGATGTAATGATATCACATTCACCAGTTATTTGACGACTGAAACAAATCATTGTCTATCTGGTCAGGACATCATTCCTTCTGGTCCAGCAGAGACCATTAGAGCTGAAGCACTGGAGTAGGAAGCAGATTTGGGTGTTGAGTATGATTTCCCTATATTAACTTAAATAACAAAAGGGAAAAGCCCTATATATACTTACATTGTTAGTTGGGGATAAATTGAATATAATCTCGGAGTTAAGTGTTCTCGTTTTCATTTTTCCCAATTTCTGTAGATGGACTGCTTTATTTACTGCCACAAGAACCTGAAGAGGATCCAGTATCTAGAGTAGTAAAGGAAACCCATCAATACATAATATACTAATACACGATGAACCATACATTATACATGTAGATCTTTTGTCTGACACCCATCTCTCCCATACACAGAAGCACTGTGCCCAAACTCCTATGGTGGCAGCTTATCTCCCGGAGAACAAAAGGTTTGGTTACCAAAATTTCGGAACAAATCAGAAATGTTTGATGAGTTATTTCTCCTGGAGGCATTAGTAGAGAATAAAGGTGGTGTCGCACATAGCGACGCAGCAGCGATCACGACCAGCGATCTGACCTTATCAGGATCGCTGCTGCGTCGTTACATGGTCGCTGGTGAGCTGTCAAACAGGCAGATCTCACCAGCGACCAGCCCCCAGCGACGCGTGGAAGCGTAACTAAGGTAAATATCGGGTAACCAAGGAAAGCACTTCTCTTGGTTACCCGATATTTACCTTCGTTACCAGCGTTCGCCGCTCTCACGCTGCCAGTGCCAGCTCCCTGTTCCCTGCACTCCTAACCCGATGTGTACTCCAGCTACGTGTGCAGGGAACCAACACTGGCAGCGTGAGAGCGGCAGACGATAGTAACTAAGGTAAATATCGGGTAACCAAGGAAAGGGCTTCTTGATTACCCGATGTTTACCGTGGTTATAGCTTACCACAGGCTGCCAGACGCCGGCTCCCTGCTTGCTTCAGTTCGTCGCTCTCTCACTGTCACACACAGCGATGTGTGCTTCACAGCGGGAGAGCAATGTCCAAAAAATGAAGCAGGACATTCAGCAACGAGCGGCGACCTCACAGCAGGGGCCAGGTTGTTGCTGGATGTCACACACAGCGACGTCGCTGCTACGTCACAGAAAATGGTGACTTAGCAGCGACGTCGTTGTCGTCGTCGCTATGTGTGACACCACCTTAAGGGTTTGGAAACCGTGAACCAGTTAAAAGAATAGCATGTTCATTCTTCGGATGTTTGCTCGCTTATTATGCTTTAAAAATTTAAAAAAATAAAAAAAGACAAAAGAAGCCGGCCGCTGAGACTACTCGTAACAACAGCAAAATTACCAATGAGGGCACTTTAGGACAAAGACTGCCATCCTGAAGTGATGATAATGTCTGTAAAGCGCTGTGGAATATGATGGCGCTATATACGCAAAGCATAATAATAACAACTAGGTAGTGGCTAGCAGAACAGAGCGCTAGCCATCAGCAGTCGCTTCAGGGTGACGTGCACTTTCTTACCATACAACCAGCAACAGAAAGTTTTACAACAGAAAGAAATAGGAAAAAAATCTTGAAAGATTCTTTCTATTTTGTTTTGGAGCAGGTCCACAGTCCATGTACACTTGGTGAGTATGGGCACAGGCTCTATCACTGATGTGGAATAAGTAAATCCTGCAGATGGGTAATAATAATCACCAGCGGAGGGTCTGCTCACCATGGTGGGGCTTAGTAGCGCCCCCTCTATACATCCCTCCATGGCCTTCTTTCTCAGCTGAGATGCATTCTTCACATCAGTAAACAGAAGCATGGTCACTTTATATGAAGGGAAAAGCTCCAGTGGACAGGTCACGTCCATGATGGCCGCCTGCAGAGAGGAGATGTAACAGAGTGTGTTTACACCAGAATACAATCACCGTGTGTAGGCTCACTTATCCCACCGAGAAGAGCCCCATCCCACCGAGAGGAGCCCCATCCCACACAGAAAAGCCCCATCCCACCGAGAGGAGCCCCATCCCACCGAGAGGAGCCCCATCCCACACAGAAAAACCCCATCCCATCGAGAAGAGCCCCATTCCACCGAGAAATGCCCCATCCCACCGAGGAGAGCCCCATCCCACCGAGGAGAGCCCCATCCCACCGAGGAGAGCCCCATCCCACCGAGAGGAGCCCCATCCGACACAGAAAAGCCCCATCCCATCGAGAAGAGCCCCATCCCACCGAGAAGAGCCCCATCCCACCGAGAAGAGCCCCATCCCACCGAGAAGAGCCCCATCCCACACAGAAAAGCCCCATCCCACACAGAAGAGCCCCATCACATCGAGAAGAGCCCCATCCCACCGAGAAGAGCCCCATCCCACCGAGAAGAGCCCCATCCCACACAGAAGAGCCCCATCCCACACAGAAGAGCCCCATCCCACACAGAAGAGCCCCATCACATCGAGAAGAGCCCCATCACATCGAGAAGAGCCCCATCACATCGAGAAGAGCCCCATCACATCGAGAAGAGCCCCATCCCACACAGAAGAGCCCCATCACATCGAGAAGAGCCCCATCCCACACAGAAGAGCCCCATCCCACACAGAAGAGCCCCATCACATCGAGAAGAGCCCCATCACATCAAGAAGAGCCCCATCCCACACAGAAGAGCCCCATCCCACACAGAAGAGCCCCATCCCACACAGAAGAGCCCCATCCCACACAGAAGAGCCCCATCCCACACAGAAGAGCCCCATCACATCGAGAAGAGCCCCATCACATCAAGAAGAGCCCCATCCCACACAGAAAAGCCCCATCCCACACAGAAGAGCCCCATCCCACACAGAAGAGCCCCATCCCACACAGAAGAGCCCCATCCCACACAGAAGAGCCCCATCACATCGAGAAGAGCCCCATCACATCGAGAAGAGCCCCATCACATCGAGAAGAGCCCCATCCCACACAGAAGAGCCCCAACCCACCGAGGAGCGCCCCATCATACTAAGAGCCCATTACACCAAGGGAAGCCCCGTCATACCGTGGAGAGCCCTATCATACTAAGAGCCCATTACACCAAGGGAAGCCCCATCATACCGTGGAGAGCCCTATCATACTAAGAGCCCATTACACCAAGGGAAGCCCCGTCATACCGAGGGGAGCCAGTCACGTGACAGGAGCCGAGCTCACACGTGGGGTTATACACAGCCAATTCCCACCTCTCAGCCGTCGCGGCACAGACGTTCCGGGAGATGCTAGCTGCTGTGAAGCCGGCGGCGGCCACTTTTAGCAGGGGCTCCTGTTTCCGCCCGATGCTGACTGACTGCTGCACACTTCCGCCCGGGTCCGGTGACACCGCTGAGCGGGTGAGTGGTGCTGGGAATAGTTCCGTTGTAGGCGGGCTGTGCCGTTCTACAGTGCTGTTGGCAGGACCGCTGTCCGCCCCTTCCCCAATCTCTCATGTTCCTGTGTGAAAACCTCCAGCAGTGTTTGTGTATACAGCACCTCCGAGTATGGGAAAGGATGCCATGAAGTGCCTCTCCCATTCATTGTAATGGGCCATGGCCCCACATAGTGATCTGAGGTCCTGAACATCACCCACCCGGGCCATAAGCCCCCCATAATCTGGGCCAGATGTGGTAAGCGTATGGCAGGACGGGGATCACTCTGCCACTGTCACAGTTGAGTATTTACACCTCAGTCCGGGATCTTTTATTAAAAGGGGGTGTCTCGGTCACTGAGTGACTGCTGAATCCTGACCGTGTGTATTGTGCGCACTGTCACGAGTTTCCTGTGTGAATGGGTGGCATTCTGACCATGTGGTTGCAGCTCAGTCTAATCAGGACATAGCTGCAAGTATGTAAATTGCATAAAGGTGATCCATTCACAGGAGGCATACAGGGAGATCGGGGACGGCACACGAGTCAGACAAGGAAAGTCTTGAAAATTCAAGTGTGTCAGTATTTCTTCTCTCTTGTATATACTTACATTGATTAGAATAGAGCTTTGCTGCCTACGTTCATGCTCGGCGCTGTTGATTACTATGCTTCCTCTTCTGACAGAAAGTGGCAGTGTGACTGCTGCAGCCAATCATTGTCCACAGTGGTGACCAATGCATCAAGTCACGGATTGGCTGAGATCGCCTGTCCATACAATGATACACTTGTACAGAGACCAGCCGTACACTTTCAGTTCCTGTCATACAGACATAGGACTGCTCCAGCTGACTCTCTGCAGCGGTGATGTATTGGTCACCTCTGCTTCCAGGAATTGTCTGCAGCGGTCACATAGACATCCTTCAGGCAGCACGGAGGACCTTGGGATTGTTCAGGTGAGTATGATTTTTTTTTTTTTTTTTTTTTTTTTATTTTCCAGTATTATGGGTGTTTTTTGTTAAGATGAGTAATGGGCACCTCTTTTAATCTACTTCTATCTCTTTTTCATACAGAGTTTTTGGCACTGGGGGAAACATGGACAAGTTGGAAGGCTACTACTTCTCCGCTCTGTTCAGTGGATGTTTTTTGCTGTCCAGTGTACTGTTCTCTAAAGTGACCCGAGAGCAGCGGGATCCATACATGGATGAAATCTTCCACATTCCCCAGGCTCAGCAGTATTGTCAAGGACGCTTTAATCAGGTAATCATAACAACTAATTCTATACAATGTCCTGCACTGGTTACAAAGACTGATTGTGGCCCATTAATGAACGCTAATTGACTCTATAGTTAATATAGTTAATTTATGCTCATTTAAGGTACCGTCACACATAACGAGATCACTGCTGAGTCACGGTTTATGTGACGCAGTAGCGATCCCGTTAAGCTGGTGTCACACTAAGCGACAACGACGTCGCTTTTACGTCACCATTTTCGGTGACGTAACAGCGACCTTGTAAGTCGCTGTTATGATCGCTGCTTAGCTGTCAAACACAGCAGAAGCAGCGATCATAACGTCGCTGTGCTACATGTGCAGAGAGCAGGGAGCCGCGCTTAGCGCTGGCTCCTTGCTCTCCTAGGTACAGTACACATCGGGTTAATTAACCCGATGTGTGCTGCAGCTACATGTCACAGTGCAGGGAGCCGCGCGCACTGCTTAGCGCTGGCTCCTTGCTCTCCTTGCTACAGTATACATCGGGTTAATTACCCGATGCGTACTGCAGCCACATGTCACAGTGCAGGAGCCGGCGCTGGCAGCAAGAGCAGAGGCTGGTAACCAGCGTAAACATCGGGTAACAAGGGAAAGGTCTTCCCTTGGTTACCCGATGTTTACGCTGGTTACAGCTTACCGCAGCTGCCAGTGCCGGCTCCTGATCGCTTCATTTCGTCGCTCTCTCGCTGTCACACACAGCGATGTGTGTGTCACAGCGGGAGAGTGACGACCAAAAAATGAAGCTGGACATTCAGCAACGACCGGCGACCTCACAGCAGGGGCCAGGTCGTTGCTGGATGTCACACACAGCGACAGCGACGGGACGTCGCTGCAACGTCACAGAAAATGGTGACGTAGCAGCGACGTCGTTGTCGTCATCGTTATGTGTGACACCAGCTTTAGCGATCTTGTTATGTGTGACATCTACCAGCGATCAGGCCCCTGCTGTGAGATCTCTAGTCGTTGCAGAATGGTCCAGGCCATTTTCTTAAAAGGCGATGTCCTGCTGGGCAGGACGCGTCGCTGTGTTTGACACTGTGTGACAGGGTCACAGTGACTGCTGAGATCGTTATACAGGTTGCTACTGCGATCTGTATTGTTCCTGAATCGCTGGTAAGATCTGACTGTGTGACATCTCACCTGCGACCTCCCAGTGACTTGCCAGCGATCCTATCAGGTCGCATCGTTTTCGGGATCGCTGGTAAGTCGTGTGTGGCTGGGCCTTTACTGGTCACACTGGCTGAGACATGTACGGGGACAGAAGTATTGTTAGTGGGATCTTTTTGTCCTCGTACAACATCCATCTTGTCTGCAGCACCTTTCATGTTTACTCGTGATGATGTGCTACAGACATCATTTTTTTTTTATACCGTTAGGCTATGTGCGCACGTTGCGTATTTACATGCAGTTACGCTGCGATCTGCATGCGTCCTGCGTCCCCAGCATAATCTATGAAGATTATGCAGGATCCGTGCGCACGTGGCGTATTAGAGCGCAGCGCTTCGGCTGCTGCCCGAAGCGCGCTTTCTAAGAAGTGACATGTCACTTCTTTCCTACACTCTGCCTGCAGGTCCCGCTCTGCCTATGGGAGGGGCTGCAGTCAGAGCGCATGGGATCGTTTTTTTTTTTTTCATTACGGACTCTTTCTGCAGCGATTTGAAGTGCACGTATGCTGTTCAAATCACTGCAGAAATTTCTGTAGGGCCAGTACGCAACGTGCACACATAGCCTACACATGATTCAATAACCTGGGGTATTAGATTTTTGCATGATTAGGAGAATGTTTACATGGATCAGGAAAGAACATTTTTATCAATTCTTGTTCTAAAAATTCTAGCTTGATAAAAATAAACCTGAAAAGATGGAGCAATTTTCCAAACAATATTAAGAGTACTTGTCAACAGGTCACAAGTAGACATTGTTCTCTTATTCTGTTCGCCTTGATCCCGAGTATTCTAGTTTTTGCTTCATATAAATATTCAGTCACATCAAGAGGAGGGGAGGAAAGAAGATCCAGCACCAACGTAATAAAAAAATTCTTTATTCAAAATTCATAAAAAAGGTAATTCCAACCAAGTGCAGAATATATTTACGCTTGACGCGTTTCGGAGAAAAGAGACTCCTTATTCATAAGCAACAAAATTACCTTTTTTATGAATTTTGAATAAAGAATTTTTATATTACGTCGGTGCTGGATCTTCTCTCCTCCCCTCCTCCTCTTGATGTGACTGTTAATTCATCTGTGGAAGCCAAACCACTTGTTCCGTGCACCGGACCAGAAGTTGGAGATACCTGCTTTGGAGTGGTGAGCTGAACTAAATTCCTTATTTCTGTTTTTTCATATAAATACGCCACATGCTTCCAGAGACGTAGGCTTTATTTATTGGTAATGTTTTTTCCAAGGGGTAGTCGCAAATCGGTAATAAGGCCTCATGCACACGTCAGTATTTTTGCATTAGTGTTTCATCAGTTTTTGTATAGCACAGTCGGGAGTGTAACGCCTATTTGAAAACTATACTTTTAAGCTAAGGCTATGTGCGCACGTAGCGTTCTGCCCTGCAGAAATTTCTGCAGCGATTTGAACAGCACACGTGCGCTTCAAATCGCTGCAGAAAGAGTCCGTAATGAAAAAGAAAAAAAAAGCCGATTCCAAGCGCTCTGAGTGCAGCCCCTGCCATAGACAGAGCGGGCGCTGCATGCAGAGCGCAGGGAAGAAGTGACATGTCACTTCTTAGAATACGTGCTTCAGGCAGCAGCCGGAGCGCTGCGCTCTAAGACGCCACGTGCGCACGGATCCTGCATAATCTTCATAGATTATGCTGGGGACGCATGCAGTTACGCTGCGGTGCAGATCGCAGCGTAACTGCATGCAAATACGCAACGTGTGCACATAGCCTTACACTGAGACCAGTTCTCTGTTTTGGAGATGCTCCTGGTTTTGGCAACAAATGCAGATAAAATACTGATGTGTGAATGAGGTCTCAGGCAGAGCTGGCTAAAGACTTGCCCTAAGAATCTTGTGAGAGACAAAAACCTTAAATTTTAAGACTAAATAAAAAGTTCTACATCTCTGGAACCATATTGTGGATTTAAAATAAAACAAAAAACTACTGAATAAAAAACTGAATACTCAAGGGAGCAGCAGGAAAGAAATCTGAGTAAAAATAATGACAGGCCTCATATTTTGAATGGTCCATGGTATAGGTGTGTGTGTGTTCAGCGTGTGACATCCGCATAGCACAAGGACAGCAAGTACTTGTATACTCGCCTGTCTCTGGCGCTGCTGCTGCTTCCAGGTTTGCGGTGCTGTTAATATTCATGAGCTTAATGAGCAGGCCCGGAAGCAAGTGACAGCAGCGCTGGAGACAGGTGAGTATAGAAAATAATTTTATTTCAAAGACAAGTGTTTTTTTTTTTCTGGTGCCTGCCTCACTGATGTCACACAGATCACGTCAGTGTGCGGTCCGTGTGACACCCGTGCTGCTGGAGAAAAACGGACACATGTATGCTCCTCACGGACACACATCTGTGTGAAAACATGGACATGTTCCATCCAAAAGCATGTGTGAAAAAGACTTAGGTATACTAATAGATCACAGACTGAACATGAGTCAACAGTGTGACGCAGCAGCAAAAAAGGCAAACACCATTCTAGGATGTGTTAACAGAAGCATACATTCTAGATCACGTGAAGTCACTATCCCCCTTTACTCCTCTTTGGTCAGACCTCATCTGGAATATTGTGTCCAGTTCTGGGCACCACATTTTAAAAAAGACATCAACAAACTGGAGCAAGTTCAGAGAAGAGTGACCAGAATGGTGACTGGTCTACAAACCATGTCCTATGAGGAACGGTTACAGGATTTAGGATTGTTTAGCTTGCAAAAGAGAAGACTGAGAGGAGACTTAATAGCTGTCTACAAATATCTTAAAGGCTGTCACACTAGAGAGATCAGTTTTATTCTGATTTTCACAAGGAAAGACTAGAAGCAATGGGATGAAACTGATGGGGAGGAGACACAGATTAGATATTAGAAAAACTTTTTCACAGTGAGGGTGATCAATGAGTGGAACAGGCTGCCAGAAGCGGTGGTGAGTTCTCCTTCAATGGAAGTCTTTAAAAAGAGGTTGGACGGACATCTGTCTGGGATGATTTAGTGAATCCTGCTTTGAGCAGGGGGTTGGACTAGATCACCCAGGAGGTCCATTCCAACTCTACCATTCTATGATTCTATGTGCACAGACTCATTGATTTTTTTTAATGGGTCTACGTGCATCCATGTCTCCGGTAGTGTGAAAATGGACGTCACACGTACCGGAAACACGGATGTGTGAAAAAGGCCTTACACACAGCATTGCTGTAACACCTTCCTACTGCATTCAGGTTTTTTGTCATCCGTGCCAAGCTTTAACTTTTGTATTTTACCTAATTAGATTGAGGGGGTTGCAGTTTTTCATGACACCATACAATGTATTAAAAAAAAATTGTGTTTTAACATTGTTTCTTATAAACTAACTGCTACCCATGTCATGTACATGAATAAAAACACAAGATTCAACATGCAAGACACAGAATAGAGTGTAGTAAAATGGCAAACCTTATTAAAGGCCCAGTCCTGTGATTCCCCACCCCCCCACCCCCCACCATGTGTGTTGTGAAGGTAATGGCATATTCGCTAGTTCCATTCTTGTCCCAATTTCAGCGGCGTTCTGATATGCTTCTGCACTGCATGAGTGCTATTCACCTGCTAAGGTCACTCTTTGAATTTTCTCAAAGCAGGTCCATGAGACTCAGAAGACTTGCATTGAGAAAGTAACCGCTGCCCCACACAGTGATCTGGTAGGTTACAGATGCGGTTACATGGTGGAGGAATGCCGCTGAATCCGGGAGAAGATGGTAATCAATGAAGGTTCTTATCTTATCTTCGTAAAACTTGCACACAACAATAGGCTAAAGCCTAGGTCACACGTAGCGACGCAGCAGCGATCATGACGACGATCTGACCTTATCAGGATCGCTGCTGCGTCGTTACCTGGTCGCTGGTGAGCTGTCAAACAGGCAGATCTCACCAGTGACCAGCCCCCAGCCAGCAGCAACGCGTGGAAGCGATGCTGCGCTTGGTAACTAAGGTAAATATCGGGTAACCAAGCAAAGTGCTTCACTTGGTTACCCGATATTATTTCAAATCTGTTTTATTATTAAGTTTATAAATCAAGCATACATCTTGAACATTTATAAAGATTATAAAACATAAACAGTGATCTCTCAGCTTCGGAATGACAAAAATAACATCACATTGTAGATTTCATTGGAACTCTATAAGCTATCCTTATGCTAACACTCCATGACAAACCATACACTAGAAATCAGAGTTCCAGCTAAACATGTCTTCCTGATAGTTGACAAGACCACTCTCAGCATAAAACAATCCCCTTTTAAGTTATTGAATAAACATTTAAGAAAAAGTAGAAAACTAGAAAAAAAAAAAAAGAACAGATATAAGCTTAGAAAAGAAGGAATCAAATAGAGTGAAGAAAGTAGGGTAAAGAGGGGGTGGGGGAAAAAAGTGTGTGGGGAGAGGGGAAGACAAGGTATGTCACCATTTCTCATCCCAAATAACCTGCCAGACTCACCGTGAACTCAGGAGACTCCATGAACGTAATCCACGGTCCCCACACTGTGATAAATTTTTCCGTGAGCCCATTAAGTTCAGCTGTGAGCTCCTCCATTCTCTGGAGGTTTGCCATCTCCTCTACCCAGTCAGCTAACGTGGGGCATCTAGTCTGTTTCCAGTATCTGGGAATAATTATACGGGCTGCCGCTAAACAAAATCGCAGCAGGTCCCTCTTTTGTGACTTGAATGAACCTGGGAGGATAGAGAGGAGGGCCACCTGGGGAGATCTCTCCACCTCACCCCCACTCATCTTTTTATACAGAAAAAACACTGAGTCCCAGAATGGTTGCAATTTAGCACAGCTCCACCATATATGTAACATAGACCCTTTTTCTGTACCACATCTCCAGCACATGTCGGACACTGAGGGAAAGATAGCATGCAATTTGGTCGGGTATTGGTACCACCTTGTGAGAATTTTATAGTTTTTCTCTTGGGCGGCACAAGCCAGAGAAAGTTTGTGGGTCCACAGAAACGCCCTGCTCCATCTGTCCTCCGAAATGTCCTCTCCCAGTTCCTCTCCCCATCTGTAGACAAATTTGGGTTTGTCCGACATGTCTCTCTGGTTCAGCATTTTGTAAATAAGAGAGATGACATGCCCAGGTGACGAACCCTGCAAGAACAATTTCTCAAATGGAGTAGGGGGGGTCCTCAACTTCCTCTCCCTGTCCTGGTTGGATAGAAACTATTTCAGCTGCATATATTCTATCCAGGAAACCTCTCTCCCCTGTGGCCCGTAGAGATGCATAAGGGGGCAGGGTATTTCCCTGGAGCACATGAAAAAAACGAGTTTCCTCCACCCGAGCATATCCCAGAAATTTATTGGAATGAAGCCCCGGAGGGAACTCCTGGTTGCCAAAGAGTGGGGTAAGTGGACCCCTCCCCTGTGAGAGAGAACCCCTCTTAACCTCACCGTCCCACGTCCCCATCACTGTCCAAATAAACTCCATTCCCTTCTCTATCTGTGACCTACTCTCCTTTCCCATCCATGAGAGGAAGTGCAAAGGGACTCCCAATCCGTCCTGTTCGATCGCGACCCATTGTTTCGAGTTCCTATGGAAGTGCCAATCCATTATCCTCGTTAGAATAGTTGCCCTGTAGTATAACTGGAAATTTGGGAGCCCTGCCCCTCCATTATTTTTGTGTCTGGTAAGAGTTTTTATGCTTGTCCGAGGTCTCCTATTCCCCCAAACGAACCTTGACAAAGCCGTCCGAATTTTGGAAAAGTAACTCCCCGGCAGCTGAATAGGTACCGTTTGGAACAAGAAAAGAAACCTAGGAAGAACATCCATTTTAATAGCGTTGATACGCCCAAACCACGATAGTCTTTTTTTGTCGTACTTCTTTAAATCCCTAATTGTCCTCTCTAACAGGGGTAGAAAATTATGATGCATAATTTTTGTTGGATCCCGAGGTACAACTACCCCCAGATATTTTATAGCTGACGGTTGCCACTTAAAGGGAAAATTTTGGGTTGTAATGGCTAGATCTTCCGCCGACAGGGTCACATTCATAGCCTCTGATTTAGAGAAGTTCACTTTAAAATTACTTAAGTTACCAAACTCCTCGAACTCTGAGCAAAGACGGGAAGGATATGTGTGGCTGGGAAATAAACATGAGAAGGTCGTCAGCAAATAAAGCTAACTTGCGATTCCCTCCCCTGGCCTCTATCCCATGGATACTAGCATTATTTCTTATGGCGACCGCGAGATGCTCCATGACAATGACGTAGAGCAGAGATGACAATGGACATCCTTGCCTTGTTCCATTGTGGACCTGAAACGATGGCGACAGAAACCCATCCGTCCTAACTTTTGCTGAGGGTCTCGAATAAAGGGACGCAATCCTATCTAAAAATTTTTTGCCCAAACCCACCTGCTTTAGAGCGGCCATCATGAAATTCCAACTGACCCGGTCAAAGGCCTTCTCCGCATCCACTGAGAGTAAACACATGGGAAGAGAATGAGCCCTCGACCGGGTCATCAGGAGGAACAGTTTGTTGGTATTGTCACGCGCCTCCCGACCTTGTACGAACCCCACTTGATCTGTGTGTATTATCCCGGGCAAGGAAGGAGCAAGTCTGTTGGCTAAGGCTTTGGAAAAAAGTTTTAGGTCTAGATTGATCAGTGAAATGGGTCTGTAATTTGTAGGTTACCCGATATTAAACTTGGTTACCAGCGCACACTGCTTAGCGCTGGCTCCCTCCACTCTTAGCCAGAGTACACATCGGGTTAATAAGCAAACCGCTTTGCTTATAGTTACCCGATGTGTACTATGGCTATGTGTGCAGGGAGCAGGGAGCCGGCATCAAGAAGCTGCGGACGCTGGTAACGAAGGTAAATATCGGGTAAACAAGCCTTTGCTTGGTTACCCGATATTTACCTTGGTTACCAGCGTCCGCAGAAGCCGGCTCCCTGCACATTCAGTTTGTTGCTCTCTCGCTGTCACACACAGCTATGTGTGCTTCACAGCGGGAGAGCAACGACCAAAAAATGGTCCAGGACATTCAGCAACAACCAACGACCTCACAGCAGGGGCCAGGTTGTTGCTGGATGTCACACACCGCAACATCGCTAGCAACATCGCTGCTACGTCACAGAAAATGGTGACTTAGCAGCGACGTCATCGTTGCTGTCGTTGTGTGTGACATGACCATAACACTAAGTATAGATAATCAGAAAAGTGCTAAATTGAAACATGACATGAAGTGGGTGCACCCAGCAGGATAAGTAAAATGTATATCAAGTAAGACTGCTGCAGTGTCACCTATGGAGTGTACTTATTAGGCACGCCATAATGTACAAGTGCAGCAATGTGAAGGTATGTACAAGAGTAAATCATACGCCACTGATACCTGCTAAAGACAATACTATGAAGAAAGGAAAAATACCAAATGGCGTAAGTGCACAGTGGTACAGAGTACAGAAAGATTCGCCCACTAACACACCTGCTGCGTGTGTCATATACTGATATGATCTGCCAGCAGAAGCTGCAGGAACATCATCCCTCCTAAGCTTATTAGTGGTTGTCTATATTAAATATGAATGAGCCAGTTGCGCATAATTACAGGGAATCTGTCATCTCTCCTCTCCACTTGCCTTTATTCTCTGAGCCTCTGCCTCCCAAGATGTTTTCCCGCCCTGCCTTTTTAGCTTGATTGATAGTTGACTGTCCTATTTCCTTGCCTAGATTCTCACAACACGCACAGTAAGCTATCAGTAAAGCTAAAGCGGCAGGTGCTAGGCAGTATCAACCTCAGGATACCAAGGATCGGTAAGTGCTCTATCACCCCCAGATCACTTAACCCCTTCAGCCCCCAGCCTGTTTTCACCTTAAAGACCCGGCCATTTCTTTGTCGCTCCATTGGGAGACCCAGACAATTGGGTGTATAGCTTCTGCCTCCGGAGGCCACACAAAGTATTACACTTAAAAGTGTAAACCCCTCCCCTTCTGCCTATACACCCCCCCGTGCATCACGGGCTCCTCAGTTTTTATGCTTTGTGCGAAGGAGGCACACATGCACGCATAGCTCCACAATTTAGTCAGCAGCAGCTGCTGACTATATCGGATGGAAGAAAAGAGGGCCCATAACAGGGCCCCCAGCATGCTCCCTTCTCACCCCACTCTGGTCGGCGGTGTTGTTAAGGTTGAGGTATCCATTGCGGGTACATAGGCAGGAGCCACATGCTGTTTTCCTTCCCCATCCCTTAAGGGCTCTGGGTGAAGTGGGATCCTAATCGGTCTCCAGACACTGGGACCGTGCTCCCTCCACAGCCCCTGGGGGAATCTGCTGGACAGGAGCCGGGTATCGTCAGGGACAAGGCCCTGCTACTGTGAGGTACTCTGTGTCCCCTTGGGGACGGCGCATGGAGCGCTTGTGTTATACACGCTGCAGCACTGCTGGGTGTGTTAGTGCGCCGGGACTACCGCGCTGACCGTGCTTGTTTGCCGGCCGCGCTTATAACTTTAGTCCCCGGCTTCTGCGGCCTAGTACCGCATACTCCCGGCCTGCCAGTCAGGGAAAGGGAGGGACGCTGCACTGGACGTCAGCGCTGAGGGCTGGAGCATACTTTGTATCCTCCTCCCCCCTCACTGAGCACAGTGGGGCACCAGATTCCCGCACTTTCTAGGGCACGCCCACGGCCCCCTCCTCCTCACAGAACGCCGGCAGCCATTCCTGTCAGCACTTCTGAAGCTGGAGAGGAGAGACAACACTGCTCTGGGAGGCCCAGGCAGGGAATCTGGTGGTCACACAACCGCTTTGGGCGGTCGGTAAGCCGCACCTGTTACTAGGTGCTGGCCCCCCTGGGTGCCGAAGTATATATATATATATACTTATTTGCTATACATATACTCTGTACGGTCGCACTGTTGGTTTTTGGCTATATACCCTCCCGGATTGTACTCTGAGGAGACAACAGCATGTCGTCCGCAAAAAGCAAGGGTGCCAAAGCACAGGCTTACTTTGCAACCTGTACCTCATGTGCGGCTATGCTACCGGCAGGTTCCACCTACCCTCATTGTGTGCAATGCTCGGCCCCTGCGGCACTTACTCAGCCAGAGCCTCTGCCACTGGTGGCCCAGGTGGAACCACCTGCTACCACTGTCCAGGTGACAGGGACGGAGTTTGCAGTATTCGCTGACAAACTTTCTGAGTCTATGGATAAATGGTCTGCTAAGATACTAGAAGCCTTGCAGTCCAGGCCGGTAACACAGGCCCCGGCCACTGTGGAGTCATTGACCCCAGGCCCCCCTCGGTTGGAGCAGCAAAGTGCTCCTGGGGTGACTCATAGGTCCCAAGGTGAGGTCTCCGACACGGACCGCAGTCCCAGACCGCCTAAGCGGGCTCGCTGGGAGCTTCCCTCGACCTCATCACACTGCTCAGGGTCTCAGCAGGAGGACTCTCTAGATGAAGCGGAGGTGGCAGATCAGGATTCTGATCCTGAGGTCGCTCTCAACCTGGATACACCTGAAGGTGACGCCATAGTGAATGACCTTATAGCGTCCATCAATCAGGTGTTGGATCTTTCTCCCCCAGCTCCTCCAATTGAGGAGTCAGCTTCTCAGCAGGAGAAATTCCGTTTCAGGTTTCCCAAGCGTACAATGAGTACGTTTCTGGATCACTCCGACTTCAGAGAGGCAGTACAGAAACACCGAGCTTGTCCAGATAAGCGCTTTTCTAAGCGCCTTAAGGACACACGTTATCCCTTCCCCCCTGACGTTGTCAAGGGTTGGGCTCAGTGTCCCAAGGTGGATCCTCCAGTCTCCAGACTGGCGGCCAGATCCATAGTTGCAGTGGAAGATGGGGCTTCACTCAAAGATGCCACTGACAGACAGATGGAGCTCTGGTTGAAATCCATCTATGAAGCTATCGGCGCGTCTTTTGCTCCGGCATTCGCAGCCGTATGGGCGCTCCAAGCTATCTCAGCTTGTCACTCGCAGATTAATGCAGTCACACGTGTCTCTGCTCCGCAGGTGGTGTCCTTAACCTCTCAGGCGTCGGCGTTTGCGTCCTACGCCATTAATGCTGTCCTGGACTCTGCGAGCCGTACGGCGGTAGCATCCACCAATTCGGTGGCAGTCCGCAGGGCCTTGTGGCTCCGTGAATGGAAGGCAGACTCTGCTTCCAAAAAGTTCTTAACCGGTTTGCCACTTTCTGGCGACCGCCTGTTTGGTGAGCGATTGGATGAAATCATTAAACAATCCAAGGGAAAGGACTCATCCTTACCCCAGTCCAAACCAAACAGACCTCAACAACGGAAGGTACAATCGAGGTTTCGGTCCTTTCGGCCTGCGAGCAGGTCTCAATTCTCCTCGTCCAACAGGCCACAGAAGGATCAGAGGAACTCCGATTCATGGCGGTCTAAGTCACGTCCTAAAAAGACCGCCGGAGGAACCGCTCCCAAAGCGGCCTCCTCATGACTTTCGGCCTCTTCAAACCGCATCCTCGGTCGGTGGCAGGCTCTCCCGCTTTTGCGACGCCTGGCTGCCACAGGTACAAGACCGTTGGGTGAGAGACATTCTGTCTCACGGTTACAGGATAGAGTTCAACTCTCGTCCTCCGACTCGTTTCTTCAGAACATCTCCGCCCCCCGAACGAGCCGATGCTCTTCTTCAGGCGCTGTGCACTCTGAAGGCAGAAGGAGTGGTGATCCCTGTTCCTCTTCAGCAACAGGGTCACGGTTTTTACTCCAACTTGTTTGTGGTGCCAAAAAAGGACGGATCTTTCCGTCCTGTTCTGGACCTAAAACTGCTCAACAAACACGTAAAAACCAGGAGGTTTCGGATGGAATCGCTCCGCTCCGTCATCGCCTCAATGTCCCAAGGAGATTTCCTAGCATCAATCGACATCAAAGATGCTTATCTCCACGTACCGATTGCACCAGAGCATCAGCGCTTCCTGCGTTTCGCCATAGGGGACGAACACTTTCAGTTCGTGGCACTGCCTTTCGGCCTGGCGACAGCCCCAAGGGTTTTCACCAAGGTCATGGCAACAGTGGTAGCAGTCCTACACTCTCAGGGACACTCGGTGATCCCTTACTTAGACGATCTGCTTGTCAAGGCACCCTCTCGAATGGCATGCCAACACAGCCTGGACATTGCTCTGGAGACTCTCCAGAGATTCGGGTGGATCATCAATTTCCCAAAGTCAAATCTGACACCGGCCCAATCACTGACATATCTTGGCATGGAGTTTCATACTCTCTCAGCGATAGTGAAGCTTCCGCTGGACAAACAGCGTTCACTACAGACAGGGGTGCAATCTCTCCTTCAAGGCCAGTCACACCCCTTGAGGCGCCTCATGCACTTCCTAGGGAAGATGGTGGCAGCAATGGAGGCAGTTCCTTTTGCGCAGTTTCATCTGCGTCCACTTCAATGGGACATTCTCCGCAAATGGGACAGGAAGTCGACGTCCCTCGACAGGAACGTCTCCCTTTCTCAGGCAGCCAAAGCCTCCCTTCGGTGGTGGCTTCTTCCCACTTCATTGTCGAAGGGGAAATCCTTCCTACCCCCATCCTGGGCGGTGGTCACGACGGACGCGAGTCTGTCAGGGTGGGGAGCGGTCTTTCTCCACCACAGGGCTCAGGGTACCTGGACTCAGCCGGAGTCCTCCCTTCAGATCAATGTTCTGGAGATAAGGGCAGTGTATCTTGCCCTAAAGGCGTTCCAGCCGTGGCTGGAAGGCAAGCAGATCCGAATTCAGTCGGACAACTCCACCGCGGTGGCATACATCAACCACCAAGGCGGAACACGCAGTCGGCAAGCCTTCCAGGAAGTCCGGCGGATTCTGCTGTGGGTGGAAGCCACAGCCTCCACCATATCCGCAGTTCACATCCCGGGCGTAGAAAACTGGGAAGCAGACTTTCTCAGTCGCCAGGGCATGGACGCAGGGGAATGGTCCCTTCACCCGGATGTGTTTCAAGAGATCTGTTGCCGCTGGGGGATGCCGGACGTCGACCTAATGGCGTCACGGCACAACAACAAGGTCCCGGCATTCATGGCACGGTCTCAAGATCACAGAGCTCTGGCGGCGGACGCATTAGTTCAGGATTGGTCGCAGTTTCAACTGCCTTATGTGTTTCCTCCTCTGGCACTGCTGCCCAGAGTGTTACGCAAGATCGGGTCCGACTGCCGCCGCACCATCCTCGTCGCTCCAGACTGGCCGAGGAGGTCGTGGTACCCGGATCTGTGGCATCTCACGGTGGGCCAACCGTGGGCACTACCAGACCGACCAGACTTGCTGTCTCAAGGGCCGTTTTTCCATCTGAATTCTGCGGCCCTCAACCTGACTGTGTGGCCATTGAGTCCTGGATCCTAGCGTATTCAGGGTTATCTCAAGAGGTCATTGCCACTATGAGACAGGCCAGGAAACCAACGTCCGCCAAGATCTACCACAGGACGTGGAGGATATTCTTATCCTGGTGTTCTGATCAGGGTTTTACTCCCTGGCCATTTGCCTTGCCCACTTTTCTGTCCTTCCTTCAATCCGGATTGGAAAAGGGTTTGTCGCTCGGCTCCCTTAAGGGACAAGTCTCAGCGCTCTGTGTTTTTTCAGAAGCGCTTAGCCAGACTTCCACAGGTACGCACGTTCCTGCAGGGGGTTTGTCACATAGTCCC
This sequence comes from Anomaloglossus baeobatrachus, assembly GCF_048569485.1. Classification (NCBI taxonomy): domain Eukaryota; kingdom Metazoa; phylum Chordata; class Amphibia; order Anura; family Aromobatidae; genus Anomaloglossus; species Anomaloglossus baeobatrachus. Next base: position 362,702,734 of record NC_134356.1, read on the forward strand.
TCCTTACAAGCGTCCGTTAGAACCCTGGGATCTGAACAGGGTGCTGATGGCTCTTCAGAAACCACCGTTCGAGCCAATGAAGGATATTTCTCTTTCACGCCTTTCGCAGAAAGTGGTCTTCCTAGTAGCAGTCACATCACTTCGGAGAGTGTCTGAGCTAGCAGCGCTGTCATGCAAAGCCCATTTCCTGGTGTTTCACCAGGACAAGGTGGTTCTGCGGCCGGTTCCGGAATTTCTCCCTAAGGTGGTATCCCCCTTTCATCTCAATCAGGATATCTCTTTACCTTCTTTTTGTCCTCATCCAGTTCACCAATGTGAAAAGGATTTGCACTTGTTAGATCTGGTGAGAGCACTCAGACTCTACATTTCTCGTACGGCGCCCCTGCGCCGCTCGGATGCACTCTTTGTCCTTGTCGCTGGCCAGCGTAAAGGGTCACAGGCTTCCAAGTCAACCCTGGCTCGGTGGATCAAGGAACCAATTCTCGAAGCCTACCGTTCTTCCTGGCTTCCGGTTCCCTCAGGGCTGAAGGCCCATTCTACCAGAGCCGTGGGTGCGTCCTGGGCTTTGCGGCACCAGGCTACGGCTCAGCAGGTGTGTCAGGCGGCTACCTGGTCGAGCCTGCACACTTTCAGGAAACACTATCAGGTGCACACCTATGCTTCGGCAGATGCCAGCCTAGGTAGGCGAGTCCTTCAGGCGGCGGTTGCCCACCTGTAGGAAGGGGCCGTTTTTACGGCTCTATTACGAGGTATTATTTTACCCACCCAGGGACTGCTTTTGGACGTCCCAATTGTCTGGGTCTCCCAATGGAGCGACAAAGAAGGGAATTTTGTTTACTTACCGTAAATTCCTTTTCTTCTAGCTCCAATTGGGAGACCCAGCACCCGCCCCTGTTCCCTTCGGGCTGTTGTTCATGTTGAATGGTTTTCAGTTCTCCGAACTTCCTTCGGATTGAATTTACTTTAGACCAATTTATAAGTTCCTCCTTCCTGCTTTTGCACCAAAACTGAGGAGCCCGTGATGCACGGGGGGGTGTATAGGCAGAAGGGGAGGGGCTTTACACTTTTAAGTGTAATACTTTGTGTGGCCTCCGGAGGCAGAAGCTATACACCCAATTGTCTGGGTCTCCCAATTGGAGCTAGAAGAAAAGGAATTTACGGTAAGTAAACAAAATTCCCTTCTTTTTGCAATTTTGACCAGTGTCACTTTGACAGGTTATAACTCTGGAACACTTCAACGGATCCTGGCGATTCTGACATTGTTTTTTCGTGACATATTGTACTTCATGTCAGTGGTAAATTTAGGCCGATATTTTTTGCCTTTATTTGTGAAAATTTCGGAAATTTGGCGAAAATTTTGCAATTTTCAAAATTTGAAATTTTATGCCCATAAATCTGAGAGATATGTCACACAAAATAGTTACTAAATAACATTTCCCACTTGTCTGCTTTACACCAGCGCAATTTTTGAAGAAAAAAAAAATTCCGTTAGGAAGTTAGAAGGGTTCAAAGTTCATCAGCAATTTCTCATTTTTCCAACAAAATTTACAAAAAAAGTTTTTTAGGTACCACATCACATTTGGAGTGATTTGAGAAACCTAGGTGACAGAAAATACCCAAAAGTGACCCCATTCTAAAATCTGCACCCCTCACTCTGCTCAAAACCACATCCAAGAGGTTTATTAACCCTTTAGGAGCTTCACAGCAACCAAAGCAATGTAGAAGAAAAAATGAAAATTTTACTTTTTTAACACAAAAATGTTACTTTAGCCATAAAAATTAGTATTTTCACAAGGGTATCAGGAAAAATGAATCATAAAATGTATTGTACATTTTCTCCTGAGTACGCAGATACCCCATATGTGGTGGAAATCAAATGTTTGGGCACACTGCAGGACTCGGAAGGCAAGGAGCGCCATTTGAATTTTTGAGTGCAAAATTAGCTGCACTCATTAGCGGACGCCATGTCGGGTTTGAAGACTCCCTGAAGTGCCTAAACAATGGAGCTCCCCCATAAGTGACCCCATTTTGGAAACTAGAGCCCTCAAATATTTTTTCTAGATGTATGATGTGCGGGGGCTTCACAGAAGTTTATAACGTTGAGCCGTGAAAAGAATTTTTTTTTTTTTTTACCACAAAACTGTTGCTTCAACCAGGTAGCTTTTTTTTATCACAAGGGTATCAGGAAAAAATGCACCATAAAATGTATTGTGCATTTTCTCCTGAGTACGCAGATACCTCATATGTGGTGGAAATCAAATGTTTGGGCACACAGCAGGACTCGGAAGGCAAGGAGCGCCATTTCACAGCAAAATTGGTTGGAATTATTAGCGGACGCCATGTTGCGTTTGGAGACCCCCCTGAAGTGCCTAAACAATGGAGCTCCCCCACAATTGACCCCACTTTGGAAACAAGACCCCTCATGGAATTTATCTAGCTGTTTAGTGAGCACTTTGAACCCCTGGAGGCTTCACAAACGTTTGTAATGTTCAGCCGTGAAAATATTTTATTCTTTTTTTTACCACAAAATTGTTTTTTCAAACAGGTAGCTTTTTTTATCACAAGGGTATCAGGAAAAAATGCATCATAAAATGTATTGTGCAATTTCTCCTGAGTACACAGGTACCTCATATGTGGTGGAAATCAATTGTTTGGGCGTACGGCGGGGCTCAGAAGAGAAGGAGCGCCATTTCACAGTAAAATTGATTGGAATTATTAGCAGACGCCATGTTGCATTTGGAGACCCCCTGAGGTGCCTAAACAATGGAGCTCCCCCACATGTGATCCCATTTTGGAAACTAGACCCCCCCCCCCCCCCATACAAAAAAATTAGTTTGGCGAAATAAAAAATACAGACATCAGTAAAAAAAAATTAATAAAAAAAAAAAAAAATATGAGCGCCTGCCACTAAGACCAGTGCCAAACGTGAGAGCAATGCACGAGTCTCGCATCGCATCATCCACTGCAGTCTGGAAGCGAGCAACTGCGCTGGATAATGTGATGCGAGAGGGCGGGGCGGCAGATGAGAAAGGGCGCAGCGGATGGATGATGGGAAATGGCGCAGCGGATGGAGGAGCGGCGGAGGATGGGGGGGGGAGGAGGTGAGATGGGAAAGGGCGCAGCGGATGGAGGAGCGGCGGAGGATGGGGGGGGGAGGGAGGTGAGATGGGGATACCTTCCTTACAGGATGGATCTAGGCAGCAGGATCACAGCAGACAGAAGAGGCAGCAGATGAAGGAGGCAACAGATTGAGGAGGATGAGAGAGAGCAGGCAGCAGATCGGGGAGGGGGGCAGAGTCTGATGGGAGAGAGAGATGGCACATGGAGGAGGAGGAGGAGGGGGGGCCCCCGGGGGGAGGGTGGTCCCCAGAACATGGAGGGGGGAGGGTGGCTTGCAGCACATGTGGGGGGAGGGTGGCTTGCAGCACATGTGCTGCAAGTCACCCTCCCCGCCACATGTGCTGCAAGTCACCCTCCCCCCCACATGTGCTGCAAGCCACCCTCCCCCCACATGTGCTGCAAGCCACCCTCCCCCCCCCCACATGTGCTGCAAGCCACCCTCCCCCCCCACATGTGCTGCAAGCCACCCTCCCCCCCCCACATGTGCTGCAAGCCACCCTCCCCCCACATGTGCTGCAAGCCACCCTCCCCCCACATGTGCTGCAAGCCACCCTCCCCCCACATGTGCTGCAAGCCACCCTCCCCCCACATGTGGGGGGACTCGGGGAGGGTAGCTTGCAGCACATGGAGTGATAGGAGGTGTAGTGGCGATGGAGAAGGGGCAGCCGATGAAGGAGTCGGCGGCGGCCGCCGATCGGGAACAGTGGGGGCCGATTCGGGGGCAGCAGCGGCTGAAAAAGGTGGGTGCGACGGCGGCGGGGACAGTGGCGAGCGTGGCGGCGGGGACAGCGGTGGATTGGGAGCGGCGGCGGGGACTGGCGAGCGTGGCAGCGGGGACAGCGGTGGATCGGGAGCGGTGGCGAGCGTGGACGGTGGCGAGCGGGGACAGTGGCGAGCGTGGCGGCGGTGGATCGGGAGCAGCGGCGGGGACAGTGGCGGCGGGGACAGCGGTGGATCGGGAGCGGCGGCGGGGACAGCGGTGGATCGGGAGCGGCGGCGGGGACAGCGGTGGATCGGGAGCGGCGGCGGGGACAGTGGCGAGCGTGGCGGCGGGGACAGCGGTGCATCGGGAGCGGTGGCGAGCGTGGACAGTGGCGAGCGTGGCGGCGGGGACAGTGGCGAGCGTGGCGGCGGTGGATCGGGAGCAGCGGCGGGGACAGCAGTGGATCGGGAGCAGCGGCGGGGACAGTGGCGGCGGGGACAGCGGTGCATCGGGAGCGGTGGCGAGCGTGGACAGTGGCGAGCGTGGCGGCGGGGACAGTGGCGAGCGTGGCGGCGGTGGATCGGGAGCAGCGGCGGGGACAGCAGTGGATCGGGAGCAGCGGCGGGGACAGTGGCGGCGGGGACAGCGGTGGATCGGGAGCAGCGGCGGGGCCAGTGGCGAGCGTGGCGGCGGCGGGGTTGGCAGGGCGATCGGGGACAGGGGCGGGCGGCGGGGGCAGCAACTTACCGATGGGCACCGCTCTCCTCGGCTTCCAGGGACGGTCACAGGCCCCAGATCCACATTGATTGGAGAAATCGGTCACAAGACCGGTCTCTCCAATCAGAGCTGGGGGCGGGTGAAACACCGATCACCCAGCTCCAGCCAATGGCCAGTGCTACAGCAGCACTGATCAGGGCTGGATTTAAATGTTCCAGCCATTTTCAATGGCTGCAACATTACAGTGACTGTAATTGGCTGAGTGGCGTTTGTCAGCCAATCACAGCCTCTGTAGGTTCGGGGAGGAGGCACCACCCCTCCTGAGGTCAGGCAGAGGTCCCCTCCTTCCCGAATCTACCGTTTTTAATCAAAGAAATTGGACTCCCCGGGGCTCCGGGACCACGATTTCGCCATGACGTACTGGGTACGTCATGGGTCGTTTAGCACCATGTCACCGTGACGTACCCAGTACGTCAAAGGTCGTTAAGGGGTTAAAGGGAGTCTGTCACCTAATCTGAGAGCAGCATAACGTAGGGGCAGAGATCCCAATTCCAGTGATGTCACTTACTGGGCTACTGAGTGTAGTTTTGATAAAATCACTGATTAATCAGCAGTTGATTATCATTAGAGGACTTCTTTGCCTGCTACCAGGTAGTCCAGCATATTCATGAGCGCTGTATAACTGCTAGATCTGCAGCAGAGAAATGATTGATTTGATCAAAATGACAGCAAACAGCCCAGTAAGTGTCACATGGCTGGAATCAGGGTGTCTGTCGCTACATCATGCTCCTCTCAGATAAGGTAGCAAAAACCTGGTAACAGATTCCCTTTAATGTCTCATTTATACATGAATGAAACCACTAATTACTTGTAAATGCAGCAATAGGTAAAGATGTTGATGGATTCAGATTTCCAAGATCTGCATTCTCATATATTTGGTTTTGGTCGGGCTGAACTTGCTGACAGATTTCCTTTTAACTCTGGTTCATTCAAGGGGTTGTCCACCACTTGGATAACCCCTTTTGATTTAACATATTTGCCCCAGGTAAATTAATGGAAACTGTACTCTCCTCTCATACTGGTGCCGCTCCAGCGGTGCGGAGCCTCAAGTGGGGTTGTGATGTCGCTGCATTGTAGAATTCAAAGGAGACATATACACACAATATCCGACATTACAGAATAACAAAATTCAACAGAAACTAAGAGAAGTGAGGGTCTTGCTCTGAAGCTTACAATCTATTGTACAGACATACACACAGTTCTTCTACGTACACTTGCACAGAGTATGGGATTTTGTAGGACTCTAGTCAGGTGTATGAGTGACCAATGAAACCAAACAAGTGATAATGACCATCATTTTCATATAGATTTTCATGTAGATTAAGACAGTCATTAACAGTTGTGTAGGAGGCTTAAAATTGAGTGATCAACATCCAGTCTCTGCTCCAAAGTTGAGGTTGTGGAGGACAGTTTCATGTCACAGGTCTTAAGGCCCCTTTACAACGTCCCCAATGACTAGCTAGGTCGTTCTGCAGGTCCGTATCGCTGTTGCGTCGTTTTCCAGGTATGCCTGTTTGACAGCCCACCAGCGACTCACCAGAGACTTTGTAGCGATTCCGGCAAGGTTGGGATCGCTAGAAAGTCTGTGTGTAAAGGGGCCTTTACACCATGGCAAGAGTAAAAACCGTAGCAAGACACAAGGTAGTTCTACTGCATCAGCAAGCTGTCTATCAGGCAAAGACTTTAAAGCAGACTAGGGTTTCAAGATATGCTGTTTAAGATCTTTTAATGATGTGCCAAGAAATAAGCAGCGTTTTGAGTGTAAAGGCAGTGGTCACCAAAGAAGCCTAATGTATAAGATAGCCACCCCATGCTTCCCTTTGAAATTGGAAAAAGTCCAGGAATGCCTCAGTTCAGAATGTGCAGTAACCATTGGGAACAAGCTACACCCATCTACTATTCAGAGACGTCTGTCCAGAAGTATTCTTCATGGAAGAATTCACCCCCTCCCCCCTTCCCCAAAAAAAAAACCATACCCTCTACATGGAAATAAGGAAAACCGCTTTAAGTTTGTGCACCTCTGGTCAAAATAACCGTTTTTGTAAACGGTTAAGCAAGTTGAAGATGAAATGATCTCTGTTAACCCCTTTATGACCTTGAATGTACCTATACGTCAAAGGTCATATCCGTCTCTCTAACCTCCTAAATGCGATCAATACTGATTGCAGCATTTAGTTGGCAGGAAGCAGATCACTCTCCTCTCCAAAGCGATTGGGTCTCTGTAATTACAGGGGCCCAATCGCTGCCATGCTAATCATGGGTCGCCATTGATGATCCCTGGGTTACCCTGTAGTAGAAAGCCTCACACACCATGCCAGATGCATGGTGTGCAATGCAAAGTGTCAGTGCTGCGAGTTAAAAAAAAATAAATCTAAAAATAAAGAACAAAAATAATTCCAATAAATATGTAAATTGTGTAAAGAAAAACACATTTGGTATTGCCATGTCCGTAGCCGATTTATAAAACTCCCTGTTAACCCCTTCTGGAACACAGTAAAAAAAAAACTTATCAAAAATGTCTTCATCATATAGCTAACAAAAAAAGTGGAATAAAACGCGATCAAAAAGTCATATGTAAATAAAAATACCCCTGAAAATATCATCTTATCCCGCAAAAAACAAGCCACCATACAGCTGTCAGTGAAAAAGTAAGTGTTAGCTCTCTAGAATATATTTATTTTGTAAAAGTGTCAAAACTTAAAAATTATATAAATGTGTTATCACTGTAATCATACTGACTTGAAAAATAACTGTCTTATCACTTTTATGATAGTGAACAGCATAAAAACAAGCAATTCCTGAATTGCTGTTTTGTCATGATTCTGCCTTACAAAAAGTGGAATAGAAAGCAATCAAAAAAGAAATCCAGCAAAATCTGTGCTGCCAAATCCAAATGCCCCCCTCCCTTCAGAGCCATACAATGTGCCAAAACCATAGTTAGCGTCCACATGACTGGCATTATTTTAGTGAGGAGAGCCCGCTTAATTTATGGGGTGCAGGTTTCTGGAAGCACAAGCTCGGCACAATGCACGGGCATTACAAGAGGTGCAAATTTGGTGATGAAATTTTTACACCATATTCATGCACCCAATCTACACCTCCGGGCAAAAAAAACCCGCATCAAAATCACATGAGGTATGATGTGGTAGTGATGCAATTTTTTTTTTCACCTGTGGTCACAAGTAGAGGACTCCAGCTGCGACCGCAACTAACCTGAGTGTCGTCACCACTGATCGAGCAGCTCCTTTATTCTCTGCCTGGAGCTCACAGCAGGCAGTCATGTTCCATGATCGCATGCTGTCAGTTCAGATCTAGCAGAGCTGAATTGTCGTGGGACCTCATGTGGATTACGTTGGACCTGCACGGGTGTTTTTGGTGTTAATAAAGAATAAAGTGGTTAAAGAGAGTGTTGTGTGTGGTTTTTTTTTTTTATTCCAAATAAAGGATTGTTTTCGGTGTTGGTTTATTTACTTTCACTTACTGATTAGTAATGGGAGGCATTTATGAGACACCCCCCCCCTTCATTACTAATGTAGGGCTTTTTGGCAGCTGTGGGCTGCCATTAACCTCTTATATTACTCTGATTGCCACTGCACCAGGGCAATCAGGAAGAGCTGGGTAAAGTGCTGGGATTGTTGCATCTAATAGATGGACAATCCCAGGAGGCTATAGGCTGCTATTTCTTCGGCGCTCCATTGGGAGACCCAGACGATTGGGTGTATAGCACTGCCTCCGGAGGCCACACAAAGCAATTACACTAAAAAGTGTAAGGCCCCTCCCCTTCTGGCTATACACCCCCAGTGGGATCACTGGCTCACCAGTTTTCTGCTTTGTGCGAAGGAGGTCAGACATCCACGCATAGCTCCACTGTTCAGTCAGCAGTAGCTGCTGACTATATCGGATGGAAGAAAAGAGGGCCCATACTAGGGCCCCCAGCATGCTCCCTTCTCACCCCACTTGCGGTTTGTAAGGTTGAGGTACCTATTGCTGGTACGGAGGCTGGAGCCCACATGCTGTTTTCCTTCCCCATCCCCCTGAGGGGCTCTGAGGAAGTGGGATCTTTCCGGCCACCAAGCCCTGAGGCCGGGCTCCATCCACAGACCCATAGAACCTGCTGGATGTGGAGCGGGAGTGCCGTTCAGGGACAAGGCCCTGCAACTTTCAGGTACTCTGTGTCCCCGTATGGCAGGCCACGCACACTCCAGGCTTGCTGGGTGTGCTAGTGCGCCGGGGACTGTAGCGCTGTGCGCTGGGCTTATAGTCCCTGCAGATTACTGGGGGACTTTACGTGTGGGGACCGCCGCGCCGACCGCCCCTGGAGCGGCGGCGCAGCTGCGACTTGTAGTGCGCCGGGGACGCGCCGACCGCGCTTTTACGGCGGCGGCGCTTCTAACTTTAGTCCCCGGCTTTTGCGGCCTAGCGCCGCTTCGTTCCCGCCCCCACCCTGTCACTCAGGGACAGGGAGAGACGCTGTTCTATAGCAGCGCCGAGGGCTGGAGCTTTATTTGCATTCTCCAGCCCCCTTCACTAGACACAGTGGGCGCCGGGTTCCCGCTCTTGTCTCGGGCACGCCCTCGGCCCGCCCCTCTCCTCTGGACGCCGGCAGCCATTCCGGCACGCAGAGCGGGAAAACGGAGACACTGAGCTACCAGCACAGGATTCCGGCGCCACACACCCGCTTTTGTGCGGGCGGTAAGCGGCAACTAAAGTGCTGACCCACTAATGCCGAAGTGTCCTGTTGTACTTTTTGTACGGTCGCTATTCAGGATGCAGACCTAGAAACAGCAGCAAAAGATCAGGGGTGCTAAAGCACAGACTCTATATGCTGCTTGTCTTGCATGTGCTGCAGTGTCATGTGTCCTTTATGCTTGTATGCTTTACATTGCACTGTAAGGGCTATTCTTGGCTGTCTACCCGCCTAGATGGCTAGACAGCGGCAGCAAACAGCAATGGTGCTAAGGCACAAGCTTTCAATGCTGCTTGGATTGCATGTACTGCAGAGTTTATTTTCATGCTTGTACATTCACTGCATGTCGCTATTCTTGGCTAATGCTCCTTGATGACTAGACAACAGCAGCAGAAAAGCAAGGGTGCTAAGGCACAAGCTTTCAATGCTGCTTGGATTGCATGTGCTGCAGTGGTTATTTTCATGCTTGTATGCTATACATTCACTGTATGTCGCTTTTCCTGGCTAATGCTCCTGAATAACTAGACAACGGCAGCAGAAAAGCAAAGGTGCCAAGGCACAGGCTTTCTATGCTCCTTGTACTGCATGTGCTGCAGTGTTTATTGTACTTCATGCTTGTATGCTATACATTGCACTGTACGGTCGCTATTCTTGGCTAATGCTCCTAGATGGCTAGACAGCAACAGCAAAAAAAAAAAAAAAAGCATGGGTGCCAAGGCACAGGCTTTCTATGCTGCTTGTACTGCATGCGACTGTTCCAGGACCCCCAGTGTGTGCAATTATTCAACGGGGTCTCTGCTACAGGTGGCCAAAAGAACCACCTGTGATCCCTGTCCAGGGACAGGGACGGAGTTGCAGTTTCCGCTGATATATTGTCTGTGGCTATGACTTACATCTTACAGACTTTGCAGTCCAGACAGACCTTGGGCAATGTTGATTCAATGCCCCTGGCCACCCTGATTTCGAAACATATCATGGCTCCAGGAGGGTCCCATGCATCCCAGGGTGCAGGCTCTGACACGGACGACAGTCCCAGACGGCCTAAGCGAGCTCCCTAAGAACGGCCCTCGACTTCATCACAGTACTCTCTGTATGACGAGGCAGACGTAGCTGTTCAGGACTCCGATCCTGAGACCGCTCTCAATCCGGATACACCGGATGGTGACGCTATAGTGAATAATCTTATAGCGTCCATCAATGGAAGGTTGGGTATTTCTCCCTCAACTCCTCCAGTGGAGGGGTCAGCTTCACAGCAGAAGAAATCCCTATTTCGGTATCTCAAGCGTATATTGAGTACTTTTCTGGTCACTCTGACTCCAGAGAAGCAGTCCAGGAACACCACGCTTATCCCGATAAGCGTTTCTCCAACCGTATTGAAGATACGCGTTGTCTCTTCCCCCCTGACGTGCTCAAGCGCTCCAAGGGTGGATCCCCCAATCTCCAGGCTTGCGGCTAGATCTATAGTTGCAGTGGAAGATGGGACTTCACTTAAAGATGCCATTGACAGACAGACAGCCCTATCGGCGGGTCGGTTGCCCCGGCATTCGCAGCCATAGAGGCACTCCAAGCTATTTCAGCTAGTATTGCGCAGAGGGACGCGGTCACATGTACATCTTGGCCGCAGTAGCGTCCTTCTCCTCGCAATGTCGGCATTGCGACTCAAGCTGTTTATGCTGTCCTGGACTCTACGAGCCGTACGTCAGTGGCGTCCGCCAACTCCGTGTTGTTACGCTCCTAGTGTTAAGGGATTGGAGCAGATGCTGCTTCCACAAAAGTGCTTAACCAGATTGCCTTTATCTGGTGACAGACTGTTTCGTGAGCGGTTGGATTAAATCATTCAACTGTCCAAGGGTACGGATTCTTCCTTACCCCAGCTATCAAACAAGACCCATCAGGAGAAGGGACAGTCGAGGTTTCGGTCCTTCCCAGGCTCGGGCACGTCCCAATTGCCCTCGTCCAACAGGACTCAAAAGGCTCAGAGGGGCGCAGGTTCCTGGCGGGCTCAATCACGCCCGGAGAAGGCAGCCGGAGGAACCGCTACCAAGGCGGTTTTCTCATGACTTTCAGCCCTCTCTCTCCGCGTCCGCGGTCGGTGGCAGACTCCCCCGCTTTAGCGACATTTAACTGCCACAGGTCAATGGCCGGTGGGTGAGAGACAGTTTGTCGCAAAAACTTCCTCACCGGCCGAGCCGAGGCTCTTCTGCAGGCAGTAGGAGTCGTAATCCCGGTTCCTCCTCAGGAACAAGAGACACTTTTTACTCCGATCTGGTCGGGGTGACAAAATAGGACGACTCCTTCCGTTCCGTTCTGGACCTTAAACTGCTCAACAAGCACGTGAAAACCAGGCGGTTCCGGATGGAATCCCTCCGCTCCGTCATTGCCTCAATGTCTCAAGGAGATTTCCTAGCATCAATAGACATCAGGATGCTTATCTCCACGTGCCGATTGCTCCAGAGCACCGGCGTTTGCTACGATTCGTTATTGAAGACGAGCATCTTCGGTTCGTAGCCCTACCCTTCGGTCTGGCGACAGCCCCACGGGTTTTCACCAAGTTCATGGCAGCAGTGGGACCACTCCCGCACTCTCAGGGTCACCCTGTGATCCCTTACTTAGACCATCTACTTGTCAAGGCACTCTTTTAAGAGGCATGCCAACACAGCCTGAACATGGCGCTGGAGACTTCCCAGAGTTTCGGGTGGGTCCTCAACTTTTCAAAGTTAAACCCAATCGCTGGCATATCCTAGCTTGGGGTTTCACACTCTCTCAGCGATGGTGAAGCTTCCACTGGACAAACAGCGGTCACTACAGACGGGGGTGCAGTCTCTCCTTCAAGGAGACACCTCATCCAGAGGCAGTCCCTTTCACGCAGTTTCATCTGCGTCCACTTCAATAGAACATTCTTCGCTAATGGGAGGGGAAGTCGATGTCCCTACACAGGAACGTCCCCCTTTCTCAGACGATCAAGGACTCTCTTCAGAGGAGTCCACTCTTCAGATCAATTGTCTGGAGCTCTGGGCAGTGCATATGGCCCTGCAAGACTTCCTGCAGTGGCTGGAAGGCCAACAGATCCGAATTCAGTCGGACAATCCACAGCGGTGGCATACATCAACCACCAAGGCGGACTACGCAGTCGGCGAGCCTCCCAGGAAGTCCGCCGGATTCTGCTAGGGGTGGAAGACAGAGCATACACCATATCCGCAGTTCACATCCCGGGCGTAGAAAACTGGGAAGCAGACTTCCTCAGTCACCAGGGCGTGGACGCAGGAGAATGGTCTCTGCACCCGGACGGGTTTCACGAATCGGCACAACAGCAAGGTCCCGGTTTTCATGACGATCAAAGAGCTCTGGCGACAGGCATCTCACGGTCGGTCAACCGTGGGCACTACCAGACCGGCCAGAATTACTGTCCCAAGGGCCGTTTTTCCATCTGAATTCTACGGCCCTGAACCTACTGTGTGGCCATTGCGTCCTAGATCCTAGTGTCCTCAGGATTATCCCACGGGGTCGTTGCCACCATGAGACAGGCTATGAAGCCCACGTCTGCTAAGATCTACCACGGAAGTGGAAGATTTTCTTTTACTGGTGCTCTGTACAAGGAGTGTCCCCCTGGCCATTGGCATTGCCTACTTTTCTTTCCTTCCTGCAATCTGGGTTGGAAAAGGGCTTGTCGCTCGGCTCCCTTAAAGGGCAAGTCTCGGCGCTATTGGTGTTTTTTTCAGAAGCGTCTAGCACGACGTCCGCAGGTACGCACGTTCCTGCAGGGGGTTTGGTCATATCGTCCCCCCGTACGAGCGGCCGTTAGATCCATGGGATCTGAACAGGGTACTAGTTGCTCTCCAGAAGCCGCCTTTCGAGTCTCTGACGGATGTTTCACTCTCTCGACTATCACGGAAAGTGGCCTTTCTGGTAGCGATCACGTCTCTTCGGAGAGTGTCTGAGCTAGCAGCGCTGTCATCCAAGGCTCCCTTCCTGGTGGTCCACCAGGACAAGGTAGTGCTGCGTCCCATTCAGGAGTTTCTCCCTAAGGTAGTATCCTCGTTTCATATTAATCAGGATATCTCCTTACCTTCTTTTTGTCCTCATCCGGTTCACCGGTATGAAAAGGATTTACATTTGTTAGATCTGGTGAGAGCACTCAGAATCTACATTTCCCGCACGGCGCCCCTGCGCCGCTCTGATGCACTCTTTGTCCTTGTCGCTGGCCAGCGCAAGGGGTCGCAGGCTTCCAAAGCCACCCTGGCTCGATGGATCAAAGAACCAATTCTTGAAGCCTACCGTTCTGCTGGGCTTCCGGTTCCATCAGGGCTGAAGGCCCATTCTACCAGAGCCGTGGGTGCGTCCTGGGCATTACGACACCAGGCTACGGCTCAACAGGTGTGCCAGGCAGCTACCTGGTCGTGTCTGCACACTTTCACCAAACATTATCAGGTGCATACCTATGCTTCGGCGGACGCCAGCCTAGGTAGAAGAGTCCTGCAGGCGGCAGTTGCCTCCCCGTAGGGGAGGGCTGTCTTTGCAGCTCTAACATGAGGTATTTCTTTACCCACCCAGGGACAGCTTTTGGACGTCCCAATCGTCTGGGTCTCCCAATGGAGCGCCGAAGAAGAAGGGAATTTTGTTACTTACCGTAAATTCCTTTTCTTCTAGCTCCTATTGGGAGACCCAGCACCCGCCCTGTTGTCCTTCGGGATTTTTGGTGGTTTTTCGGGTACACATGTTGTTCATGTTGAATGGTTTTTCAGTTCTCCGACGTTACTTCGGAGTGAATTTGTTTAAACCAGTTATTGGCTTTCCTCCTTCTTGCTTTTGCACTAAAACTGGTGAGCCAGTGATCCCACTGGGGGTGTATAGCCAGAAGGGGAGGGGCCTTACACTTTTTAGTGTAATTGCTTTGTGTGGCCTCCGGAGGCAGTGCTATACACCCAATCGTCTGGGTCTCCCAATAGGAGCTAGAAGAAAAGGAATTTACGGTAAGTAACAAAATTCCCTTCTTTTAGGCTGAGTGGCAGCCCAATAGGCATGGGCCCCCCACTCTGAGATTACCAGCCCCCAGCTGTTGGGCTTTATCTTAGCAGGGTATCAAAATTGGGGGGGACCGCAATTCATTTTTTTCCTTTCGCCACGACAGCACCCACGAGAGAGGGATCCGCCCCCTTCAGGACAGGAAACCTACAGATAAAAAGGGGCAGTCCCCCTCCCTCATCAGTTGGTTTCCTGTCCTGAAAGGATCGGAACCTACCATACCTTGGTCTAGGAGTCCGTGCGGTGTCCAAGGGAACGGCGGAGCTCAGGATTCCAGAAGCACGGTCGGTGGAGCTCCCCTCGTGGACTCCATCCTCCGGTGCACCCCGTCCTCTTTCCCTAGGCTAGGCCTTGTCCTCCGGGGAAATGACGCCTGCAGGACCGCGCCGGTAAGTAGGCTGTTCGTGGTATAACGGTGACTCTCCCTGTGCTGCGTGGTTTCCAGCTCCCTCCGGGTTGCGGAGCATGTGCAGGGGGCGTGTCCGAAAACTGCCACGTCAGCTCACGCGCGAATTCCGGCAGGGACCCGGAAGTGAACGGACACTTCCGGGGGAACGGATGGCTTGGAGACTCGTGGATTCCTCCTGACAGTGCAACGTGTCTGGGACTTGCGGTAATCAACTGGCCGGTGAGTTGCTGTGTGCGGTGAGTCTGGCGCTTCCCCTGCACCACGTGCTTACAGTATTGTGTACGCGCGGGGGGGGGGGGGGGGCGTGTCCGGGACTTGCTGCGTCAGCGCTCGTTGCCACAGCGTGACCGGAGCTGCAGGAGTAGTTGGGGAGCGCACAGCTTAAGAAGCGGACTTCCTTTCTATTAGAAGCTTCTCCGCTTCTACAAATCGGGTGATGGGAAGTCCCCGCGCCTCCCCATCCCGGGACACTTCTCCGTCCAGGGATGCTGGACGTAAAGACTCAAGTGACACCAGGAGTTCCACGGGTCGTAAGAGGACCGAGGACTCGGCATCCTCCAAGGACCGGACAAATCGTTCGTCCCCTCCTCCAAAGCCGGTATCCGTTCTTTTTCCTGGTATGGGTGAGTGAACTTCGTGAATGTTGCCCTATACTGATGTTCCCTTCCGGTTCTGTTCCAGGGCCCTAAGAAAAGCCTTGCTAAAGCTAATAATAAGGAGTGCCCACTGTGTGCCTGTCCCCTCCCAAAGGACTATATGCAGAAACTTTGTAGGTCCTGTATCCAAGCTATTCGGGGGGAGGCTTCAGCTTCTACCAACCCCCCTCCGGATCTCAGGGAACTGATACGTACAGAAATTCAGGCTTCTCTTCAGTCCCTGCACGGGTCTAAGAAAACCAAGAAATCTCACCGCCAGCATGATTCCCCCCCGTCTTCTGACTCAGCTGACAGCCAGAGTGATGGTTCTTCAGCCTCTACCTCATCCTCTTCTGACGAGGCTGGAAAGGCGTGTTTCTCATTGGATGGGATGGACACATTAGTAAAGGCCGTTCGATCAACCATGGGGATTGCAGAAGAAAAAATCCCCAAATCGGCTGATCATACCTTGTTTGCTGGTCTCACTCAGAAGAAAAGGAAATCCTTTCCTGTAAATGAGGCCCTAAAAACCCTTGTTCGCAAGGAATGGCAGAAACAGGATCATCGTGGGTTTCTCCCGTCTTCTTCAAAACGGAGATACCCCTTTGATGATGCAGACTTGTCCCAATGGTGCAAGGTACCAAAGGTGGATGTAGCAGTAGCAAAATCCTCCAAAAAATCAGCACTACCTTTCGAGGATATGGGATTTCTCCGAGACCCTCTAGACCGTAAAGCAGACACCTTCCTGCGTAAAACCTGGGAAGCCTCTGCAGGGGCGCTGAAACCAGCCATTTCCGCAACATGTACAGCCAGGTCACTTTTAGTCTGGCTAGATACCCTAGACAAGCAGCTTAAGTCAGGTACCTCCAGGGATAAAATTGTTTCCTCGCTACCCTTACTCAAAGACGCTGCTAATTACCTGGCAGATGCTTCTGCTGACTCTGTCCGCCTGGCGGCCCGAGCGGCAGGGTCTTCTAATGCAGCCCGGAGAGCCCTCTGGTTAAAATCGTGGAAAGGGGACACATCCTCAAAATCGAGACTGTGTGCACTTCCCTGTGAGGGTGAGTTCCTCTTTGGTCCACAGCTGGATGACATACTCACCAAGGCGGGTGATAGTAAAAAGGGGTTCCCTAATGCATTTGCTCCTCCTTCTAGGCTCCCGTATTGCAAACGTCGTTTCCAGCCCACACGACCTGATCGCAGGGATAGATCGGACAACCCCGCCTCTGGGTCCAAGGGGGCCCTGTTCGGAAACCCTTCCTTCCGTAGGAAGTTCCCTAAACAATGATGGGGGGGTTCCGGTGGGAGGCAGACTCAGGTTTTTAGCAACCCATTGGAAAACCATCACTTCCAGCTCCTTTATACTGGATTTGATTTCTCAGGGTCTCCGGCTAGAATTCACTTCCCTCCCTCCTCAATTGTATTGTCTTACACCCACTAGGAGGTCGGAGGTTCAACATAGCGCACTGGTGTCGGCAGTCCTCACTCTGGTGGAAAAACGGGTTCTTACGCCAGTCCCATTTCATGAGAGGGGCCGTGGGTTTTACTCCCCTCTTTTCTTAGTGCCAAAGCCTGATGGGTCATTTCGGACCATAATTAATTTACGAAAGCTTAATCTCTTTCTAAAATACCGACGGTTTAAAATGGAATCCCTCCTGACCACCATAAAATTGCTCTACCCTAATTGCTACATGGCGGTCCTTGATCTAAAAGATGCATATTACCACATCCCGGTTCACGCACATTATCAGCAGTACTTCCGGGTAGCACTCTCTATGCACAACCCTGTTCACCATTTCCAATTCACGGCCATGCCCTTCGGCGTTTCACTCGCCCCTCGGATTTTCACTAAAGTAATGGCGGAGGTCACTGCTCACCTTCGCGAGCGACAGACTTTCGTAATCCCTTATCTAGATGACCTACTGGTTGTGGGTAGCACGGTGTCACAATGTTCTCTCCGTCTCCATAATGCTATGTCAACTCTGGGTCGTCTGGGGTGGCTTTTAAATCTCCAAAAATCTAGACTCACGCCCTCAACTTTTCAGTCTTTCCTAGGCATGCTTCTGGATTCTCGTCAACAGCGTTGTTTTCTCCCAGTGGACAAAATAGCGAAAATCCAGAGGATTGTACGACACGCACAGAATCACAGATCTCTCTCTCTCCGTTCTGCAATGTCTCTGTTGGGGTCCCTGACCTCCTGTATCCCCGCTGTCCAATGGGCCTAACTTCACTCCAGACAGCTTCAGTGGGAGGTCCTGGCGGCTGCACGATCCCATCCAGGGTCCCCTCGATCGTCCTCTGAGATTGACAGACACTACACGTGCGTCCCTGACTTGGTGGCTTCGGGAGGAGAACTTAACCAAGGGGAAAGAATGGCATGTTCACCCCACCAAGGTCCTCACGACGGACGCCAGTCCCTGGGGGTGGGGGGCTCACCTGGGGGACTCTATGACCCAAGGTCTTTGGTCCCAGCAAGAATCAACAGAGTCCTCCAACCGGAAAGAACTCATGGCGGTCTCTCAGGCCCTGATGTCGTTTCTTCACCTCCTCAGGGGAACACATGTACGGCTTTGTACGGACAATCAGACGGTGGTTGCATACATCAACCACCAAGGGGGAACGAGGTCGTCTTCCCTCATGTCCACGGCGGTTCAACTATTGGAACTTGACGAGACTCATCTATTATCCCTCTCTGCAGTACACATCCGAGGGGTGGACAATGTCAAGGCGGATTTTCTCAGCCGTCACACTCTCTATCAGGGAGAATGGGTCTTGCATCGGGAAGTGTTTGCTCAAATCATACAGTACTGGGGCCTCCCGGTTATAGATTTGTTTGCTACCAGAGACAACAGGCAGTTGAAACTGGGTCCCTGAACAGGGCGGATCGCCCAACGGTACTGGATGCCCTTCAGGTTCCCTGGCAGTACAGCCTTGCTTATGCCTTTCCTCCCATAATTCTTCTACCAACGGTCCTTCAGAAAATCAGGGAAGATCAGGCTCGCATTCTCCTTATCGCTCCCTTCTGGCCCAGACGTCCCTGGTTCTCCCTCCTGAGACAGATGTCAGTAACGGACCCCTGGGTTCTCCCATCCAGACCAGATCTCCTGTCACAGGGGCCTTTCCTGCATCCACGCGTCAAGGGACTCCACTTGACGGCATGGAATTTGAAAGGGCGTTACTAGACTCCCGGGGGTTTTCCGGTCGCCTGGTGGATACCTTGCTGCAGAGTCGAAAACCAGTGACTACCCGTCAGTATGGTCGGGTATGGCAAAGGTTCCTTGTCTCCTTCCCTGATGCCGCACCTTCGGTGGTCCCGATTTCTTCTATTCTGGAGTTTCTCCAGTCTGGGCGAGATCTGGGTCTGTCAGTCAGTACCCTTAAAGTTCATGTGTCGGCTCTGGGCGCCCTTTATAATTCAAATATAGCTGGGGATAAGTGGGTCATGCGGTTCATCAAGGCCTGTGACCGTGGTCAGCCGCTTCGTCTTCCCTGCCCGCCCCCCTGGGATCTCACTCTAGTTCTGGATTCCCTAACACGTCCACCCTTTGAACCACTCGCCTCGGCGTCTGACAAATTGCTGTCCTTTTAAAACATGCCTTTTAGTTGCACTCACTTCGGCCCGTCGTGTTAGCGATCTTCAGGCTCTTTCGGTAGATCCTCCTTTTCTTAGGGTCTTCCCAGATCATATTGTTCTAAGAACAGACCCAGCTTATTTGCCTAAAGTAGCCTCACAGTTTCACCGGAATGCAGAAATCATCCTTCCTTCTTTCCTGCCCCTTCCACACCGGAGGAATGCCGGTTTCACACACTAGACGTAAGGGACACTATTCTAACATATCTCTCTAGGACAGCCCCTTGGCGACAGGATAGGGCTTTGTTTATTGCCTTTCAGGGTTCCAGACGTGGTTGTCAGGTGACGAAGCAGTCCTTGGCCCGATGGATGCGGGATGCCATTTCTGTTGCATATGAGTTGAAACATGAGCCTCTTCCGTCTCCTGTACAGGCTCACTCTACTAGGTCGATGGCTTCATCTTGGGCTGCCATGGCGAATGTCTCCATTGACAGTATTTGTAAGGCTGCCACCTGGTCCTCTCCTTCTACTTTTTACAAACACTACCGACTGGACCTTTCTTCCTCCTCTGACCTTTCTTTTGGGAGATCGGTTCTTCAGATGGTGGTCCCTCCCTAAGTGTATTATCTCTCCAAGTCTCTCGTGGGTGCTGTCGTGGTGAAAGGAAAAGACTATATTACTTACGGTAATGGGATTTTCCAGAGTCCACGACAGCACCCTTTACACCCCTACCCTTTTGTTTTCTTCACCCTTTGGGTTTGGTGGTTCTACTTTTTTCTTGTCTTGTTACTAATTTGAGGCGGTTCCTCTCCACTTCTCTGAAACCAACTGATGAGGGAGGGGGACCGCCCCTTTTTATCTGTAGGTTTCCTGTCCTGAAGGGGGCGGATCCCTCTCTCGTGGGTGCTGTCGTGGACTCTGGAAAATCCCATTACCGTAAGTAATATAGTCTTTTTTTTTTTTAATTAATTTAAAAAAAAGTGAATACGAAGCCTGGAATTAATTAAAACAGATATTAGTACTTTTGGTAGTGTGGACAGGTGCCAAGTCCTGCTGAAAAATGAAATTTCTTCGGCGCTCCATTGGGAGACCCAGACGATTGGGTGTATAGCACTGCCTCCGGAGGCCACACAAAGCACTACACTAAAAAGTGCAAGGCCCCTCCCCTTCTGGCTATACACCCCCAGTGGGATCACTGGCTCACCAGTTTTCTGCTTTGTGCGAAGGAGGTCAGACATCCACGCATAGCTCCACTGTTTAGTCAGCAGCAGCTGCTGACTATGTCGGATGGAAGAAAAGAGGGCCCATACTAGGGCCCCCAGCATGCTCCCTTCTCACCCCACTTGCGGTTTGTAAGGTTGAGGTACCCATTGCGGGTACGGAGGCGGGAGCCCACATGCTGTTTTCCTTCCCCATCCCCCTGAGGGGCTCTGAGGAAGTGGGATCTTACCGGCCTCCAAGCCCTGAGGCCGGGCTCCGTCCACAGACCCATTGAACCTGCTGGATAAGGAGCCGGGGTACCGTTCAGGGACAAGGCCCTGCAACATTCAGGTACTCTGTGTCCCCCTATGGACTGGCCGCGCACACTCCAGACTTGCTGGGTGTGCTAGTGCGCCGGGGACAGTAACGCTGCGCGCTGGGGTTTGAGTCACTGCAGCTTGGCTGAGTGACTTTATGTGTTGGGAACTACCGCGCCGGCCGCTCCGGGAGCGGCGGCGCGGCTGGGACTTGTAGTGCGCCGGGGACTTGGCGCCGACCGTGCTTTTACGACGGCGGCGCTTATAAAATCTAGTCCCCGGCGTTTGCGGCCTAGCTCCGCTTCGTTCCCGCCCCCTCCCTGTCAATCAGGGAAGTGGACAGGCGTTGTGCAATCGTCAGCGCCGAGGGCTGGAGCCTTATTTACATGCTCCAGCCCTCTCACTGGGCACAGTGGGACGCAGGTTTCCCGCTTTTTGTCTGAGCACACCCAGGGCCCGCCCCCCCTCCACAGAGACGCCGGCAGCCATTCCTGCATGCAGTCTGGCTGGGGAACGGACACAGGCTCTGGGAGACCCAGACAAGGGATTTCTGGCGACCACACACCCGCGTTAAGCGGGCGGTAAGCAGCACATTCGTGCTGGCCCCACTAGTGCCACAGTGTTATTTGGTGTACTTTTTCCTGTACCAGATATATCTATATATATTGCACTGTAAGGTCGCTTCTTGGCTGTATACCCCTATTGCTCTGAGGAGACGACAACATGTCATCTGCAAAACGCAAGGGTGCCAAGACACAGGCTGTGAACGCTGCTTGTGCCGCTTGTGGGGCTAATCTACCGGCAGGTTACAATGACCCCCATTGTGTGCAATGTTCGGTCCCTGTGCCACTTCGTCAGCCGGAGCCTATGGTGGTAGTGGCCAAGGCAGAGTCGCCGGTGAACCCTGTCCCGGTGACGGGGACAGAGTTTGCTGTTTTTGCTGACAGGATGTCTGTCACTATGACAAAAATCCTAGAGACCTTGCAGGCCAGGCCAGTTACTCAGTCCATGGACACTGCTGCGGCAATGTTCCCCGGTCCCCCTCAGTTGGAGTTAATCAGTGCTTCAAGGGGGTCCCAGGCATCTCAGCCTGACGGCTCTGATTCAGATGACAGTCCCAGGCAGCCTAAGCGTGCTCGCTGGGAGAGACCCCCCCACGTCCTCACGCGGATCAGGGTCTCAGCGAGAAGAGTCTCTACATGATGAGACAGAGGAGGGTGATCAGGAGTCTAATCCTGAAACCGCTCTCAATCTGGATACTCCTGATGGTGACGCCATGGTAAATGACCTTATAGCGGCCATCAATAGACTGTTGGATATTTCTCCCCCAGCCCCTTCTGCAGAGGAGGCAGCTGCACAGCAGGAGAAGTTCCATTTCAGGTATCCCAAGCCTAAACTGAGTACTTTTCTGGACCACGCTGACTTCAGAGAATCAGTCCAGAAACACCATGCCTACCCAGATAAGCGTTTCTCCAAACGTCTTAAGGATACACGTTATCCCTTTCCCCCTGACGTGGTCAAACGCTGGACCCAGTGTCCAAAGGTGGATCCCCCAATCTCCAGGCTTGCAGCTAGATCCATAGTTGCAGTGGAAGATGGGGCTTCACTTAAAGATGCCAATGACAGACAGATGGACCTTTGGTTAAAGTCTGTCTATGAAGCTATTGGCGCGTCGTTTGCTCCAGCATTCGCGGCCGTGTGGGCACTCCAAGCTATTTCAGCTGGCCTGGCACAGGTGGACTCTATCATATGTCCAGCAGTGCCGCGAGTAGCGTCCCTAACCTCGCAAATGTCTGCGTTTGCGACTTACGCTATCAACGCTGTCCTGGACTCTACAAGCCGTACCTCAATTGCGTCTGCCAACTCTGTTGTCTTGCGCAGAGCCTTGTGGTTAAAGGAATGGAAAGCGGATTCTGCTTCCAAAAAATGTTTAACCAGCTTGCCGCTATCTGTAGATAGACTGTTTGGTGAACAATTGGCTGAAATCATTAAGCAATCCAAGGGTAAGGACTCCTCCTTACCCCAGCCCAGATCAAGCAAACCTCAACAGAGGAAGTGGCAGTCGAGGTTTCGGTCCTTTCGAGGCTCCAGCAAGACCCATTTCTCCTCGTCCAAAGGGACTCAGAAGGAGCAAAGGAGCTCAGATTCCTGGCGGGCTCAGTCACGCCCCAAGAAAGCAACCGGAGGAACCGCTTCCAAGGCGACTGCCTCATGACTTTCGGCCTCAGCCCTCCGCATCCTCGGTCGGTGGCAGGCTCTCCCGCTTTTGCGACATTTGGCTGCCACAGGTCAAAGACCGGTGGGTAGCAGACATTTTGTCTCACGGGTACAGGATAGAATTCAGTTCTCGTCCTCCGCCTCGGTTCTTCAGAACCTCCCCACATCCCGACCGAGCAGATGCCCTTCTGCAGGCGGTGTGCTCACTAAAAGCAGAAGGAGTGGTGATCCCTGTTCCTCTGCAGGAACAAGGGCAAGGTTTTTACTCCAATCTCTTCGTGGTTCCAAAAAAGGACGGCTCGTTCCGTCCTGTTCTGGACCTAAAGCTGCTCAACAAGCATGTGAACGCCAGGCGGTTCCGGATGGAATCCCTCCGCTCTGTCATTGCCTCAATGTCTCAAGGAGATTTCCTTGCATCAATAGACATCAAAGATGCTTATCTCCACGTGCCGATTGCTACAGAGCACCAACGTTTCGTGATAGGAGACGACCATCTCCAGTTCGTAGCTCTGCCATTTGGTCTGGCGACAGCCCCACGGGTTTTCACCAAGGTCATGGCGGCAGTGGTAGCAGTCTTGCATTCTCAGGGTCATTCGGTGATCCCTTACTTAGACGATCTACTTGTCAAAGCACCCTCTCAAGAGGCATGCCAACACAGCCTGAATGTTGCGCTGGAGACTCTCCAGACTTTCGGGTGGATCATCAACTTTTCAAAGTCAAACCTGGCACCGACTCAATCACTAACGTATCTTGGCATGGAGTTTCATACTCTCTCAGCGATAGTGAAGCTTCCGCTGGACAAGCAGCGGTCTCTACGGACAGGGGTGCAGTCTCTCCTTCAGGGTCAGTCGCACCCCTTAAGGCGCCTCATGCACTTCCTAGGGAAGATGGTGGCAGCAATGGAGGCAGTCCCGTTCGCGCAGTTTCATCTGCGTCCACTTCAATGGGACATTCTCCGCCAGTGGGACGGGAAGACAACTTCCCTAGACAGGAAAGTCTCCCTTTCTCAGACGGCCAAGGATTCTCTGCTATGGTGGCTCCTTCCCACCTCATTAACGCAGGGAAGATCATTCCTGCCCCCATCCTGGGCAGTGGTCACGACAGACGCGAGTCTGTCAGGGTGGGGAGCAGTTTTTCTCCACCACAGGGCTCAAGGGACGTGGACTCAGCAGGAGTCCACCCTTCAGATCAATGTTCTGGAAATCAGGGCAGTGTATCTTGCCCTATTAGCCTTCCAGCAGTGGCTGGAAGGAAAGCAGATCCGAATTCAGTCGGACAACTCCACAGCGGTGGCATACATCAACCACCAAGGAGGGACACGCAGTCGGCAAGCCTTCCAGGAAGTCAGGCGAATTCTCATGTGGGTAGAGGAAAGAGCTTCCACCATATCAGCAGTTCACATCCCGGGCGTAGAAAACTGGGAAGCAGACTTCCTCAGTCGCCAGGGCATGGACGCAGGGGAAGGGTCCCTTCACCCGGACGTGTTTCAGGAAATCTGCCGCCGCTGGGGGGTGCCGGACGTCGACCTAATGGCGTCTCGGCACAACAACAAGGTCCCGACCTTCATAGCGCGGTCTCGCGATCAAAGAGCTCTGGCGGCAGACGCCTTAGTGCAAGATTGGTCGCAGTTCCGGCTCCCTTATGTGTTTCCACCTCTGGCACTCTTGCCCAGAGTGTTACGCAAGATCAGATCCGATTGCGGCCGCGTCATACTAGTCGCCCCAGACTGGCCGAGGAGGTCGTGGTACCCGGATCTGTGGCATCTCACGGTCGGACAACCGTGGGCACTACCAGACCGTCCAGACTTACTGTCCCAAGGGCCGTTTTTCCATCGGAATTCTGCGGCCCTGAACCTGACTGTGTGGCCATTGAGTCCTGGATCCTAGCGTCTTCAGGATTATCCCAAGGGGTCGTTGCCACCATGAGACAGGCTAGGAAGTCCACTTCTGCTAAGATCTACCACAGAACGTGGAAGATTTTCTTATCCTGGTGCTCTGCACAAGGAGTATCTCCCTGGCCATTCGCGTTACCTGTCTTTCTTTCCTTCCTGCAATCTGGGTTGGAAAAGGGCTTGTCGCTCGGCTCCCTTAAAGGGCAAGTCTCGGCACTATCCGTGTTTTTTCAGAAGCGTCTAGCACGACTTTCTCAGGTGCGCACGTTCCTGCAGGGGGTTTGTCATATTGTACCTCCGTACAGGCGGCCGTTAGATCCGTGGGATCTAAACAAGGTCCTTGTTACTCTCCAGAAGCCGCCCTTCGAGCCTCTGAGGGATGTGTCACTTTCTCGACTCTCACAGAAAGTGGCCTTTCTGGTAGCGGTCACGTCTCTTCGGAGAGTGTCTGAACTAGCAGCGCTGTCATCCAAAGCTCCTTTCCTGGTGTTCCACCAGGACAAGGTAGTGCTGCGTCCCATTCAGGAGTTTCTCCCTAAGGTGGTATCCTCTTTTCATCTTAATCAGGATATCTCCTTGCCTTCCTTTTATCCGCATGCAGTTCATCGGTATGAAAAGGATTTACATTTGTTGGATCTGGTGAGAGCACTCAGAATCTACATTTCCCGCACGGCGCCCCTGCGCCGCTCGGATGCACTCTTTGTCCTTGTCGCTGGTAAGCGCAAAGGGTCGCAGGCTTCCAAAGCCACCCTGGCTCGATGGATCAAAGAACCAATTCTTGAAGCCTACCGTTCTGCTGGGCTTCCGGTTCCATCAGGGCTGAAGGCCCATTCTACCAGAGCCGTGGGTGCGTCCTGGGCATTACGACACCAAGCTACGGCTCAACAGGTGTGCCAGGCAGCTACCTGGTCGAGTCTGCACACTTTCACCAAACATTATCAGGTGCATACCTATGCTTCGGCGGACGCCAGCCTAGGTAGAAGAGTCCTGCAGGCGGCAGTTGCCTCCCCGTAGGGGAGGGCTGTCTTTGCAGCTCTAACATGAGGTATTTCTTTACCCACCCAGGGACAGCTTTTGGACGTCCCAATCGTCTGGGTCTCCCAATGGAGCGCCGAAGAAGAAGGGAATTTTGTTACTTACCGTAAATTCCTTTTCTTCTAGCTCCTATTGGGAGACCCAGCACCCGCCCTGTTGTCCTTCGGGATTTTTGGTTGTTTTTCGGGTACACATGTTGTTAATGTTGAATGGTTTTCAGTTCTCCGATGTTACTTCGGAGTGAATTTGTTTAAACCAGTTCTTGGCTTTCCTCCTTCTTGCTTTTGCACTAAAACTGGTGAGCCAGTGATCCCACTGGGGGTGTATAGCCAGAAGGGGAGGGGCCTTGCACTTTTTAGTGTAGTGCTTTGTGTGGCCTCCGGAGGCAGTGCTATACACCCAATCGTCTGGGTCTCCCAATAGGAGCTAGAAGAAAAGGAATTTACGGTAAGTAACAAAATTCCCTTCTTCCATCTCCAAAAAGCTTGTCGACAGAGGGAAGCATGAAGTGCTCTAAAATTTCCTTGTGGATGGCTGCGTTGACCTTGGTCTTGATAAAACATAGCGGACCTACACCAGCAGATGACATGGCTCCCCAAACCATCACTGATTGTGGAAACTTCACACTAGACCTCAAGCAGCTTGGATTGTCACCTCTCCACTCAGGGCCGTATTTGCCACTAGGCACCCGTGGTCCCGTGCCTAGGGCGGCACGCAGTGTACAGCCGCGCCAGAGCCTCCGTAAGTACAGAGCGCTTACTACCATCCCCCTATCCCTTCTACCACTATTTTTAATCGCTGGATTCTGGTCCCCATAGACTTTTATATGCGGACTGGAATATCTCCCGGAACCGGATTTTAAAAACCTGATCTGCGAGTCCGCTCATCACTACCTATTACACTCCTATTTTTTTTGAAAGCCTTACTTTGGAGCATTTATTCCACACCTGCCTAAAACATATTAAAATATTAAGTCAGTTTTTGTATGACGTGTTTACTTATCATAAATAATTCTATAAAATACGTAGCTGTCAATTAATAGCAAGTGACGCATTATGACAAGGGAATGGTGTGTGTGCTGCGGGCACAGAGCGTAGAATGAAGATGTCTTGCACTGTTATGACAAGCACCATATCTAAAGGTTTATTCTCCGGCCTGCAGCGCCCGCGCCCACACGGTTGCTGCTTTATACACTGACTAGTAAGTGCGTGCCTGTGATTTAATCATTTCAGACACATTAATGCGGACAATTTCTGTTTGTGGATTTGTGTAAAGCTTTCCCCTGTGAACT
Source organism: Anomaloglossus baeobatrachus (assembly GCF_048569485.1). Taxonomy (NCBI): domain Eukaryota; kingdom Metazoa; phylum Chordata; class Amphibia; order Anura; family Aromobatidae; genus Anomaloglossus; species Anomaloglossus baeobatrachus. The sequence continues at coordinate 362,729,609 of NC_134356.1, forward strand.
GAATATTTATGAGGCAGGTCCGTGAATATTTCCTGCTTACACATTGGTACTGCCTGGTCTGTGTAGATATACTTTTGTTTGTACTCTCAGCTGGCAGTACGTGTTATGTTATTTTTTGTAATGTTGTTTTAAAGCTTTTGCTATCTTCCCCTCTAGAGATCTATCAAATGTAATGTAATCAGGAAGGAAAGGCCATCCAGAGGAAATCAGATGAGCGCAGTGTGACACAGGAGCACTTTCCATGTCATTTGGGTTTACTTTGGTTGTGTTCCATCCCTGCAGTATTGGGTTATGCTTTCTTCTGTAATTATTGCTATAAATTCTCGTACACAATAACCTCCTGATGTTGCAGTATACCTGGGAACACTCGAGTTTTTTGTGTTCCCAAAAAGTCTCTGGACAGTAAAGGTCCAGTCACACTAAGCAACTTACCAGCGATCCCAACAACGATAGGGATCGCTGGTAAGTTGCTAGGAGGTTGCTGGTGAGATGTCACACTGCGACGCTCCAGCGATCCCACCAGCAACCTGACCTGACAGGGATCGCTGGAGCGTCACTACACGAGTTGCTGGTGAGCTCACCAGCAACCAGTGACCAGCCATACGTGCAGAGAGCAGGGAGCAGCGCACACTGAGCGCTGGCTCCCTGCTCTCCTAGTTACAGCACACATCGGGTTAATTACCCGATGTGTGCTGCAGCTGCATGTGCACAGAGCAGGGAGCAGCGCACACTGCTTAGCGCTGGCTCCTTGCTCTCCTGGCTACAGCACACATCGGGTTAATTAACCCGATGTGTCCTGCAGCTACATGTGCACAGAGCAGGAGCCGGCACTGACAGTGAGAGCGGCGGAGGCTGGTAACAAAGGTAAATATCGGGTAACCAAGGACAGGGCTTCTTGGTTACCTGATGTTTACATTGGTTACCAGCCTCCGCAGAAGCCGGCTCCTGCTGCCTGCACATTTAGTTGTTGCTGTCTCGCTGTCACACACAGCGATCTGTGCTTCACAGCGGGACAGCAACAACTAAAAAATGGCCCAGGACATTCAGCAACAACCAACGACCTCACAGCAGGGGCCGGGTTGTTGCTGGATGTCACACACAGCAACATCGCTAGCAACGTCACAAAAGTTGTTCGTTAGCAACGATGTTGCTAGCGATGTTGCTTAGTGTGACGGGGCCTTAAGTTTATGGGTGGATGAATGTGTTTGACATGGTCCTTGTTGACATTTTATTCTATTATATTTCAAAGAAAACACACATTTATATTTTCTAATTATATCTGTTTTCCATTTTTTTTCTTCTTTCTCCCAGTGGGATCCAATGATCACGACTCTGCCTGGCCTGTACCTGACATCTGTCGGCATAGTGAAGCCTGCTGCCTGGCTCTTCGGATGGAGCGGGAGCGTTGTTTGCTCATCTGGAATGCTGCGGTTTATTAACCTCCTTTTTAGTCTTGGCAATCTGTACATGTTTTATTTAATCCTGTGCAGGATGCACACAAAGGTATCTATGGCCAGATGTTGTGTATGTGGCTACTTATAGTTCCTGAATGATAACTAAATATAAGGCCTTGATTTTTAGTGTGGATTTGTCACAAAACTGCAACCAAATCCTGATGCCGGCAAAGTCAATGAGAATCCTGTAGTGTGGTGCACGCATTGGTGCAGAAAATTATCTGCAGTATTCTTTGTGTTTTTGCAGCTTTTTTTCACCCGTTGACTTCAATTTAAAAACTACATGCAAAAATGCATAGAAAAACACACATTTTGCCCTGAGTTTTTCCTGCCAAGAAATGCAGAGATTTCTGCAACCAAATACTCAAGGTATGCACATAGCCTTTTTTCTTTCAGTACTTTAAAGGGATGGTTCACTACTTAGCCTTACTGGCCACATCAATATAACGTTAAGAAAGAAGGCTTCTCTCAAATATCTGTGTTGGCAGCAGTGCTTGTGAGCAGTGCTATTGTGGTCCGCTGATCCCCTTTGCGTGACCCCTGGGCTCTGTGACCTTTGATTTCATGTCAACTTTAAGTTGACCTGACATCATTGAGGTGAGACCCAGTCTCCGTGAGTGACTGGGCTGTGGCCGGAGTTACACGGCTCGTCACAACCCAGCTTCTCGCACGCACTCTCCTTCACTGCAGAGCGCCACATGAAGGGGTGATGCTGGACCATGACGAGCCGTGAAACTCAGCCCGCAGCCCAGTCACTCACTGAAGCCTTAGGCTGGCTGCGGTGACGTGAGGTTAACTGGAAATTGACGTGACCTCACCGTACATCACGGAGACGGGTCATGCGATGGGGAGGAGCGGACCACAATAGCGCCGCTCACAGGCACTATTGCCAACACAAGGTATTTGAGAGAAGCCTTGTTTCTCAACGTTTATATCGATGTGGCTTGGCAAACTAAAGAGTGAACCACCCCTTTTAAGTCATGAGTTGTCTTTAAAGGGAACCTCACAGCTGATACATGCTGCCCACTGTTTGAGCAGCATGTGTGTCTTGCTAAATTCTACTAAAAAGGGGCTGAAAGCCCGTACTTACGAAGCGCTCACTGATATCCTAATCAGGCACGAATACTAATATTCTTTATAGCAAGATACTATTTATTTTAATAGCACATGAATATAATCAATGGTACATAGGCATTTAGAACTATAGTCATAGAATCTTATACAATAACAGAAATATGCATCAACATTACCGTTTGTTGTAGCAATCCTTTCACATCGGAGGGAACTCGAGTTAATGATAAGGAAACAACATGGCATCTTGCATCACAGGAACAGTGCGTACGTACACTTCAATGTCCTGGAAGGTTTCCCTTAACATTAAGCGAGTCCGGTGTAATTTTATAGGAAAACTTTGTAGGTTGTGTTTAAATGGTCACCAGCATGTGACAGCTGAGTCATGTTCATGTAACTTGACCACAAACTGCTGTGGGCACCAGCAGCTTCCTGCACATTTACTTGTACATCCTGCCAGTTGACAACTGACCGACAACAGTTGACCATAGTGTTAGTGAAATATTGCAATGAGCCGTAAATTTCATATGCAAGCTTCCTTAAACCTGTCTTTAAGCCAACCACAAGTTTCCGGTAAGTGGAACTGTAAATGTGACTTCCTCATTATCTTGAAACTGCTTCAAAACCTGTTTGACATGTATTCTTTGGTCATCATAGTGAAATTGGTTATCCAGAGGATATCTCTTTGATACTGAATTATTGATAGGTCAAATAATATCTGGGATCACTCCTATCTTTTGATTATGATTCCTATCTAATCACACATTCTTTCAGTCATATCACATTGGTATCACAATGTGTCAGCCACTGGCTGTATTATCCCACCAGATCTGTTATGACTCTTTTGGTGTTTCAGAGAAAAAATTTCTTTTAATAACCACCGAGGACCTGCCTGTCCCACTAGTCTACAACGGGGCTTGGTCCCTGACTGGGACAATAAAGTCAGTGCAAGTAGAATAGAGAAGGGGGGGACCCAGCACCAATTCCAAGAGGTAAAATTCAGAAAACTTTATTTCATCTTCTTAAAAAAAATTAGAAGACAAAATGATTCAAGGAATAAGCCAATCACATGGTGTATTCCTTGAATCATTTTGTCTTCTAATTTTTTAAGAAGATGAAATAAAGTTTACTGAATTTTACCTTTTCGAATCTGTGCCTGGTCCCCCCCTTCTCCATTCTACTTGCCCTGTATCACGGACCTGCCTGTCCGGTGGACTTCGAGCATCCGGCTGAACCCTGGAGAGCATATACACTGGTGAGCTGAAAAGATTTTTTTCTTCCATTACAATAAAGTCAGTGGCTGATGCGTGCTGCACAAACCGTGGACGGTGTGTATTAGCTGTCAGGTTTCCTTTATTGCTAATCCTTAGTATCTCCACCAATGACCACCACAAATGGGGTGGGAATGGTTTTCTATATTTCAGTTATTGAGAACGTGAAATAGAGCATGGCATTTGCCCCCTACTTTCTTCAGGGAGTTCTCCCGCATACTAAAACTGTGGGAAGGGTTTATATGATAACCTTTAAACCTTTAAGGACCAGGCAGTATTTTGTTTGTTTGGTGGTGTTTTGTTTGTTTTGTTTTTTTTCTCCCAACCTCCAAAAGTCGTAACTTTTTTTTAGTTAATTTTTCATTTGACATAGCCATATGAGGGCTTGTTTTTTTTTTTGCTGTAAAAGTTTGTAGTTCTGAATGACAACATCAATTTTCACATCCAATGTACTGGAAAACTGGAGAAAAAAAAATTCAAGTGACATGAATTTGTGGGAAAAAGATGTAATTACACCATTTGGTTTATTGGGGTTTTGTTTTCACGGTGTTCATTCTGTGGGAAAAAAATTGACTGAGTTTCCAGGTGTTTTGGGGTAATGATAGCAAACTCAGACCTGGAAAGTCAGTAATTATTTTTTCTTTTTTCTTTTCCACAGAATGAACATAGTGAAAAGAAAGCCCAAAAACAAATAGTGTAATTACATTTTTTTCCCCCGACAATTTAACTTCTTACACATTTATAAAATTCAGAGATTTGAAGAAAAAATAATGGAGCGGTGGGAGGCGTTTATCATCAGTGAAGCTTCTATTTTGTATGGCTTTTTTTTTAAAATTTTTTTTTTGTTACAGCTTTTACTGATCTGGTTTACTTTATAGTTTGCTAGACTAGACTTTTACAAGAAGTGATGCTAAATATGCTCCCCCCACCTTTTAATTATTATTATTATTAGAGTGAAGGTGGTTGATTTTTGCATTTCTAGATTTTTTTTGTTTTTGTTTTTTTAATGACTTTTATTTTTTGCCCTCTTGGAGAACTTGAATGGCTTGTACTATATACTGCAATACTCTGGTATTGCAGTATATAGTGAAAAATTGTCTCTTATGGCTGAGCTTTACAGGTGTACAAAGATGGCAGTCACAGGGGGCCGTCAATAAGCCCCCAGCTGCCAGGTAATCCATCAGTGCCCTCTGATTTGCCGCTGGGAAACCAATGAATGAGCCGTAGCCCATTTATACGCTGCTGTCTGAGATTGTCAGTGAGTCTCATTTTGTTAATGGTAGCCGTTAAATATAATTGAAAAACACAATAGATATATTCTTATTAGTTCATTGTAGATGGATAGAAAATGTTACCCTACTGTATATTTTCTTTTCTTTTTTTTTTTTTCCACCTATATGCCATAAATGAAATTGGCTTGGACAGAATGCACTTTAAAGGGTTTGTCGGATATGTGAAGAAAAGTCTGCCATCACTCAATGTAAACTGCTGAATTATGACAGTGTGCGATACACGTGTGATCACGATTTCCCTGTATTTCCCATGCGGGTGGACGGTTACCGTATTTTTCGGACTATAAGACGCACTCTTTCCCCCCCCCCCCCCAAATGTTGGGGGAAAGTGGGGGGGTGCGTCTTATAGTCTGAATGTAAGGCTGCGGGGAATGAGGGTGCTGCGGTGGAGCTAGTCTCCGGGGGCATGAGCAGGCTGCAGCAGCATGCCGTGACCACGTGGGCCCACTTATTTCATATGCACGCCCATCCTCCCGCCCATCTCTCAGCGCTGAAGCCGGCTCTGACAGGTGCGCGGGGTGATGCGCGCATAGTAAACAGCCTGCCCACATGATCACCCCTGGCAACTACAGCCTGGAGTTATCATGTGCGGCTGTATTCACTGCCCCCCCAAGCATCATCATCAGCGCGGGGTGCAGTGAATCAGTACACTCACCGTCAACGATCCCTGCTGCATCGCGATCTCCTCCTGTCTGTGCCGGCCGCTGCTGTGCGTGGAGACTAGCGGTGCTCACAGCGATGACATCGCTGTGTGCACGTGTCCACACGCAGCCGCGGTCGGCACAGACAGGAGGAAAAGCGATGCTGCAGGGATCGTGGCCGGCTCCACACAGGTCAGTGGCGCTGCTGCTGACACAGACAGGAGGAGGAGCGATGCTGCGTGGAGCGAGGAAAAGTGAGTATGAACGTTTTTTGGGGTTTTTTTTGTGTGCCACAGGATGCGGCCATATAGTAGGATAGGGGTATATAGCAGGATGACTGCATATACCAGGATGGGGGTATATTATGAGCAGGATGGGAGCACATACCAGGATGGGAGCACATACCAGGATGGGCGTATATAGCAGGATGGGAGCACATACCAGGATGGGGGTATATAGCAGGATGCGGCCATACACCAAGATGGGGTATATAGCAGGATGCGGCCATACGCCAGGATGTAGCAGGATGGGGGCACGTAGCAGGATGGGGGCACGTAGCAGGATGGGGGCACACACCAAGATGGGGTATATAGCAGGATGCGTCCATATGCCAGGATAGGGTATATAGTAGGATGTGACCATACACAAAGATGGGGTATATAGCAGGATGGGAGCACATACCAGGATGGGGTTATATAACATGATGCGGCCATACGCCAAGATGGGGTATATAGCAGGATGCGACCATACGCCAAGATGGGGTATATAGCAGGATGGGAGCACATACCAGGATGGCAGTATATAGCAGGATGGGGGCTATACCAGGATGAGGGACATATATATGTGTATGTATGTGTGTGTGTGTGTGTATGTATGTATGTATGTATGTATGTATGTATGTATGTATATATATATATATATATATATATATAATTTACACATACAGTTAGGTCCAGAAATATTTGGACAGTGACACAAGTTTTGTTATTTTAGCTGTTTACAAAAACATGTTCAGAAATACAATTATATATATAATATGGGCTGAAAGTGCACACTCCCAGCTGCAATATGAGAGTTTTCACATCCAAATCGGAGAAAGGGTTTAGGAATCATAGCTCTGTAATGCATAGCCTCCTCTTTTTCAAGGGACCAAAAGTAATTGGACAAGGGACTCTAAGGGCTGCAATTAACTCTGAAGGCGTCTCCCTCGTTAACCTGTAATCAATGAAGTAGTTAAAAGGTCTGGGGTTGATTACAGGTGTGTGGTTTTGCATTTGGAAGCTGTTGCTGTGACCAGACAACATGCGGTCTAAGGAACTCTCAATTGAGGTGAAGCAGAACATCCTGAGGCTGAAAAAAAAGAAAAAATCCATCAGAGAGATAGCAGACATGCTTGGAGTAGCAAAATCAACAGTCTGGTACATTCTGAGAAAAAAAGAATTGACTGGTGAGCTTGGGAACTCAAAAAGGCCTGGGCGTCCACGGATGACAACAGTGGTGGATGATCGCCGCATACTTTCTTTGGTGAAGAAAAAACAAAAAGCCAGCACCAAATGTGCACTGCGGCACTAAACATTCCAAACTGTACTTATTTTAAAAATTTTGAGATTTTTGGCAAAAAATTGCAATTTCTTGAGCTGCTTCGCCACGTCACGGCAAATCTCATTTGAAGCAGTCCTACACTAAAATATTTTTATAAAATGTGCCATATGGCCTCACATATGAATAGTAGAACTGCTCTTAGCAGCACTCACCTGGTCTATTTCAATCCCGTACCCATGACTGAGTCATGGCTGTGGGCGGGACAGGTCCAAGCAAATGCTGCATGAAGTAAATAGCCTGTGGACAAAGCCTGATGACTTAATGTGAACAGTCACCAACCGCCAAAATCCAGACAGATGGAATACATCCCAAATTGGGGTGCATAGCAAGGTGGAGGTCAACCACCGACCAATTCAATGAAGAAAAAACAAAAAGCCAGCACCAAATGTGCACTGCGGCACTAAACATTCCAAACTGTACTTATTTTAAAAATTTTGAGATTTTTGGCAAAAAATTGCAATTTCTTGAGCTGCTTCGCCACGTCACGGCAAATCTCATTTGAAGCAGTCCTACACTAAAATATTTTTATAAAATGTGCCATATGGCCTCACATATGAATAGTAGAACTGCTCTTAGCAGCACTCACCTGGTCTATTTCAATCCCGTACCCATGACTGAGTCATGGCTGTGGGCGGGACAGGTCCAAGCAAATGCTGCATGAAGTAAATAGCCTGTGGACAAAGCCTGATGACTTAATGTGAACAGTCACCAACCGCCAAAATCCAGACAGATGGAATACATCCCAAATTGGGGTGCATAGCAAGGTGGAGGTCAACCACCGACCAATTCAATGAAGAAAAAACAAAAAGCCAGCACCAAATGTGCACTGCGGCACTAAACATTCCAAACTGTACTTATTTTAAAAATTTTGAGATTTTTGGCAAAAAATTGCAATTTCTTGAGCTGCTTCGCCACGTCACGGCAAATCTCATTTGAAGCAGTCCTACACTAAAATATTTTTATAAAATGTGCCATATGGCCTCACATATGAATAGTAGAACTGCTCTTAGCAGCACTCACCTGGTCTATTTCAATCCCGTACCCATGACTGAGTCATGGCTGTGGGCGGGACAGGTCCAAGCAAATGCTGCATGAAGTAAATAGCCTGTGGACAAAGCCTGATGACTTAATGTGAACAGTCACCAACCGCCAAAATCCAGACAGATGGAATACATCCCAAATTGGGGTGCATAGCAAGACGTGACGTGGCGAAGCAGCTCAAGAAATTGCAATTTTTTGCCAAAAATCTCAAAAAATTTTTTATAATAAGTACAGTTTGGAATGTTTAGTGCTGTAGTGCACATTTGGTGCTGGCTTTTTGTTTTTTCTTCATTGAATTGGTCGGTGGTTGACCTCCACCTTGCTATGCACCCCAATTTGGGATGTATTCCATCTGTCTGGATTTTGGCTGTTGGTGACTGTTCACATTAAGTCATCAGGCTTTGTCCACAGGCTATTTACTTCATGCAGCATTTGCTTGGACCTGTCCCGCCCACAGCCATGACTCAGTCATGGGTACGGGATTGAAATAGACCAGGTGAGTGCTGCTAAGAGCAGTTCTACTATTCATATGTGAGGCCGTATGGCACATTTTATAAAAATATTTTAGTGTAGGACTGCTTCAAATGAGATTTGCCGTGACGTGGCGAAGCAGCTCAAGAAATTGCAATTTTTTGCCAAAAATCTCAAAACATTTTTTATAATAAGTACAGTTTGGAATGTTTAGTGCTGTAGTGCACATTTGGTGCTGGCTTTTTGTTTATACTTTCTTTGGTGAAGAAGAACCCGTTCACAACATCAACTGAAGTCCAGAACACTCTCAGTGAAGTAGGTGTATCTGTCTCTAAGTCAACACTAAAGAGAAGACTCCATGAAAGTAAATACAAAGGGTTCACATCTAGATGCAAACCATTCATCAATTCCAAAAATAGACAGGCCAGAGTTAAATTTGCTGAAAAACACCTCATGAAGCCAGCTCAGTTTTGGAAAAGTATTCTATGGACAGATGAGACAAAGATCAACCTGTACCAGAATGATGGGAAGAAGAAAGTTTAGAGAAGAAAGGGAACAGCACATGATCCAAGGCACACCACATTCTCTGTAAAACATGGTGGAGGCAACGTGATGGCATGGGCCTGCATGGCTTTCAATGGCACTGGGTCACTTTTGTTTATTGATGACATAACAGCAGACAAGAGTAGCCGGATGAATTCTGAAGTGTACCGGGATATACTTTCAGCCCAGATTCAGCCAAATGCCGCAAAATTGATCGTACGGCGCTTCATAGTACAGATGGACAATGACCCCAAGCATACAGCCAAAGCTACCCAGGAGTTCATGAGTGCAAAAAAGTGGAACATTCTGCAATGGCCAAGTCAATCACCAGATCTTAACCCAATTGAGCATGCATTTCACTTGCTCAAATCCAGACTTAAGACGGAAAGACCCACAAACAAGCAAGACCTGAAGGCTGCGGCTGTAAAGGCCTGGCAAAGCATTAAGAAGGAGGAAACCCAGCGTTTGGTGATGTCCATGGGTTCCAGACTTAAGGCAGTGATTGCCTCCAAAGGATTCGCAACAAAATATTGAAAATAAAAATATTTTGTTTGGGTTTGGTTTATTTGTCCAATTACTTTTGACCTCCTAAAATGTGGAGTGTTTGTAAAGAAATGTGTACAATTCCTACAATTTCTATCAGATATTTTTGTTCAAACCTTCAAATTAAACGTTACAATCTGCACTTGAATTCTGTTGTAGAGGTTTCATTTCAAATCCAATGTGGTGGCATGCAGAGCCCAACTCGCGAATATTGTGTCACTGTCCAAATATTTCTGGACCTAACTGTGTGTATGTATATATATATATATATATATATATATATATATATATATATTAGAAGGTGGCCCGATTCTACGCATCGGGTATTCTAGAATTTACGTATTGTGTAGTTCATGTATGATTTGTGATATATATATATATATATATATATATATATATATATATATATATATATATATATATATATATATATATATATATATATATATATATATATATATATATATATATATATATATATATATATATATATATATATATATAATGATAGATAGATGTGTGTAGTTACCAAGTGTTTGTGTAGGGCGCTGTACATGTTCTGGGTGTGGCGGGGGGCGAGAGCGGTGTTGTATGTGTGTTGCGTTGTTTGTGGAGCGTTGTGTGTGTGTGTTGCGCGGTTTGCGTGGGTGTGGTGTGTTTTGGGGGGACGTATGTTTTGTGCAATGTGTGTGTTGTGCGGTATGTGCGTATATTTATGTATGCCGCGGTGTTTGTGTGTTGGGTGTTGTGTGTGTGTGTGTGTGCAGCGTTGTCTGTGTGTGTGGGTGTCTGTGTATGGCGGTGTTTGTGGTTCCCTGTGTGTGTGTGTGTGTTGGGGGGAGGTGTGCACCTCCCATCGTTCTTCATCCCCCATGCTGCGCACCCCCCATCGTGCTCCATCCCCCATTGCTGCGCACTCCCCATCGTGCTCCATCCCCCATGCTGCGCACTCCCCATCGTGCTCCATCCTCCATGCTGCGCACTCCCCATCGTGCTCCATCCTCCATGCTGCGCACTCCCCATCGTGCTCCATCCCCCATGCTGCGCACCCCCCATCGTGCTACATCCCCCATGCTGCGCACCCCCCATCGTGCTACATCCCCCATGCTGCGCACTCCCCATCGTGCTACATCCCCCATGCTGCGCATCCCCCATCGTGCTACATCCCCCATCGTGCTACATTCCCCATGCTGCGCACCCGCCATCGTGCTACATCCCCCATGCTATAATACTTCTCCTATTATACTCAGAGAGGAGTATAATAGGAGGACTGTAATAGGAGGAGTAGTCCTGGGGGGAGAGGAGTATAATGCCGGCTCCCTGCACATGTGTACCGGGAGCCGGTGTACACTGGTAACTATGATACACATCGGGTAACTAAGGGACCTTAGTTACCCGATGTGTATAATGGTTACCAGCGTTCACGGGCTCCGTCAAGATCCCAGCATCGCAAGGTTATATCTGGCGCTGCTGGGATCGTGACGGAGCCGGTGTACACTGGTAACTATGATACACATCGGGTAACCAAGGGACCTTAGTTACCCGATGTGTATAATGGTTACCAGCATTCACGGGCTCCGTCAAGATCCCAGCAGCGCAAGGTTATGTCTGGCGCTGCTGGGATCGTGACGGAGCCGGTGTAGAAGCAAGCGATATCCCAGGATGTTGTGAGTGTGTGGATGTGATGTGAGGTGTGTGTGAGAGTGAGTGTGATCTGATGTGTGTGTGTGTGTGTGTGTGTGTGAACTCACCTGGGAGTCGGAGCTCCGTGTCAGTTGGGCCAGAGCGAGCGTGCATTGCGTGAGGGGGGCGGGGCCTGCAGAGAGCCGGGGCGAGAGGCCAATCCGTGTGGGGGGGAGGGGCCATGGCGAGCCCAGCGGCCAATCAGCTTTGTGTCACCGTAAGGACACAATTTTGGAGCCAGACAGACAGACAGACAGACAGAATAAGGCAATTATATATATAGATATATAATAATATACACAAGGCAGGAGGATCATTACCAGGATGGGGAATTTGGGGAGATTACCACATAACCGTGTCAGCAGCAGATTCTCGCCCCATAACAAGTGTGTCATGACCACATTTTTTGCTTAAAATTTTAGTTTCCTATTTTCCTCCTCTAAAACCTGGGTGCGTCTTATGGTCCGGTGCGTCTTATAGTCCGAAAAATACGGTACATAACCACTTGTCGTATACTTGCGGTCACATGCTAACTAGTCTCCTGCACTTCTTAGGTCTCTTATTTTGTGAGAAGCTAGGTGAGATTCGTCTGCATGTAACATACATACATACATACATACATACATACACACACACATATATACACACATAAATCATTTATACAGGGGAGGGTAATGGTCACATTTTCACAGGTGAAATCACATAGCAACTGTCGATTTTTGATTTTTTTTTTTTTTCCTTGAGACCAGACAGCCCCTTTTAATGTAAGAAAATCTAACATGTATTTTTGTCTCCCACAGGTTTCAGCTTTGAGAAGAATCTTGTGTACCCTGACGTTATATCTGTTCCCCACTCTGTTTTTTTTTACATTTCTCTATTACACAGACCCTGGTTCAACATTTTTTGTCCTTTTTACTTATATAATGTGCTTGTATGGAAATCACAAAAGTGCGTCTCTTCTTGGTTTTTGCGCCTTGTGCTTTCGTCAGACAAACATTATATGGATAGTCTTTTGTGCTGGAAACATTGTTGCAGAAAAGGTGATGGAAGCATGGAGGACGCAGCTGAAAAAGAACGATGAGAAACCTTCTAAGAAATCATCGCTAGAGGTTGTAGAAGCTTTAAAGTTTCTCCTCCGCTATTTGCTGAGCCCCCAAAACGTACTGACCTTGGCCATATTAACATGGCCTTACCTCCTCCTAGTGTTGTGTTTTCTTGGGTTTATGGTAGTTAATGGAGGGATTGTGGTCGGAGACAGAAGTAATCATGAAGCCTGTTTCCACTTTCCCCAGTTATTCTACTTCTTTGCTTTCACTCTGGTCTTTTCATTTCCAGTTTTTACCTCCTTTCAAAAAATAACAGAGTTTGTTAGATCAGTTTGGAGACGTCCTCTCCTGTATGGAAGCCTGGCTTGTATATTTGTGTTCCTCATCTGGAAGTTCACGTATGTTCACCAGTATCTGCTTGCCGATAATCGCCACTTCCCTTTCTATGTCTGGAAGAACATTTTCCAGAGGCACGAGCTTGTAAAATATGCACTGGTCCCTGGATATCTTTTTGCAGCTTGGAGCTTTCTTGATGCTCTGAAGAACAAGTCAACATTGTGGCTCCTGATGTTTTTTGCTTGCTTGTTATTTGCCACTGTTCCTCAGAAGTTAATGGAATTTCGATACTATATCCTGCCGTACCTAATCTTCAGACTAAACACATCAATTCCATCCACAAGGAAACTTCTGCTGGAGTTGGCACTATATGTCACTGTCAACATAGTCACGTTTTACTTGTTCTTGAATAAAACTTTTCACTGGCCAGATAGTGAAGAAACCCAGCGGTTTATGTGGTGACGAGTGATGGTCAAAATCCGAAATCTTTAGTTGTCTCGTATCCTAAAGATCTCCTGGTGAAATTGGTGTGGGTCACACAGTGAAGGGACCTAAACCAATCTATCATGTATCCAGTGGATTGGTGAACATTTATGTAGACCGGAATGCCCCTGAGAAGGGATTCTATCTGAACTCTGAATCGGTGCAAGCTCAGGTCATTATTGGGGACCTTGCGTGATGAGGAGCCCTTACATTTTTAGGTTCACAATCCTTTGGATGGTTTGGGTGGTGGGGGTTGGTCAAGGAAGAACATTTTTATGTTCATATGGAAAGAGGCGATTGAAACATTGTAAGCGTCGCCACTCTGTGTTATAACACACTTCCGAATAGTTTTACACATAATACTCTGAGATCCCTATTTACTTATCACTGTTCTCTCCAAAACTATCCAGAAGATTTTTATGCTAAGTGCAAGGTCGCCTTCAAGGACCCATGCTTTCTCTGCTCTGGATTTTAGACGTTTGGAATATGATTTTTTGATTGGTCAAAGTTTTGACATTTTAGTAGTAGGAAATTAAGTGTCCGGAATATATGATAGGATGTCCTCTGACCACTACAAAAACAGTTGTTCGTTGCTAGGAGTTAATTATTTTGTTTTTCTATTCTAGTGATTAGTTAGTGGGGACCCATGTCTCAATGATCTGTACTATTCGCAGCATGACAATGTGTGACTTCACAAAAATGAAGGTCCACTATTGGCAATTACCTATGTACTTCATTTGGGTATTCTTTAATACTTATCATGGTATTATTTCATTAAGAGAAATGATTCCATTTCAGTATCCCTAATCTGTCCTTCCTTGGGCTGTTCGATCAGTGTTTTATCTACTACACCTTCATTTAGTATTCTTCACTGTCACCACAATGATGAGGTTCACAGCTCCTCTAGCACCACAGACCACTTAACATAATTTACTAGATGGATCAATAAAACTCCGTAGGCCGTGTTCTCATCACATTATGTTGGGAAGAGCCTGGCTATGCATTGGCTGACATCTTACATTGGCGTTGTACATAATTTAGAATTCAGGTCATGCATTTCCCCGTATATGTAGCAAAAATGAAACAACCCTTTTGACTGTTTGATTTTTATAGATATATTTTTTTTCTCTTTTGCTCTTATTTTCTGTGAAACACTAGGTGGCAGACTTTCCATGTGGATATATTGGCTTTAGTTTTATTAGACTGTAAACATTCCTCAGCGTCGTGTATAAAGAAATACAATGTTTGGTGAACTATTAATATGTAAATATATATTTTTCTATCAATAAAATGTTTACTACAGAAAGCATTCTTTTAAGTTTTCAATTTATAAGTCAAGATGACAATCTCTTAAATCTAGGTTTTCTTTAACCTCCCCTTATACCGCTGTGTTGGAGAATGGCATGCCAGCCCCAGTGCTTCCATTTCTCTGCTTGTTTGCCTGTTTTCAGATCTGAAATAATGTATAAATGACATTTGATGGAAATGTTTAATTTTGCAAAACACATACGCAAGGAAGACTTAGATGTCAGGTTGCCATCTTGGTGACAGCTTGGACGCGGGAAGGAAGTAATTGCATCTGTAATAGTCTGGATGTGGCTGAGCACAACCTTCACTGACATCCCTGATGCTGTGTTTGGAGCAAGTATTCGTCAAGCTGAGAGATTGAATCCTCTTATTCTAAAGGGCAGCGAGATGTAAAAGTGAGTGAAATGTTGTCTAGGATTGGGAGATGCGCTGACAAGTGTACTGGGAGAAATGTCAGATATGTTGTGTCACTTAACACTTTTCTTTATATAGGAATTGAGCCGCCATAACATGTATAATCCTGCTAATCTACCTCAAAAAGCTGAATTTAAACTTTGCTCCATGAAACTATCTTTTTAGAGTCTGGGTGTTTCTAAACGACTGTTTGAACTATCTATACTTCGCTAATTTAATATTCTACCGTGTTTAAAAAAAAAAACAACAAACCCAAAAACTAGTGACTGGCGCAAAGCTAATGTGGTGCCCATACTTAAAGGGTCCATGGTAAGTTTAGATTAGTAAACCTTTTCCACAATGTGTGTGGGACAAATGTTCTAGGGGTTTGTGAAGGATTTTATACAGGAGTATGTGATAGTAAAACAATATTGGCCGTCACTTAATGTTTTTTTCCAAGGACAAAAGTTGTCAAACTAACCTAAGAATAACATGGCTGTGGATATGGTGTCTCTGAACATTGCAAAAGTATTTTCCACAATCAAAGAGGTCTAATGGGTAAATTTAAGATCTATAGGTTTAAAAAGTAAGATTCGTAATAGGAATAAAACTGTCTGAAAGAACACACACACACACACACACACACACACACACACACACACACACACACACACACTCTATTACGGTGAACAACTGGGTCCACAAATATTTAGTTTATTTATTAATAACATAGAAGATGGGATCAACACTTTATATTTTTGCAGATTACTCCAAGCAATGTAGTCTAGGGACGATGTTCATACATTTATAGCAAAGAAAAAATATACACACCTTAAAGGGAAATCTGTCAGGTGCAATATGCACCCAGGACCACGAGCAGTTCTGGGTGTATGTTGCTAATTCCTGTCTAAGGCCCTTTGTGCACGCTGCGGATTTGCCGCGGAATTGCTGCAAAAAATGTGTCTAACATTGCTGCAGTCATTCCCCAGCAAAGCCTGTGAGTTTTAAAAAATGCTGTGAGCACACTGCGTTTTTTTATACCTGCGGATTTACCTTAAGATTTTCTGCTGCGGAATTAATGAGCATGTCACTTCTTTTCTGCAGGTACCTGCAGTTTTTGCCATAGATAATGGTAAAAACCGCAGGGACCAACTTTCAGAAAATCTGCGGCAAAAACGTGGGTGCGATTTTACCACGGGCTTTTACCGTGGGTGCGGGATATTTTCAGAGGGTCCGTTTTTTTCTTAAGAAAATGGCACTTTCTAGTACGCACATAGCCTAACTGTCCCAGCCTATAGTACCATAGATCTTTTGAAAAACTATTTGTAAAGATCCTTTATGATATGCTATTGAGGCCAGCGACTAGTGGGTGTGCTAACACACTAATTAATGCGCAGGGTCAGAGGCATGGTCGCTCTCCTGTCACCACAGAATATTACACCAGGATAAGCATGTCCACCTGGTTGTGGGAACATTGCCACTGGTGAGGTGGCTTGTTGAGCAGAAATTCCAGGAAATGAACCATCTGGACATAACCCCATTTCAGGAAACACTACTCCAACCTGGGTTCGAGTGCTGATTTGGGCAAAGCACATTATGATTAGATTACAGATGGAAGGTCACGTTCCACTTGGTCACAAGGCAGGTTCATCCTGAAAATCCAGTATATGAAGTTCGACCTCAAGGAGAAAAGGCACCAAGAAGAGGGCTACATCGTAAAATACTCCATTGCTGCGTGCCTGAAGTCACGAGAGTGGTTGAATATCCTAAAGACCAGAGGAATGCTGCGTCAAGAGTGGTTGTGGATAATGAGGATGATTGGTAGGTGCTGCCTACAGTTCCCAGGGAAAAAATGCTTATGCTCTAGCGTGAACCAGAGGCTAGGTCCGAGGCGAAATCCATCAGTGAAGTATGATAAGGTCTATGTGTTCCTGAGGAGCCACACCAATAGAAGCCTTGCAGAACTACGCCTGCCAAAGCTGGTGCCCCACCCGCAAACTTGAGCAGTAGATGACTTTATTTGGCGACAGGTAATACAGAAAACGTGAATGTGCTCAGATGCTAATAAAACTGGGACCACCCTGAGGTGCATCTAGAGACGACGTGGTCTTTCTCACCCAAGGGCTGGCAAATTTAAAGGGAAGAGGAATACAATGGAATGTGGTAGAGAAGAGATTCACGCAATTGTGCTAATTTGTCTGCAAGTAAACGTTGCTATCTACTGGTCAAAGGTTTGAAGGCTAAGGTAAGAATGACAACAAAGAGTGAAGTATATGTCCCCTAGGGAGCAGAAAAGAGATGCTAGGTTAGGTAATAGTTGTGGGGCAGTTATAAAAGCCCTTGAAAGTAGAAAAGAGGTGGAGTTGGCACCTGAACTTGTAGCAGAATGGTCTTGTAAGTAGTGGAGCGAGCTTACAACTGCAGATGATCCGTAACAAATTCCCAAGGAAGACTGGGGTCCGTTCCCAAAGAAGACCGTGAACAGTGCTTGAGGAAGACTAATACTAGTGCCACAAGAAGACCGAGACCAGTACCCAAGGAGGGCTGTTACCTGATTCAAAAGACTTTCCAGTTGTAGCAGAGGACTGTATTGTGAGCCGTTGCTTCCTGCACAGATGTACGATAGTAAATGAAGACTTGGGCTGCATTTCAAAGAACGAAGGCGGTTGGCGTGCTGTGTGAGAGAAGCTACCCACTAAACTGGACTTGCTGCCTAGCAGGTAATGCAGTAAACCCCCGTTAAGGCCTGTGTTGCATGTTTTTTTTCTTTTCTCATTTAGTGACCATAACACAAATTGATACCGACGCTTCGTTAGTTTAGAGATTAGGAATAAGACATCATTGATGTTGACCGTTATACAAGATATAGGCACAATACTATTTACTGGTTATTATTCTACTTCTATCATTAAATTACTGTATTGCTATATTCTTTATGGTAGCAATCTGTTTTATTGCCACTAATTGTGCTATTCCCTGATTGCAGTTGGTTCACTTACCACGGTCTCCTCATTGTTTGCACCATTGCATCTTGCACCTGTTAACAACACATCATCTAATATATAAAGCTGAATGTGTGTATGTATGTATGTATGTCCGTCTGGGATTGGCATCTGCACCGTCACAGCTACAGCCACAAAATTTTGCACACGCACACTTCTGGACCCCGAGAGCGTCATAGGCTATGTTTTGAGGGGATATTTTAATCCCGCGCTTTAGTTATTCGCCAAAAAACCTGCCTCCATTAAAGCGAATGGAGCTGGGAGGTACAGTGCAGCCAGAACTTCAGAAGAATGCGCAGCCACGCCCTTATATGGAATGTTGGCGTGTCACAATGCAGCCAGGGAAAGAGACAGACAGGGAAAGAGGCAGACAGACAGACAGGGTAAGAAACAGACATAGACAAAGATAGACACAGACAAAAAGATAGACACAGACAAAGAGACAGACAGGGAAAGAGAGGGAAAGAAACAGAGACAGGGAAAGAGACAGACAGGGAAAGAGACAGACAGGGAAAGAGACAGACAGGGAAAGAAATTGAGACAGACAGACAAAGAGAGAGACAGAGAGATATATACAGAGGGGGAGACAGACATTGTAATTACATTGCGCCAAAGAGTATATACCGTACAGTTGCTAAGGTGGGGCCCTGACATGGGATACTCACCACACTCGGTGATATGAACACACACATAAAATGCGCCACACACTACCACGTACTTGAACACATATACCCCCCCTCAGCACACATTTCACCACACATACACCAACCTCGCCACATAATCGCCCTAAAACACACACAAGTCTGGTACTATGCTTCAAAAATAAAAATCTGATTAATAAGCAGCCAAACTGCAATTACAACAAATGTACCATATAGGAAATACGGCAGCTGTCAGTCACATGACCTGTCTATTTTGTGTATGTGTGAGCTAATATATACCGTCAGGGGGGAGGGCTTCCTGTTGCCTGGAGATTTATCAGGCTGCCAATAGCAACCAATCACAGCTTAGCTTCTATTTTGCTACAGTTAATTAATCTGAGCTCTGATTGGTTAATATAAGCAACAATTTAATAATTACATTTCTATTTGTTTTGTGGTTTTTGTGTGCAGAATACATTAATACATTTTATTTTGTTAACAGCAGTTATTAACCCGGGCGAAGCCTGACAGGGAAAGAGAGGGAAAGAGACAGACAGGGTAAGAGACAAACAAAAACAGGGAAAGAGACAGTCACAGGGAAAGAGACAGACAGGGAAAGAGATTGAGACAGACGGAGAAAGAGGGAGAGAGACAGAGATATATACAGAGGGGGAGACAGACCGAGAATGGGAAAGAAACAGAGAGACAGTTACTATCCCAGGCGTTAATACATTCTATTTATACATTCTATCCCGGGAATGTTAATACATTCTATTTTGTTAACAACAGTTATTAACCCAGGCATGTGTATGTATGTGTGTGTGTATGTATGTATGTCCGGGATTGGCATCTGCACCGTCGCAGCTACAGCCACAAAATTTTGCACACTCACACGTCTGGACACCGAGAGCGTCATAGGCTATGTTTTGATGGGAAATTTTAACCCCGCGCTTTACAGTTATTCGCCAAAAAACCTGCCTCCATTAAAGCGAATGGAGCTGGGAGCCATAATGCAGCCAGAACTTCAGAATGTGCAGCCATGCCCTTATATGGAATGTTGGCATGTCACAATGCAGCCAGGGAAAGAGACAGACACAGACAGGGAAAGAGGCAGACACAGACAAAGAGACACAGGGAAACAGACAGGGAAAGAAAGAGAAAGAGACAGACACAGGGAAAGAGAGGGAAAGAGACAGACAGGGAAAGAGATTGAGACAGACGGAGACAGAGACAGTCAGAGAGAGACAGGGAAAGACAGACAGACAAAGAGAGAGAGAGATGTATACAGAGGGGGAGACAGACAGAGAATGGGAGAGAAACAGAGAGTTACTATCCCGGGCGTTAATACATTCTATTTATACATTCTATCCCGGAAATGTTAATACATTCTATTTTGTTAACAACAGTTATTAACCCGGACGAAGCCGGGTAGTACAGCTAGTTATATATATAAAAAAGAGACTCTTGTGTTTTTGCTGTACTTAAGAAGTGGTTTTTAAACTGAATTATTAATACAGCATACACAGATTTACCGGTACTTGAATCCAAATACAGCTATTATTAGATAGGATCCTATTTTCCGATCTCTTGGTCAGAGAGTAATACAGGTACAAAGTGTGCTTCTTGCACAGGGTGATCTGTTCTGTTGTAAAGGGTGCTTTACACACTGACCGCTAGCGATGTCGCGAGCGATAGCACCCGCCCCCGTTGTTGGAGCGATATGTGGTGATTGCTGCCGTAGCGAACATTATCGCTACAGCAGCGTTACATGCACATACCTGTTCTGCAACGTCACTGTTGCTGCCGAACAATCCCTCCTTCAAGGGGGAGGTGTGTTCGGAGTCACAGCGACGTCACAAAATGGCAGTCCAATAGAAAAGAAGGGGCGGAGATGAGCGGCCAGAACATGCCGCCCACCTCCTTCCTTCCTCATTGCCGGTGGACGCAGGTAAGGAGATGTTCGTCGCTCCTGCGGTGTCACACATGGCGATGTGTGATGCCGCAGGAACGACTAACAACCAGTGGCATGCACCATCACCGATATTTTGAAAAGGAGCGACATGTCAACGATTTTTGACGTTTTTGCGATCGTTGATCGTCGCTCCTTGGTGTCACACGCTGCGATGTCGCTAACGGCGACGGATGTGCGTCACTAACGACGTGACCCCGATGATATATCAGTAGTGAGGTCGCAGCGTGTAAAGCACCCTTTACACACAAGTTAAGATGCTACTAATGTTTAAAGGACATCCAGCACAAAATGACTGATCAGTTCCATCATTACCTTCCCACCTACTTATTTTCTACGTTATCTCCACCCTCCTCTGGCTCCTGTAAACTCGGAGCTGTCAATAAAAGAAAAGTAGAGCAGATATAGATGCAGAACAAGTAGGTGGGTAGGTACACTGAATTACTCCAGCTCTTCTTGAATTGAACCGTCATTTTGTGGTTTCCTCTGTTGCCACACTTTAGGGAAATTGATCACATACTGTCTGGTTTCCCGAAGACTAAGGTGGTCACTTTTGGCGCTAACAGCGGCAGACTTTGTGATCAAGTTATTGTTAAGGTACCCTTTCAATAAGTAGGGGGCAGTACATCTGTGATTAGTACATTTTCGTGTAGCTGTGGAGACCTGATGAAGGACAACATTTTGATGAAGTTTGTATGTTCTCCCCTTTTTTCTGTGGAATTTCTCCAGGTGCTCGCTTCCCCTTGATCGCCGGCTTCAGATGAGCGTATGCAAAATCATCTGTTTTTCATCCAGGAAAAACAAATTTTCATTTGTATTGTCATCTACAGTATATGTAATCAGTATGTGATTTTTTTTTTTTACATTTATAAGTTCCATCTTTTTCTTTGTTTTTTAGAGTCATGTGGCATCTAGTTTGCACGTGAACAATATAATAGGCCAAATGGTTTCCTATGTTAATAATTGCAAAGGGTCCCTGAAAAATGCATGACATACAGATGTTATGTGATCCTTCCTTTTATGCGCCCATTGACTTATAACTGGTAAATTTGCTGAAAATTATGGGTCAATGTAGTGCAGGATGCAATTTTTTTACATGTAGTGTATTGTATTCTGACACTGGGTTGTATTGATCAGTGTGCAGATTGCATACTAGTCGTTTAGCATAGAACACATGGACTGCTTTCACCCTTATCTGAACGAATGGACCAATTTCAATTTTGGCCATAGTGTATGGAATTCTGAGATCTGGAAGTTAGGTGCCGTTGGCGTCATAATTGTCATCAGTTATATCAGTCTATGTACAGCACTACAGAATGTTAGCGCTATATAGCCAAGACGAAGTAAAAATAAATAGTTATAAAGTTGTTTGTTTTAGTCCTAACCATTTTACTAATGCAATTTGTATAATATCAAAATCCTTTCCTGTTCTGTCCACTTTCCTCAGTCATAAGCGCATTTTGAGTTCATATTTCATCTGTACGCTTAATAAACAATGTCATTAAGGCAGGGAAGTAATTTACTGCTTTCCTAATTGATAAATACCATGCCAGCAGAAAGAAGAAATGTATCCAGAATCCAAGTCTAACTCTGCTGTCATAGGAAATTGATATCTATTGCAGTGTTATGATACTGTGTTCTGGTTATACAATTATATTAATGTGTAAATCTAGCATATGGGCAAGCAATGTTTTATTTAAATTGGAAATTCAAGACAATGCAGGGGAGTATGACATCAATAGTGACATCAGTAAGGGCGTAAGTAACCAGCTTCTTGCCATACCTGAGTTTACTATAAACCAATCCATCTGCTACCCTGAGACATAACTTACAAGGACAGTTATGTGTACATATATAACATGCAAAGCCATGATTTTAAAGGTAATCCGTTGCGCAAACATTTTTGATTCCAGATGTGTAATTTTTGCATAGAAACTCCCGGGCACGCCCCACAAAAATGCTCCAACACTTTATGTTCACTGGTGTATTCCCAATCTTTAAAGTTAACACTATTTATTGGGAAGGTGATAACTTTTTGATGAGTGAGGCTCCAACCATTATTATGCTCCTTTTGGAAAGGAGCAGCAGCTATCCATTCAACCACTGCATCATTCATTCATTCATTCTCTATAGGGCCACCAGAGATAACTGAGCACAGATAGTCTTTTTCCTGTTCTCAGCTCTATTCTCAGGATCATAAGACAAGAACAGCCATTAGACCCCCAAAGATCAGGAAGTTTTCACCTATCCTATAAATTGAAGTTCTGAGAATAACACTTTAATGTAGTGCTCACCCACTCTGCTGCTCTTCTTTACCATGCCTAGTGCATTTTCAGATTATTTGTCCTATTCATCTACCCCGCGGCCTCCTAAGCTTGGAAGATGGTTGGAGATATTAGCAACCATGCTTCTATCATAGTGGCACAGTCTAGTGAATGAGTACTTCTGATGTACTCAGACCCTGTAACATCATTTAGAAGACTTCTAGGTAGTGATGGGCGAACTCCCCACCCGATGTTCGGGATCGGGAGCATTGTCCGAACTTTTTGTAAAGTTCGTGTTCAGGCCCGGAGATAACGCAAACTTGCATCTGAACCCCAAGATTGGACTTTACAGTTATGGGATGGGGCTGTAAAATAAAGAATGTTAATAATAAACATTGTCATTACACCTACCGGTCCTGCGACGTGTCCTGCAGACCCACTTAGCCGCTGTCTCCCGGCCGCTTCTGCTTCCGGGTCCAATCATTAACTTCCGGTGGTATTTACTGCACTGTTCATCACTCAGCAGTCTTCGGCCTTGTTTGCGGTAATGTCGGTTCACCCAAGTCCATGGCTCAGCCATAGACTCAATTGAACTTGACTGTCATTGTCAGTGTTAGCCTGCTTCTTTCTCTGTAGAGACGCTTGTCTGTACAGAGTGATGAAGCAGAGTTGACATTGCTCTCCCTGTGGACTACGTCGGACTAAGGATATTTTTTATAATAAAGATGGAGTCTCTAAATGTTTTTTTTGTTTATTTTGTAATAAAATTTTTTTGTGTTTTTTCTTTTTACTGTTTACTAGAAATTCATGGTGGCCATGTCTAATTTGGTGTGACACCATGGATTTCAGGCTTAGTACCAGCTGAAAAAGCTGGTATTAACCCCTTTATTACCCAGTGTGCCACCGTCATCAGGGCCGCTGGATGAGCTGGGTAAAACACCTGGAAATTGCGCTAAGAATCAGCGCGCCATTTTCAGGGGCGGCTGCAGATTTTAGCGTGGGGCCCCAGAATGCTTGGCTCTTACACGCTGAGAATGCCAGCCCCCAGCTGTCTGATTTTACCTGACTGGCGATCAAATTATGGTGGGAACCCATGCATTGTTTTTTTAATATTTTTTTTTAAATAATTAAAAAAATAAATGGAATTCCCTGTATTTTGATTTTCAGCGCAGATAAAGTGTTTGGCTATGGGCTTCCACACCCCCCACCCCCACCCCGCTTCCTGGCTTTACCTTGGCTGGCATACAAAATTCAGAGAAGCCCAATTTTTTTTTCAATTAATTAAAAAAATAATTAAAAAAAAATTTGTTTGGGCTCCTGCCTTATTTTGATGGCCAGCCAGGTAAAACCAGGCAGCAGGGGGCTGCAACCCTCAGCGCAGGGTGTCCCAAGCTGTCTGCACCTCCCCCTGCTTCAAAGTACAGCCCCCAACCGCCACAGAAAATGGCACATTCACAGAAGCGCTATTCTCTGGTGCTTTACACTGCTATTCCAGCGGCCCTGATGGCGGTAGCACACTGGGTATTAAAGAGGTTAGTGCCAGCTTATTATTAGCTGGTACTAAGCCCGAAATGCATGGTGTCACACCAAATTAAACATGGCCACCGTGAATTGCTAGTAAACAGTAAAAAAAAAAAAAAAAAAAAACACAAAAAAACCATTTAGAAACTCCATCTTTATTATTACCCGCCATGGCCTGACGCTCATTGGACACGAGCGTGCAGCTGCATAGAAATACATGCAACCGAACTGCTCCTGTCAGAGTGCGGCCATGCCGGGTGATGCAATCCAAGACTCACGTGAGTCATATGCAAGTGGAACCATACCCTCAGCCTGCTTGTCGCTCTGTATAGTCGGTTGTCCGTACAGAGTGATGAAGCAGAGCTGACATTGCTCTCCCTGTGGACTACTTTGGACTAAGGATTTTTTTTATAACAAAGATGGAGGCTCTAAATTTTTTTTTTGTTTTCTTTCTAATAAAACATTGTTTTTGTTTTTTTTTTTTACTGTTTACAAGCAATTCATGGTGGCCATGTCTAATTTGGCGTTACACCATGAATTTCGGGGTTACTACCCGCTGATAATACAAAGCTGGCCCTAACCCTTTTATTACCCAGCGTGCCACCACCAACAGGGAGAGTAATGTCTGCTCTGCTTCATCACTCTGTACAGACAAGCGTCTCTACAGAGCGAGAAGCAGGCTGACACTGACAATGACAGTTAAGTTCAATCGAGTCCATAGCTAAGCCATGGACTCGGGTGAACCCTGACATCACCCCGAACATGGCCAAAAAAAGCCGAAGAGTGACGAGTGGTGCAGTGAATACCGCCGGAAGTTAATGATTGGACCCGGATGCAGAAGCGGCCGGGAGACAGCGACTGAGTGGGCCTGCAGGACACGTCACGGGACCGGTAAGTATAATCATAATATTTTTTAATAATGTGGGAGTTTTTTTTACAGCCCCTGGACCCGAACTGAACCTGAACTGTAATACAAGTTTTCCAAGAAAACTTGTGTTCGGGAGTGGGTGCACAAACACTATGTGTTTGGTACGGACCCCAAACTTTACAGTTCGGGTTCACCCATCACTACTCCTAGACTGTGCGCTGAACCACCTAATTGCAGAATTACAGGCAAACAATATTTACATATTTCGGATCGGGGTCTTTGCAATTAAATAGTGGTTATGTTATTTAGGTGATGCTATACTTAGTGACAGAGTATTCTCTTTAAAGGGAACCTGTTAGGTGCAATATGCACCCAGAAACAGGTGCTGTTTTGGGTGCGTATTGCTAATCTCTGCCTAACCATCCCTGTATCTAGTAGCATAGATAAAGGGATCTTTAGAAAAAGTATCTCTAAAGATCCTTTATCATATGCTAATGAGGCCAGTGACTAGTCACAGGGGTGTTAGTTCCTGCACTCATTCTCCCCTCTTAGCATGGCACCACACCCATAGGCGTGTGCTAACATGCTATTCAATGCAGCATGACCAGCGGTGACGCATGTACCTGTGCCAGCTCTCCCCGCTGATCTGAATGCTGAGTATTTCCGGTATGAAGCCGGGTGTATGCGTCCTGGCTTCAGAGAGGTGTAGTGCGCAAGACCGAAACTGTTGGGACTTCACATCAGCAGGGACATGGGACACAGGTACACACGTCACTGCTAGTGAAGCTGCATTGAAATAGCAAGTTAGCACGCCCTTGCAGGCATGCTGCCATACTAAGGGGGTGGATTAGTCTCGGAGATAAAATGCCCTTGACACGATGGGGATGCGCAGCATGGGGGATGGAGCACGATGGGGGTGCGCAGCATGGGGGATGGAGCATGATGGGTGCGCAGCATGGGGGATGGAGCACGATAGGGGGTGCGCAGCATGGGGGATGGAGCACGATGGGGGGTGTGCAGCATGGGGGATGGAGCACGATGGGGGGTGCACAGCATGGGGGATGGAGCATGATGGGTGCGCAGCATGGGGGATGGAGCACGATAGGGGGTGCGCAGCATGGGGGATGGAGCACGATGGGGGGTGCGCAGCATGGGGGATGGAGCACGATGGGGGGTGCACAGCATGGGGGATGGAGCACAATGGGGGGTGCGCAGCATGGGGGATGGAGTACGATGGGGGTGTACACCTCCCCCCCAAAACACACACACACCGCCACACGCACACCGCACAATACACCACACACATATACACACTGGGAACCACAAACACCGCCCTCTACAGGCACCCACACACACAGACAGCGCCACACACACACAACACCCAACACACAAACACCGCGGCACACACAAATATACGCACATATTGCGCAACACACACACATTGCACAAAACATACCTCCCCCAAAACACACAGGCACCCCACACCCAAACCCACACAAACCGCGCAACACACACACACTGCACAAAACATAACTTCCCCAAAACACACACACACACACACACAGCACCACACACAGACAACACTGCAGACACACAGCACTCCACAAACAACGCAACACACACAATACAACACACAAACACCACCACTCTCACCCCCCCCCCCACACCCAGACAACACCCAGAACATTTACAGCGCCCTACACAAACACTTGGCAACTACACACAACAACATCTATATATATATATATATATATATATATATATATATATATATATATATATATATAATAACAAAAATCATACATTAACTACACAATGAATTCTAAAATACCCGACGCGTTAGAATCGGGCCACCTTCTAGTATATCATAACTTTTTATCCTGGCAATGGTTAGAGATGCATTGCACCAATCCCCTTGTCAGAATGGACATGACATGCCTGTCATTTTTAAAGCAGTATTCCTCAACAAGGGACATGTAAGCCACATTTTTTTTTAGTTTATGTATCTTTTTGTGTTTCGGATTTTTTCTCTATTTTTGTTTTGCAATCTGTATTTGTACCTTTTCCTGCTGTAAAATGTTCAACTCTATATACATTAGGAATTACGGTACGTATATGGTTTGGCTAATTTAAATGTATTTCTATATTATCAGTATATCATTTTGTACCTTTTTAGAGGATTGCATTTACTGCATTTCCAAAATAAGTTTTAGTTAAAGATTGCTCTCTTAAATAACAGACTTGTATATTCAGCATGCTGGAAGTACTGTAGCAATTCTGATGACACTGCATTGAATTCTTTCAGGGGTATTTTGCCCATATACAATAAGACTCATCTAAAATGGATGTACATGTATTTACAAATGTGTGATTGGGTTGCTGCAATGCAATCTACAAAAAATAGCCACATTACCCATAGTTCAGCCGCTGTGCACTCTACCAGTTTTACCTACAATACCCAATAATGTAGCTGTCAAGGTCCACAACAATCCCAGAAAGGATAGTCAGCAACCATAGGGCTTTAAAGGGAATGTCACCTGTTTTTTCCTACAATGCCTTGCAAAAGTATTCGGCTTCCTTGAATTTTTCAACCTTTCCCCACATTTCAGGCTTCAAACATAAAGATAAAAATGTTAATGTTATGGTGAAGAATCAACAACAAGTGAGACAGGGACACAATTGTGAAGTTGAACGAAATTTATTACTTATTTTAAACTTTTTAAAAAAAATAACTGAAAAGTGGGTCGTGAAATATTATTCGTCCCCTTTACTTTCAGTGCAGCAAACTCACTCCAGAAGTTTGAGGATCTCAGAATGATCCAATGTTGTCCTAAATGACTGATGATGATAAATATAAGCCACCTGTGTGCAATCAAGTCTCCGTATAAATGCACCTGCTCTGTGATAGTCTCAGTGTTCTGTTTAAAGCTCAGATAGCATCATGAAGACCAAGGAACACAACAGGCAGGTCCGTGATACTGTTGTGGAGACGTTTAAAGCCGTATTTGGTTACAAAAAGATTTCCAAAACTTTAAACATCCCAAGGAGCACTGTGCAAGTGATCATATTGAAATGGAAGGAGTATCATACCACTGCAAATCTACCAAGACCCGCCCGTCCATCCAAACTTTCATCTCAACATCTCAAACAAGGAGAAGACTGATCTGAGATGCAGCAAAGAGGCCCATGATCACTCTGGATGAACTTCAGAAATCTACAACTGAGGTGGGAGAGTCTGTCCATAGAACAACAATCAGACATACACTGCACAAATATGGCCTTTATGGAAGAGTGGCAAGGAGAAAGCCATTTCTCAAAGATATCCATAAAAAGTGTCATTTAAAGTTTGCCCCAAGCCACCTGGGAAACACACCAAACATGTGGAAGAAGGTGCTCTGGTCAGATGAAACCAAAATCGAACTATTTGGGCACAATGCCAAACGATATGTTTGGCGTAAGAGCAACACAGCTCATCACCCTGAACACATCATCCCCACTGTCAAACATGGTGGTGGCAGCATCATGGTTTGGACCTGTTTTTCTTCAGCAGTGGCAGGGAAGATGGTTAAAATTGATGGGAAGATGGATGGAGCCAAATACAGGACCATTCTTGAAGAAAATCTATTGGAGTCTGCAAAAGACCTGAGACTGGGTTGGAGGTTTGTCTTCCAACAAGACAATGATCCCAAACAAAGCAAAATCTTTAATGGAATGGTTCACAAATAAACGTATCCAGGTGTTAAAATGGCCAAGTCAAAGTCCAGACCTGAATCCAATCGAGAACCTGTGGAAAGAGTTGAAAACTACTGTTCACAAACGCTCTGCATCCAACCTCATTCAGCTCCAGCTGTTTGCAAAGGAAGAATGGGCAAGAATTTCAGTTTCTCAATGTGCAAAACTGATACACATACCCCAAGTGACTTGCAGCTGTAATCGCAGCAAAAGGTGGCGCTACAAAGTATTAGCTTAAAAGGGGGACAAATAATATTGCACGCCACACTTTTCAGTTATTTATTTATTTAAAATGTTTAAAAATAAGCAATAAATTTCGTTCAACTTCACAATTGTGTCCCACTTGTTGATTCTTCACCATAACATTAAAATTTTTATTTTTATATTTGAAGCCTGAAATGTGGGAAAAGGTTGAAAAATTCAAGGGAGCTGAATACTTTCGCAAGGCACTGTATATAAACTGTGGCCACCACCAGTAAGCTCTTATATACAGTATTCTAGAATACTGTATATAACTGCCAAATCCGATCTTATAACATTAAAAACTGCTTTTATTATACTCACCTGTGGGGCAGTTTGGCCCAATGCAAATCTCTGATCTTGATCCAATGCGTCCTCTCTGCTTGCGATCGCCATAGTCTTTCTTTTCCTGCTTCCTGTGGCTGACCTGTCCTATGTCATCTACACATAGTCCTCTATTCCGCTCCTTTGCACTTCTCTCTGCCCTGATGAAGGCAGA
Source organism: Anomaloglossus baeobatrachus (assembly GCF_048569485.1). Classification (NCBI taxonomy): domain Eukaryota; kingdom Metazoa; phylum Chordata; class Amphibia; order Anura; family Aromobatidae; genus Anomaloglossus; species Anomaloglossus baeobatrachus. The sequence continues at coordinate 362,759,523 of NC_134356.1, forward strand.
GCAGGTGCCAGGAAAGGTCAAAGACAGCCCGCGCATGCGCACTACAATACTTTGCTCTGCCCTCAGCCAGGCAGATCAAATTGTGCAGGACCGCATTGGAGGCCACTGTGTGGATGATGTAGGACACATCATCCACATGAAGCAGGGAAAGAGGACGGCGATTGCAAAAAGATAGATCGGAGTCGCACGTAGGTGTCACGCAACGACGTCGCTAATGATGACGGAAGTGCGTCACAAAAATCGTGACCCCTGACGACATATCGTCAGATAAATCGTAGCGTGTAAAGCGGCCTTTAGACATGAATGTGTGACGCCCTGGCCTATCAGGTCGTCACAAGGTATTATGCAATCTGCCCTTCTGCATGATATCCAACTCCTCCTTGGTTACGGGTTCCTGACCTTTGGTGTTGCTAAGAACAAGCTAATCAAAACCCAAGGAACACTCTGCACTATACACACCAGACAAGCCAGTGGACATCCTGAAGGAATAGGGTTGGCCACTTGGGGGGGTTGGTTAAGGGGAGGTCAGGAGGGTCAGGAGACAGTCAGTGTAGTGTTGGAAGTGAAAGTGAGAGGAGGTCAGGAGCTGGGCTCCTTGTTACTACTAGGTGGCAGACGTTGGTCTGGGCCTGGTAGGAGCTGGACCCTGGTCATAGGGGATCGTGAAAAGGGGCACGGACTGTCGAGGAGGACAGCCGTTGGCCTTGTGCCATCACCGGGCACGGGCCAGGGCACGACTGGGTACGTGGCCCCTAGGCCGGGAAGTAGCTTTAGGCGTCCTGGTAATTTACCCGACGAGGACGGAGCCTTCAAGATCCGTTCTCCACCCACTCCAAAATCGGGGTACTAGCGCAACGAGGGGGATAGGACTTTCCCACTGCATAGTTCAGAAAATCTCAAGCGTGAACCCTGAGAGCAAGCTCACTCCGTTAGCCATACGGGTGAGCGGGACCCGTTTAGTTTCATGCTAAAAGGGACCAACTAGAGAAGAGAGGTGCCAAGGTTAAGGTCACAGGCTAACAAGCAACACCAACGGGCATGGGATCCAGGCGTGCTCCCTCCCTGTTGCAGTGGCATCAAGAACTTTGGTTTACCACGGTTGTCAGCGTCAGCATTATTGGACTGAGTGAGTATGCAATTAACCCTTACTGGCCCAACGGGACCTCCCCAGCGCCATCAACGAATCCCGGGGCATTCTCCCCTACTTGTAGAGGGGTTAAACACGTAGCTGCCCACACCATCGCCACCGGGTACTCCCAGCCACAGCGGTGGTACTTCACCCTTACCACACACGACGGGTGGCGTCACGAACTTTCCACACCATGCCATGTACATAGCCCCCCTTTATTTGAGTGGCTACACGACCCCCTGGTCCGGAGAACCCTCGAGCCACCGCGGATCCGGATCCGAGCAACCCGGCTGCCGATGCAGGGGCAGCACAAATGCATGGGGAGGATTGCAGTTGTCTACCCTAGTCTATTATCCTCATTGTCAAGTACCTGGAAACATAAAATTGATCCACAGTATTGGTCTGATATTGTTTAGTGTCTGACATCCTCCCCAGGGATGTTTGCCCCTATCTGGATCAGCAAACAAGAATGATTAGATGGAACTGACTTATTTCAGCCTGATCTCTTGTAACTATGACATTTTGCTGTGTAACATTGATGCTGATAAATCCATTCCATTTAATTAACCATTTTATATTATTGCTTTGCAATGTATTTAGAAATAGCTGAGTGGCATATAGCATTGGATTTATGTAGCAGTGTTTGCCTTTTTATTTTTGTGAATCTCAATTAACATATGAAAACCGAGGCTTAGAAGTATGCTCAGGTTAAGTAAATGTATAAACCCTATGGAAGGATGAACTTTCCATTTATGTTATTTAATCCTTACCAGTAAGATGAATACCTTTTCATTCACAGCAACATTTGTATGGGCTTTGCTGCAATCCTTTGAGCTTTAGCTTACATGAACTAATGTATTTCTACTTTTATTTGTATTGTGCTTCTTTACTGTATTGTGCTGCTGTACCAATATCTACAAAAGAGATATAATTATTCAGGTAGAACTGTGTTCTTATTAATATTCAGGGTGTAAAAATAAATCACACTGTTGTACAAAGAACATCTGTCCAGGTCAGTAATGACAAATATACTTTGCTTTAGTACCACTGCACCTACCAAAAACTGAAGATCAGGTTTATGTGGGTCTGTGGCTGACAGAGTTCCTTTGGGACCCCATTCACTTCTGATTTTTCCTAATCGCACTCCAATAATGCTAACTTTTGATTTTTCTTTGAATAAGGTTGTATGAGGATTTATTTTTTGTGGCATAAGCTGTAGTTTTCTTGGTGCGATTTTGGGGTCCTTAATATGCTCTCTAATCTATTTATTCCATTTTTGAGGGAGGCAAAGTGATCAAAAAAAGATTCTGCCATTTAAACGTTTTCTTTTTCTGACGTTCACATTATATTTTATTAGTATGAATAGTTTTTTTATTGTAATATTTTTTAGTGTTGTGTTTTATTCTTGTTTTACATTAGTTACAGTGACATGTAAAAGTTTGGGCAACCCTGGTCAAAATAACTGTTATTGTGAACAGTTAAGCAAGTTGAAGATGAAATGATCTATAAAAGTATCATTTGTCATGATTAAGAGCACACTGTTGTTTGAAATGCGTTGATATTAGTCATGCCTTGACATTGCATGATGTTTTATATTAATTTTTTCATTAAAGTAGTTTTTTAATCTAATGTGGATGTTGGACTAATTGCTCTAATCTTTTCAATGATTAAAAGCTCAAAGGTGAGGAAATCTGCAGGGTCCTAAAAAGAAAGGGATAAACCACAAGCAGGGAAAAAGAGAAAGTCAGGGGGCATCTTGTGTAGCCAACCTCTGCGATCTTCTACAGCCGGACACCCCAGTACTGTTTGTCAAGCGTGATACATGACCGTTACACTCATTTGGCTAGTGTCACAGCTTGTAAATACTTTTCATAACCAGCCAAGAGTCTTTCAATTCCTGTTTGAGGGATTTTCATCCATTCTTCGTTGGAAAGTCTTCCAGTTCAGTGAGATTCCTGTGTTGTTTTGCATGCACTGTTCTTTTGAGGTCTAGCCACAGATTTTTAATGTTGTTCAGATCATGCAACTGAGAGGATCATTTTAAAACCTGCCACTTGCATTTTTTTGAGTAAGTCTATTCTAGATTTTGACGTGTTTAGGATCATTATCCATTTGTAGAAGCCATTCTCGTTTACCTTCAGCTTTTTTTTTACAGATGATGTTCTGTTTGTATCAAGAATTTGTTGAAATTTCATGAAATCCACTCTTCCCTCTACCCGTGAAATATTCCACATTCCATTGGAACCCCAAACCCAAATCATGATGCATCAACTCCCATGATTAATGGTTGTCGATATGTTCTTTTCCTGAATTCTGTGCCCTTTTTTCTCCACATACAGTATAATGTACCTTTTGATCATTGTGGCCAAGTTCTATGAGTTCTATTTTAATCTTATCTTGACCTCCACTGTTCCTGTTAAAAGCTATTTCTTACTTACATTTTGAACTGAGGAAAGGCCAACTTGAAAACGCTTTGCTTAATTTGAAATGGCAACTTTCTGGCTTTAAGAAACAAAAAAAAAAATCATGAAAACATAATGTGCTAGCCAGTAATGGTTACTTTTCAAGACCAAACAGGGGGAAAAAAATTATGAAATCACTCAATTATGAGGATAAAATTATGGAATCACCCTGTAAATTTTCATTCCCAAAACTAACACCTGCATGAAATAAGATCTGCTCTTTAGTCTGCATCTAAAAAGCAGTGATCACACCTTTTCGAGCTGTTGCCACCAAGTGAGCTAACATGAATCATGGCTCCAACATGAGAGATGTTAATTGAAACAAAGGAGAGGATTATCAAACTCTTAAAAAGGGTAAATCATCAGGCACTTTTCTTATCCCATCAATTGAAAGGATGTTTGGGGATGATGAAATCATTTATCAAGATGATAATGAGTGACAAACAGTATTCTTCATCAATCTGGCTTCAACTTTCTCTGATTGCTGTTGCCAGATCAACTTTGCAGGTTGGAGCCTTGTCAGAGACCATTTTCTTCAACTTCCACCAAAGATTTTCAATTAAATTGAGATCTGGACTATTTGCAGGCCATGTCATTGACCTTATGTGTCTTCTTTCAAGGAATGTTTTCACAGTTTTTGCTCTATGGCAGGATGCATTATCATCTTGATAAATGATTTCATCAACCCCAAACATCCTTTCAATTGATGGGATAAGAAGAGTGTCCAAAATTTCAATGTCAACTTGGGCATTTATTAAAGATGTGATGACAGCCATCTCCCCAGTGCCTTTACCTGATATGCAGCCCCATATCATCTATGACCGTGGAAATTTACATGTTCTCTTCAGGCAGTCCTCTTTTATTGTTTAGCTTTTCTGTATGTAAATCCCATTTCCTTTAGGCGGTCTCTTACAGTTCGGTCACAGACATTGACTCCAGTTTCCTCCCATTCATTTCTCATTTGTTTTGTTGTGCATTTCCTGTTTTGGAGACATATTGCGTTAAGTTTCCTGTCTTGACGCTTTGATGTCTTCCTTGGTCTACCGGTATGTTTGCCTTTAACAACTTTCTCATGTTGTTTATATTTAGTCCAGATTTTAGACACAGCTGACTGTGAACAACCAACATCTTTTGCAACATTGCGTGATGAATTATCCTCTTAAAAAGTTTGACAATCCTCTCCTTTGTTTCAATTGACATCTCATGTTGGAGCCATGATTCATGTCAGTGCACTTGGTGTAACAGATCACTCCTTTTTAGGCCCCTTTCACACGTCAGTGATTCTGGTACGTTTGTGCTTTTTTTTTCTACGTACCAGAATCACTGACATACGCAGACCCATTATAATGAATGGGTCTGCTCACATATCAGTGATTTTTCACTGCACGTGTCTCCGTGCGGCGTACCCGCATGTGCGTGATTGCCGCACGAGACATGTCCATTTTTTTCTGGCATCACTGCTGTCCCACGGACCACGCAGTGGTGTGGTCCGTGAAACACGTGCCAGAAAAAAATGTGCTTTTAAAATAAAAATCATTTTTACTCACCTGGCTTCAGCGGCGCTCTCTGCAGCCCGTGCAGCTTGCTGCTTCTGAGCCGGCTCATTACTGTCGCGCATATTCATGATGCACGACACAGCCGACCCGGAAGCAGCTGCTGCAGGGGTCAGCGCTGGCCGGATGCTGCACCGCGGGAGCGATCAGAACCATGGAGAGCGGGAGCGCGCACAGGTGAGTTAATCTCTAAGTGCAATCACAGGCCACGGAGAACGGAGCCCGGATTGCACTTAGACAACCCACGTGTGCCGTAATTCACGGCACACGGAGGGACATGTGCGTGTTTTACACGCCAGTGAAAAACGTCAGTGTTTTTCACTGACGTGTGAAACGGGCCTTAGATGCAGACTAACGAGAAGATCTTATTTGATGCAGGTGTTAGTTTTGGGAATGAAAATTTACAGGGTGATTCCATAATTTTTCTTCATAATTGAGTGATTCCATAATTTTTTCCCCCCTGTTTGGTCTTGAAAAATAACAGTTACTGGCCAGCATATTATGTTTTCAGGACTTTTTTTTTAGTGTTTCTTAAAGCCAGAAAGTTGATATTTGAAATTTAGTTTTGTGCCATGTCTGTGATCTGCTTTTTTTTAAACAAAAGTAAACAACTGAATGAACATCCTCAGAGCCAGGTGATTCCATAATTTTTGCCAGGGGTTGTAGCTGTAGCAAAGCCTCAGAGCTGCTATGAAGGGTTAAACAGCTGGGATTCAAGGTTATTCTAATCCTGCCTGTTACAGTGGCAGTGCTGTTGATTGACATGGCGATATTTTTATCCGTGTAGTATCCATATATTTTTTTGTTGATCTGTTGGTTATCCAGCACTAAATAATAAAAGGCCTGGGGTAATAACCAGTCTACACTGATCATTTATATTGCCATGGTTACCTTTAATACATATTGCTGCAAAAATCAGAGCAAAAAAAATCTTGCCTTCAAGAATAAAGTCTAGTGTCATCGCATTTTCCTGGCAACACTGCCTAGAAATGATTTTATATTACTTAAAAGATATGCTGACCGCAGATATCGTACAAGAAGCTCCAGCACAGCTAATGGCTCATTGTGGATAAAAAGAGTCTGTAAAATGTAAAGCATTGCTAGGCCAAGGAAGAAATGCCTGTGATCTCTGCCTTCAAGTTGTGAAATCAGTTCAGACTTTGGATTAGCATTTTAGAGCTATATATCAGGGAATCGTTCATGAAAAACCTGCCTGAAACACCTTGCATACAATGCTGACAATCTGGATGGAGGCTCTGTAATGTAACCATAAATGGACCATTTTAGGAATATATTCTCTCCGGTATTACAATGGTGCATTGTTACAAAGGGCTTGTTAACCTGTTAAGATAAAGCAGCAGGTCAATGTTTTCCTTGTGACACTTTGCTGCCTTTATGTGATGTTAATGATGAAAATCCTAAAGGTTAAGTCCAGATCAATGAGCCTTAGAGCAAATCAATGCAGGTCTTGGAAATCCAATGACTGGTATGTGCTATGTGGCATATAGGTTCTCAACACTGATAATCCGCGGTGACTCACAGGCTTTCAGAATTAATTTAGAAACCAGCAGGTTGTTTTGGATGATAAGAAATCCAAGTCTCTGCATGATCCCAGGGGCATACAATAAATATATCGACATTCATGATTTCACACAAAGCATGAAAAGTTCTGTAGGATGGTAATACCTTTAATATCATTTATGCAATGATATTAACTCAATTGGCTATAAAATATCTCAAACCACTGGCGTCTGTTTGGAAGCAATGAACCAATAAAGCAAATTGAGAGCTAATAGGAAATATTTGATCAGCCTGAAAGTTCTCGCTGATCACAGCAGGAACAAACACTTGCCTATTAGCACAATTTGCAGTAAATATCTTAAGAAATAACTGCATATAAACAAAATTCTTGAATTTGAAGTCAATTGAAAGGAGAAGGCAGGACTCTGTCCTATTTGGGCTCCCTGCTCCCTCTGCTGTTCACTACCTCTGAATCCTTCAGTTTCTCCTAAGGCTTCTTTTACGCATCATTTTACCATCTGTGAGAAACTGACTACTTTTTGTCATGTATCGTGTTTTGCGTCCATGTGGAATCTGTGTTGCATCCAATTTTTTTTCTCATACATTTTTTTTCACTGAAGGACTGTCTTTCTCCTCAAGCCGATAATAAGACCCCTTTACGTAAGTTGACAAAAGACCTAGGTCCATCTAGTTCAACCTTCCTCCACCAATTATACCTTTTGTCACTAAATCATTTATAATCGACAATGTTGTGTTTACAGAGAAAATCATCCAGCCCTATAAAGTGCAAAGATGACTTTATTTTTTTAAGCAAATTTATCATTAAGCAACAGATCTGTGGCATAGAGGCAAAACTGAAGCAAATTGGAGGCTTTCCACCTGTTTCAAGGATCTCCATTGACTTGAATGGACAATTGTAATCCACAAACAAGGATCGGAATATAGGACCTGCTTTGAGTCTCATGAATCTCACACATGGATCTGTGTTTTTAATGGATGTGTGTTTATAAAATATTCATAAAAATCTATTCGTTTGTGTGCTGTCCGAGAAAAAAAATGGACAACACACATGTGAATTTAGCCAAAGCCAGGGATTTCAGACTCATGACTCTTTGGCTCATGTTACATGCTGATTGATAAGTTAGGTTATACTGTATATTGCCTCTATAAACTGTCCTTGAGAGTAGAGTGTTGGGCTGTGGGCACTCTTGCCATCATAAAAGGTTGTCACACAGTTTCAATGAAAGCTCATATTTATTTGTGCCCCCCCCCCAAAAAAAAATAAAGTAAAAAACAAAAATTCAGGAAATTTGGTGTTAACTTGAAACCTCTGGCTCAAGCAGCTCCCCAGTATTCAGCTCAAATACTGAACAAGAAGCGATTTTCTCCCACATGCCCTTAAATGCACCTTATGCCATTACTCAGATGCACATAGTCTTAAAGGCATATACATTTGTTCAAATGATATAAAAACCCCAATTCAAACATAAATAATAAATCATTACTAACTTCTTCTGAAATCAAAAAGGAGCTTACAACTTTGTACAGTTTAAGAAAACAACCAAGTCATACAAAAGAAACAAAATATATCCTTTTTGTTGCAGCTATGCCTCGCCTGGCATTAATCAGGTGCAGCCTATATGAGGCTAAACCTTTCACCGTCATTAGTGTTTCCCGCTTTGGGGCCACCTCTGGCGAGTCTGGGCCCAAAAGGTCACAACACCTTATTATTCACAGGTCTAAAACTTGTGTTTGACTGAATCTACTTTATTTTTTTGCTACAGGGGTTAAAGACTCTTTCTTATCTGGCTGTCCTTGGTAGGCTTAATCTCAGGTGTCAGCTCTTTTGTAACCACTCCCTTTTGCTATAAAAAGTCATGTGTCTTATCATCTGATGCCGGTTATAGATTCTCATTCTATGCTGTCCACTTTGGAAGGAGCCAGTCTCTGGAAGAAGCTGAGGTGTTGTGACTATTGCAGCTGCGCTATTTAGCTGCATTGGAGGAGCTTGATGTGTTTCCTTTTTGTGTCTGTTTTCCCTCTGTCTATCTCCCTTACCTTTTTTTTCTATTATGTTTCTTCACAAAATGAATGACCTCACTATTTGAACTCTACACTACTATTAAATTGATTAGAAGAAAACTCCACAAAACCAGACCAATGTCACAGGGGGTCCAATTAATTTTAATGGCCCACCTGCTGCACAAGCTCATATGCATATTAAGGAGAAGGAGAAGCGGCAAGCTTTTAAAGTGCAAAAATATGACAAATATTTATTATGACAAGTGACAATTCATTGCAAGGATAAAAACATTTAAGAACAGAGACCTAGAAGGATGGCAATGTCCTATAACCCTCCATATCCCAAAACACATGTGATGCTTGTGAACATAAACATGGAGGATGAGATACCTACATCAGGGCACAATGGACAAATGTACACATATACAATTCAATGTTCGTGCCTAATTAGGCTAATAAATATTACAAAGTGCCCAGATGGCTGTTTCAGGGAGTCATCACACTGGATGACAATATCCTATTACCCCCAAAAGAACATCCCCAAACACGTGTGATGTCTGTAAACATGAACGTGAAGGATATGGTGGCTATATTAGGGCACGAGAAATAGACGTGCACAAATGCTAGTAAATATTGCAAAAAAGCCCAGATAGATGTTTCAGAAATCATCACATTGGATGAGGAGGGGGACACGGAGCCAAAGGTGACTGGCTCGTATGGATAACAATAAGGTCTCAGAGCATCCTCATACCAGCCCAACGCACGTTTCAATAGCGATTTTCTTTATCTTCATCAGGGGAAAAGGAAAAAGCACCTTTTCCCCTGATGAAGATAAAGAAAATCGCTATTGAAACGTGCGTTGGGCTGGTATGAGGATGCTCTGAGACCTTATTGTTATCCATACGAGCCGGTCACCTTTGGCTCCGTGTCCCCCTCCTCATCCAATGTGATGATTTCTGAAACATCTATCTGGGCTTTTTTGCAATATTTACTAGCATTTGTGCACGTCTATTTCTCGTGCCCTAATATAGCCACCATATCCTTCACGTTCATGTTTACAGACATCACACGTGTTTGGGGATGTTCTTTTGGGGGTAATAGGATATTGTCATCCAGTGTGATGACTCCCTGAAACAGCCATCTGGGCACTTTGTAATATTTATTAGCCTAATTAGGCACGAACATTGAATTGTATATGTGTACATTTGTCCATTGTGCCCTGATGTAGGTATCTCATCCTCCATGTTTATGTTCACAAACATCACATGTGTTTTGGGATATGGAGGGTTATAGGACATTGCCATCCTTCTAGGTCTCTGTTCTTAAATGTTTTTATCCTTGCAATGAATTGTCACTTGTCATAATAAATATTTGTCATATTTTTGCACTTTAAAAGCTTGCCGCTTCTCCTTCTCCTTAATACTATTAACCCCTTCACGACCGCGGGCAGTAAAATTACGTCCTATTTTAACGTGACTTAACGACCAGGGACGTAATTTTACTGCCTAAACTTCATTTGATTGCCGTGGCCATAGCAACGGCTTTCAAATGATGTCCCCTGCTGTTTCTTACAGCAGGGGACCTTTGCTTGACCCCAGGGGGGGCGGCATCGCCACCCCCTATCGACGATCGATGTGATTGGCTGTTCAAATCTGAACCGCCAACCACATCGATCGCACTAATTTCGGCAAAAATAATGCCCGAATTAGTGCGATCCTGTGAGATCCAGCTATGAGATGCCGCAGCTGCAGCAGCATATCATAGGTGGACCTCAAACATGTCTCCCCCAGCCCCTGCAGCACTGATTGGAGCGATCGTGCTATGACGCGCAATCGCTCCAATCAGTGTGCAGTGGGGCGGTGTGATTTGCCGGTGGCCGCCCTCCCCAGGCCTGTGCTGGCCTGCGAGCCCTCCCCCAACATGTCTGCAGCGTGCAGTGGCTGGTACTTGTGGTACCACGCCACCGCCGCTGCTGCCGCCGCCGCCGCCCTAGCTGTCACCGCTGCTGCACGTGAGTACTGTGCTCACTTTGCAGCCAGCCCGTGCGCGCTCCCGTGGTGCCCCTGCGCGCTCCCGTGGTGCCCCTGCGCGCTGCCATGGTAGCCCCTGCCGTGCCCCCCCGCGATCTGCTCCCCCCAACCCCCCCCCCCCCGACATCCCGATCTGCTCCCCCCGCGATCTGACTGCCTCCCCCATTATCTCTGTTCTGCAGCTCCCTCTCCGGTCTCCCCCTCTGCTCTACCCCCTCCCCCTCTGCTTCCCCCCCTCTCTGCTCTCACCCCCCCCCCCCCTCTCCCCCTCTGCTCTCCCCCGACGTCCTCTTACCTGTCTTCACCGGCCTGATCACATCTGCGTCCATCGCTGGGTCCTTCCTGGGCATTCTGCTGATCTGCCTGCTGCTCCTGTAAAGCTGTCCATCTCTCTGCCATCTATTCCTCTGCAGCTCTTATGGTCAGTGATCCTCCTGCTAGTCCTCTGGGTACTGTGAGTATAACTTTTTTTTTTTTTTCCGTATCCCCTGTCCATTTTTACACCTCATCTGTCCGTGCGTCCCGCCAAGCGCTGATCAGGGATGCAGATAACGGATAGGCATCCCTGCTCAATTTTTGGCGTGACTTTTTTTTTTCCGTATCCCCGACGCTTTTTGTATCGCATCCGTCCGTGCGTCCCGCCAAGCGCTGATCAGGGATGCAGATAACGGATCGGCATCCCTGCTCAATTTTTGGCGTGACTTTTTTTTCCGTATCCCCGACGCTTTTTGTATCGCATCCGTCTGTGCGTCCCGCCAAGCGCTGATCAGGGATGCAGATAACGGATCGGCATCCCTGCTCAATTTTTGGCGTGACTTTTTTTTTTCCGTATCCCCGACGCTTTTTGTATCACATCCATCCGTGCGTCCCGCCAAGCGCTGATCAGGGATGCACATAACGGATCGGCATCCATGGTCAATTTTTGGCGTGACTTTTTTCCATATTTGCGACGCTTTTTGTATCGCATCCGTCCGTGCGTCCCACCAAGCGCTGATCAGGGATGCACATAACGTATCTGCATCCATGGTCAATTTTTGGCGTGACTTTTTTTTTTTTTACGTATCCCCGACGCTTTTTTTTATCGCATCCGACCGTGCGTCCTGCAGCGGCCGATCAGTGCACTGCGTCTGTGCGTTTGAAAAGTCAAATGGCGCTCCTTCTCTTCTGAGCCCCGCCATGCGCTCAAACAATTTATTTCCACCACATATGAGGTATCTGCGTACTCAGGAGAAAATGCACAATACATTTTATGGTGCATTTTTTCCTGTTACCCTTGTGAAAAAAAAGCTACCTAGTTGAAGCAACCGTTTTGTGGTAAAAAAAAAAATTTTTCTTTTCACGGCTCAACGCTATAAACTTCTGTGAAGCCCCCAGGTGTTCAAAGTGCACATCAAACATCTAGAAAAATTATTTGAGGGCTCTAGTTTCCAAAATGGTGTCACTTGTGGGGGAGCTCCACTGTTTAGGCACCATAGGGGGTCTCCAAACGTGACATGGCGTCCGCTAATGATTCAAACCAATTTTGCTGTCAAATGGCGCTCCTTCTCTTCTGAGCCCCGCCATGCGCCCAAACAATTACTTTCCACCACATATGAGGTATCTGCGTACTCAGGAGAAATTGCACAATACATTTTATGGTGCATTTTTTCCTGTTACCCTTGTGAAAATAAAAGCTACCTAGTTGAAGCAACTGTTTTGTGGTAAAAAAAAATTTTTTTCTTTTCATGGCTCAACGCTATAAACTTCTGTGAAGCCCCCAGGTGTTCAAAGTGCTCACCAAACATCTAGAAAAATTATTTGAGGGCTCTAGTTTCCAAAATGGGGTGACTTGTGGGGGAGCTCCATTGTTTAGGCACCTCAGGGGGTCTTCATACCCCACATGGCGTCCGCTAATGAGTGCAGCTAATTTTGCATTCAAAAATTCAAATGGCGCTCCTTGCCTTCCGAGCACTGCCGTGTGTCCAAAGATTTGATTTCCACCACATATGAGGTATCTGCGTATTCAGGAGAAAATGCACAATACATTTTATGGTGCATTTTTTCCTGTTACCCTTGTGAAAAAAAAAGCTACCTAGTTGAAGCAACCGTTTTGTTGTAAAAAAAATTTTTTTTCTTTTCACGGCTCAACGCTATAAACTTCTGTGAAGCCCCCAGGTGTTCAAAGTGCTCACCAAACATCTAGAACCGTTATTTGAGGGCTCTAGTTTCCAAAATGGGGTCACTTGTGGGGGAGCTCCATTGGTTAGGCACCTCAGGGGGTCTTCAAACCCGACATGGCGTCCGGTAATGAGTGCAGCTAATTTTGCGTTCAAAAATTCAAATGGCGCTCCTTCCCTTCCGAGCTCTGCCGTGCGCCCAAACAATTGATTTTTACCACATATGGGGTATCAGCGTACTCAGGAGAACATGCACAATAAATTGTATTGTGTACTTTCTCTTTTCTCCCTTGTAAAAATGAAAATTTTATGGCTAAAGTAACATTTTTGTGTTAAAAAGTAAAATTTTCATTTTTTCCTTCCACATTGCTTTGGTTCCTGTGAAGCACCTAAAGGGTTAATAAACTTATTGGATGTGGTTTTGAGCAGTGTGAGGGGTGTAGTTTTTAGAATGGGGTCACTTTTGGGTATTTTCTGTCACCTAGGCCTCTCAAAGTCACCTCAAATGTAATGTGGTCCCTAAAAAAAATTATTTTGTAAATTTTGTTGGAAAAATGAGAATTTGCTGATGACCTTTGACCCCTTCTAACTTCCTAACGGAAAAAAATTTGTTTCGAAAATTGCGCTGATGTAAAGTACACAAGTGGGAAATGTTATTTAGTAACTATTTTGTGTGACATATCTCTCAGATTTATGGGCATAAATTTTCAAAGTTTGAAAATTGCGAAATTTTCAAAATTTTCGCCAAATTTCCTAAATTTTCACAAATAAACGCAAAAAATATCGGCCTAAATTTACCACTGACATGAAGCACAATATGTCACGAAAAAACAATCTCAGAATCGCCAGGATCCGTTGAAGCGTTCCAGAGTTATAACCTGTCAAAGTGACACTGGTCAGAATTGCAAAAAATGGCCCGGTCATTAGGGTGTTTTAGTGGCCGGGGGTGAAGGGGTTAAATTGAGCATCATCCTTTCATTAAATGAGTTAATATTACCCAATTAGCAGCGTGCATGTCATGACTGAGGATTCTGTTAGTTTTCCATTGCTCGCCAACATCTAGTCATGATTTTTTTTCCCATGTTGTATGTTTTTTTTCTCTCCCCAAAACAGTAACTAAACACATTAGTGAATTTAGACTGCCATAATTTTGAACATAACTGTATATCCTTTTATACAAATGTATCTAATCTAGAATACTGTATTATATACTCTTAGTGCTGGCCTGCAGTGCTCTTAAATAAAGCATGGTGAGGATACTATTACTATAAGGACTCGCACACATCACCGTATTTTCGGTATGAGTGGGATATGACAAAACATCAGGTCGTACTTAAACTAATGTTGTGTTATGTGGCCATGCACAAAATAATAGACCTAGTGTGACATAAGTAAAGTAAGAGAAATTTACTTGTATGTCGCACTAGGCCTCAGATGTACCACTTTATAGGATCATGGGTGACCTAGTGTACTCCATAGAGATCTCCTTCTGCAGATATTATTGGACTTTATTATACATATATATTGGTATTTATGGACTGCATATGATTATATATAGTGGTTCTCACCATATTATATCACCCAGTTGCCAGGGTGCTGTACTTTCAGTGCTTTTTTACTTCTATTTGGACATTTGTCCTTTTTATGTATAATTCAATAAATTAATATGTTTTAGCCATATACTCCGGTTTCTCTCTTTTTTTGTTTTCCATTTATATGCACTTGAATGATATCTGAGTGCAGTCTGATTTTCATAGGCTGACACAATGGAGAAGATGGAGACATTTTTATCTCCACCTTCTCATCCAAAAAAAATCGGATCAGACTCTGATTAAACTCTGATCAGTGTTTTGATCCGTTTGTGATTTGCATAGGCAGCCCGATTCTCTGATCAGAGAATATACAGCTGCCTGACCCTAGCCTGGGAGTATAAGAGGATTGTTGTATCTGTTTTTTTGGACTTGTACCATTCCCTGCATAAACTGAGATACGATTTATGCATAGGATGGTATGGGAGCGGGATTACTGCGTCAAACAACTTCTCTACAATTCTTCACTATGTACTCTAGTTCTGCTACTGTTCTCTGGCCATCTGAATACATACATAAGTAGCTGAAATATTGGCGTAAATGATCTTTATGTGCTTGTTCTAGCTCTTTTACGAAAACACAACATCAAAGGTTTGTCAACATGTAGGAGAAAGAGAAAACAATATCCAAGCTGATTTTTATGGACAGAAACATTTGTTTACACTCACCATCTGTTTACCATTATATATCAGGGGGCAACCGGATAGGCTTTGTCTACTGCAAAATAATAATAAAGTGCATGCAAACCATCAGTCACACTGTATTGTCCTGTGACTCAGGTGCCTTTGTACTGAGCATAATACTGTTCAAATGTCACTTTAAAAAGGAATTATTGACAGCTATGATGAGTGAACAAATACTGCAAGCTTTGCTTGGCGCTTAGACACTGTTGCGCTGAGCAACTGTGTAAATAGCCCTTGCAAACATCAATAAACCCTTTTTAAGATCCATTTTAGCTACATTCTGAATTGTTCAATAGCAGAGGAGTAAACGTGAAGCAGAGGAGCACTGAACAATAATCTCACCAATGCAGGCCAAGTTCTTTGTTTGCATTTTAGCTGTGGCAGTAATGTAGTTGCCGGGTGGGACAGAGGAGGCGGTTGTCCTGGGCCCTGCTATCAAAGGTGCCCAGGCAGAGATACCACTACTGTAAACTGTATCGGCATGAGCAGCACGCTGATACAGTTGCACTCTGCTGTAGAGCAGAAAGACATGATCTCCCTGTAGTACTGCTCTCCATTCTATAGGACGCAGATCAATTTAGGCCACCTGCAGTCTACAGAAAAGCATGGAGACTCACAGACGACATGGAGCAGTGTGGTAATCTCATCATGTTCTTACTCTGCGTGTCCCAGCGCAACTGCATCACTGCATTAGTCCACCCACGTCTTGGTCCTGTCTGCTCAGGATCCATGGGTAGGTGAGTATAAGATGGTTTGTTTGTTTTTTTTTGGCTAATGGGGGGGGGCCATGTTACAGTGATATGGATATACTGGGGGCCATGATAAAGTGTGAAGGAAAACTGGATGCCATCATAGAGTGTATGGGAAACACTGGGGGTAATCAGAGTTTTGGGGAAATACTGAGGGCCATATTACAGTGTGAGGGAAATACTGGGGGTCATCATACAGTGTGAAGGAAATACTAGAAGTCATCATACAGTGTGGGGGAAATACGTGGGTCATCATACGGTATGAGGGAAATACTGGGGGATATAATATGATGTGGGGGAAATTCTGGGGGCCATAATATGGTATGGGGGAAATACTGGGGGCCATCATACAGAGTGGGGGAAATACTGGGGTCCATGGTACAGTGTGGCGGAAATACTGGGTGCTATAATACAGTGTGGGGGAAATACTGGGAACCATCATATAGTATGGGGGAAATATTGGGGGCCATAATACAGTGTGGCAGAAGTGGCAGAAATACTGGGGACCATGAAACAATGTGGGGGAAATATTGGGGGCCATTCTACAGTGTGAGGGAAATACCAGGGTCCATGGTACAGAGTAGCGGAAATACTTGGGGCTGTGATACAGTGTGGGGAAATACTGGGGGCAGTCATATAGTGCGAGGGAAATACTGGGGACCATGATACAGTGGAGGAAAAACTGGGGGCCATCGTACAGTATGGCAAAAATACTGCGGACCATGAAACAATGTGGGGAAATACTGGGCGCCATGATACAGAGTGGTGGAAATACTGTGGGCCATTGTACAGTGTGGGGTAAATACAGGGGCCATCATACGGTATGAGGGAACTACTGGGGGACATAATATGATGTGGGGGAAATACTGGGGGTCATAATATGGTATAGGGGAAATACTGGGGGCCATCGTACAGAGTGGTGAAAATACTGTGGGCCATTATACAGTGTGAGGAAATACTGGGGGCCATCATACAGTGTGGGGGAAATACTAGCCGCCATCATACAGTGTGGTGGAAATACTGGGAGCCGTCATATGGTGTGGCAGAAATACTGGGGGCCATTATACAGTGTGAGGGAAATATTGGGGGCCAGGATAAAGTGTAGGGGGAAACTGGGGGCCATCATAGAGTGTATGGGAAACACTAGGGGCCATCATACAGTGTTGGGGAAATACTGGGGGCCATCATATGGTATGAGGGAAACACTTGGGGACATAATTGTGGGGGAAATACTGGGGGCCATAATATGGTATGGGGGAAATACTGGGGTCCATAATATGGTATGGGGGAAATACTGGGGTCCATAATATGGTATGGGGGCCATCATACAGAGTGGTGGAAATTCTGTGGGCCATTATACAGTGTGGAGGAAATACTGGGGGCTATGATATAGCGTGGGGAAATAATGGCAGCTATCATACAGTGTGGGGGAAATACCGGGGCTATTGACTTACTACCACATTGCCTTTAAGATGAGGCTCTACAGTCAGGTATTGTGTGTTTTGGGATTATATTATATTTCTGCGGACCCTGCCTTGTTTATATACTTATTGTGCCCTGAAACATCTTTGGGGACGAGTACAGGATTATTATGTCCATCCCCTTATTTCATCCATTTTTTTCCCTGTCAATCATGTTCTTAATTGTTATCAACCTATGTTTTTTTCAGCCTTATATGTTTTGTGATAAATGTAAAGTAATGCACCTAGGACGGAGTAATCTTATTGCTGCATATAATGAATATATTAATTAATATATTAAATGGAAGTAAACTCGGGACTACAGAACAGGAGAAAGACTTCAGTATTGTGGTTACAAGTAAGCTAAGCAGCAGCACTCAATGTCAAGCAGCTGCAGCAGCAAAAGCAAACAAGATTTTAGGGTGTATAAAAAGAGAGATTAGATGCCGCGATCCCAACATATTGTTACCCCTCTATAAATCACGTGTAAGGCAACATCTAGAATATGGGATCCAGTTTTTGGCTCCATGGTTTAACAATGATATTAAAAAGTTAAAGTCAGTTCAAAGGCGGGTAACTAGATTATTGCAAGGAATGGAAGGCCTCCCATACAATGAGAGGTTGAAAAAGCTGGATTTGTTTAGCTTGGAAAAAGACATCTCAGCGGGGATCTCATTTATATGTAGAAATACATGTGTGGTCAATATAAAGGACTGGCACATGACTTATTTCTTCCAAAGACCATACTAAGGACCAGGGGACACTCACTGCGAGTGGAAGAAAAGCGATTCCGGCAGATGAATAGGAAAGGGTTCTTTACAGTTAGAGCAGTCGGACTATGGAATGCCCTACCACAAGAGGTAGTAATGGCTGATACTATAAACACTTTTAAAAAAGGGCTGGATGATTTCCTCATTACACACAACATTGTCGGTTATAAATGATTTAGTGACAAAATATATAATTGGTGGAGAAAGGATTAACTAGATGGATCTAGGTCTTTTTTCAACCTATGCAACTATGTAACATTCTGGAGAAATTGTATAATACATTTTTGGGTCCATTTACTCCTATTACCCTTGGTGAAAATAAAACATTTGCAGCTAAAGCAATATTTTAGTGGAAAAATGTCTTTCATTTTTTCAATCTATTTTACCCTAATTTCTGTGTAGCACCTGAAGGGTTAACATTTTTCCTAACCGTAGTTAAGAATAATTTGAGGGATGCAGTTTTTAAAATGTTATTTTCTAATAGAGACCCTTCAAAGTCATTGTAAAACCAAATAAACCTATTAAAAATCAGATTAGTAAAATTCCTTGAAAAAAAATGAAAAATCGCTGCTAGATTATAACCCTCCTAACGTAATGAAATAAAAGGACATTCGCAAAAAGGCATAAAGTAGACATATGAGAAATGTTATTTAATAACCATTTTGTGTGGTATGATTATTTGCTTTCAGGAAATAAGCATTGAAGGTCTGAAAATGTACAAATTTAAAAAAAAAAAAAAAATTTAAGCAAATTTCAGATATTTTCACAAAAAGGATAAAAACTTATTGACGTGAATGTACTGCTAACAGAAAGTACAATGTATCATGAAAAACAGAATCTCAGAATTCCAGTGATATATAGAAGGGTTTTAGAGTTCATACCATATAAAGTGACACTGGTCAGATTTGAAAAATGGGGCTTGGTCATTAAGCTTAAACTTAGCTCTGTCACTAGGGGTTAATCTAATATATAAAGCTGAGTGTGTGTGTGTGTGTGTGTGTGTGTGTGTGTGTGTGTATGTCTGCTAAAGGAATCCGTGCCGTCGCATTAACAATCCCAAAATTTTGCACAGACGCCTCATGTGACTCAGGGAACATCATAGACTATGTTTTGACAAGAAAATTTAACCCCACGCTTTACAGTTACTCTCCAAAAAACCTGCCTCCATTAATCTTAATGGAACTGCGAGCTACACGCTATTAATAAGGGTTATGACTGGTTGCTATAGGAACAACGGATATTCATAGTATAAGAAACTTATGTGTGAGGTAATATGATGTTGGTGGAGAGACAGACACAGAGAGACACAGACTAAGAGACAGACAGACAGTGACAGACAGACAGGCAGAGACCGAGAAAGAGGCACACAGGAAAAGAGACAGAGACAAACAGAGATAGACAGCGACAGGTAGGAAAAAAAAAGCCAGACAGACAGAGACACAGACAGAAAGAGGCAGACAGTGAAAAAGACAGAGAGAGACAGACAAGGAAAGAGACAGACAGACACAGACAAAGATAGACGGGGAAAGAGACAGACCTGGAAAGAGACAGACGGGGAAAGAGACAAATGGAAAAAGAGACAGACGGGGAAAGAGACAGACGGGGAAAGAGACAGACGGGGAAAGAGACAGACGGGGAAAGAGACTGACGGGGAAAGAGACTGACGGGGAAAGAGACTGACGGGGAAAGAGACTGACGGGGAAAGAGACTGACGGGGAAAGAGACTGACGGAAAAAGAGACTGACGGAAAAAGAGACTGACGGAAAAAGAGACTGACGGAAAAAGAGACTGACGGAAAAAGAGACTGACGGAAAAAGAGACTGACGGAAAAAGAGACTGACTGGGAAAGAGAGACTGGGAAAGAGACAGACGGGGAAAGAGACAGATGGTGAAAGAGACAGACACAGATACAGACAAAGAGACAGGGAAAGAGACAGATGAGGAAAGAGAGAGACGGGGAAATAGACATGCCAGGGAAAGAGACAGACCAGGGAAAGAGACAGACCAGGGAAAGAGACAGACCAGGGAAAGAGACAGACCAGGGAAAGAGACAGACCAGGGATAGAGACAGACCAGGGATAGAGACAGACCAGGGATAGAGACAGACCAGGGATAGAGACAGACCAGGGATAGAGACAGACCAGGGATAGAGACAGACCAGGGATAGAGACAGACCAGGGATAGAGACAGACCAGGGATAGAGACAGACCAGGGAAAGAGACAGACCAGGGAAAGAGTCAGACGGGGAAAGAGTCAGACGGGGAGAGCAACAGACACAGAGAGAGACAGAGATAGAGACAGACAGAGACACAGAGAGAGACAGACAGAGACAGATACAGAGACAGAGAGATATACACAGACAGACACATAGAGACAGACAGGGAAAGAGACAGACATAGAGACAGAGACTGGGGGAGAGACAGTTACTATCCCGGGCAACTCCCGGGTACTTCAGCTAGTTGACTATACAAACAACTAACTGATTAGCTGTTTTTTAGTGCTGCTGTGTTGGTTGGGTAATGTAAATGGACGTGTATAGATACAAGTTGAAAGTGACAACAGAAAAAGGCTGACTACACCTGATGTGATGTAGTTTACCTAATATTGTGTTTTATTTTATTCTTTTAATGTAAAGTGGTCTCATCCTAAGGCTGCGTTATATGAAATATGTAAAACAATCTGTTTTAAAGTCTAATTAATTATTGCCAGCTTGATCTTCCTCTCTTCATTAACAACTTGTCAAAAATACCCAGTAATAACTATTTGCCAAAGGACTTTATTACTGCAGAATATATCACTATGAAATTGAGTCCTTATGTCTCAGCATGTTATCTATTTATGCTGCGTGTAAACGATTTTATGATTTTGGAAAGACTACGCCATATGTTTCTTTGTTTGTCTTGAAAATATAAAAGTGAATTTTATGTTGTTATCCTCAGTTCTACAGAAGTTTAACCCCAGTTCTGTTATGACAATATCTCATGTGCATACTTGTCATAGACATTTTAGTGCTGGCTCTATAAATGTACTTAAAGGGAATCTATCACCATTTTGTGGTTTTTCGTTAATATCGGCATACTGGTGGCAAAAAGGTGAAATTAGCCATACCTGTATTCTTCCTGGATTATGGTCCATTTTGGAAAAATCATCTATTATATTTCTATTTTTCAGGCTATGGGGCGCATGCTGCCTGGAAGATAAGCTGACCTCTAGTCTTCAATATCCCCAATTTCTCCTCCTCTTCTCTTTAGTATGCGCCTGTGATGTCAGAAGTGTGGCAGGAAATATTGTGAAGTAGCACTGACTCCCTGATGCCTGCGCACATCAAAATTAAAAACTATGCCCAGGGAAGGGCTTAAAAGTACAGGAGGAAATACAGCAGGCATAATGCGCAAGCGCAGGATTTCCGGCCGCACTCCGGACATTACAGGCACATACTAAAGAGAAGAGGAGGAGAAATTGGGGTTAATGAAGACCGGAGGCCGGTTTATCTTTCAGACAGCAAATGCCCCATAGCCCAGAAGATAGAAGATATAAGAGATTTTTTTCCAAAATGGCCCATCATCTAGTAGGCATACAGGTATGGCTAATTTCACCTCTATGCCACCTGTATGCCCATATTAATAACTAAAGAACCACAAAAGGGTGACAGGTTCTCTTTAAAATGGTTATCTGGGGCTATTTTATTTTTTCTTACTATGAGTCTAAGAACTTGCATGTAAACAATCTCTGCCAGTTCAGAGTAGTCACAAACTGCTCCTGTCGGCAATTGTGCGGCTTCCTATAATGTCACATCAAGACATGAAAGCTTTTTGGGGTGCAAATGGTGATTAAAGGATGTGCTGGTCAAAGCGCCTGTTCCCAAAGTAACAGCAGCAGAAAAAACAACCACACCTTCATGTATACTTGAATATAATAAACAAAAGGCTTTTTGTTTTTGAAAAAGCAATTCATATAGTGGGTGTGACACCCCACGGAGCTCAAGATAGGAGCTTACCTCCGTAACTTGTATACCCGTCGCCGGGCCAGTGGTTTGTTGAAGTCGTGGCCTGACCCGGTTCCGTGGCCCCGTGGTGCACAGTAAAGGGAGGCTAGCTAGGATTGTTCCTGGAGAGGACGTCACCAGTTGCAGTGGTGACTGGGGTTCCGGCCTTCTCCGCTGCGGACCCTTCCTCCGACCTTTCCCCCTTGGAACGGATTATGTCGACTACGCCACCTGCGGTGTGCGGCCAGGGATAAGGCCGCCGCTGCATGGTACCTCGCTGGGGGTGATGTTGGGGTGCAGCCGGGATGATATTGCTCCCCACAGGCGGAGTGCCCCCCGGGAGGGAGAACGGGGAACTGGGAATCGCTGGATCACAAGGCGATCACAAACAGAGTCAGAGTCACTGGGTTGTGGGTTTCAGATCTTATTTACTCACAGTTCTTTCATATTCACTACAAGGACTCCGTTTGTTCCCAAGCAGGGCAGATATCAAGTCTGGTAAGGCAGCCTGTGGACTTTATCTTCCTGTGCTCTCATGTGGTGGTCCCCTCCTTGTCTCTGGAGCTCTTGGGACCCATTACTTTTCCACCTGAAGCTGCGGGGCTCTGTAACCCTCTTTTGTTCCATGCCACATGACTACCGGTAAGGAAAGAGTGTATAACCAGTCTGGACCCGGTGATACCTCTGCTCCCCTCCCTGAGAGAGCTCTTAGAGAGCTGATCACTGCATGTTCTCTCTCTGCTTCCCCAAGGCGTTCTGACTAAAATTAAAGTAAGGCTGCTTTCACACTTGCGTTGAACGGCATCCATTGCTATCCACCGCCTTGAGGAATTACGATAACCGTTGCAGGAAACCGTTTATTCCTCATAGGCTTCTATTAAGGGAGGCGGATTGCAATGGATGGTCTTGCGTTGCATCTGCCCCGCGGCGCATCAGTTGTTTTGTCGCTGACCGTCAGTGACCGTTGGGCGGAAGGAACGCTGAATTTAGCGTTTTTTGTTTCTGCAAAAAAACGCACTCCGCAGGATTCCGTTGGGATCGGATACGAAGTATCATGAATGTCTATGGTGCTGGATTCCGTCGCCATGTGTTTGGCAATGGATTCCAGTGCAGGATTCCGTCACGTTCTATTGAGCATGCTCAGCATGTCCAGCAGAACATTCTAAATCGTTTAAAAGCACTCCTGGACTTTCTCTATGTCTGTCGGTCTCTCTGTCAATCTCTATCTCTCTCTCGGTCTCTCTCTCTCTCTCTCTCTGTCAATGCCGGTCTCTCTCTCTCTCTGTCAATGTCGGTCTCTCTCTCTCTGTTGGTCTGTCTCTCCCTCTCTCCCCCTCTCTCATACTCACCGATCACCGGCGTGGTGCTGCACAGCTGTCACACTTCTCTGGCGGGTTTTCCTCTTTTGAAAATGTCGTCCGCTCATCACTCCATCTAGTATTCACTGCTTCCCCTGCCCATCGGCGCCTATTATTGGTTGCAGTCAGACCCTCCCCCACAGTGAGTGACAGTTGTCTCACTGCAACCAATCACAGCTGCCGGTGGGCAGGTCTATAAAGTGCAGTACAATAAATAAATAAATAATTTAAAAAAAATGACGTGCGGTCCCCCCCGATTTTGATACCAGCCAAGATAAAGCCACATGGCTGAAAGCTGGTATTCTCAGGCTGGGGAGCCGCATGTTATGGGGAGCCCCCCAGCCTAAAAATATCAGCCAGCAGCCGCTCGAAATTGCCGCATCCATTAGATGCGACAGTCCCGGGACTCTACACGGTTCATCCCGAATTGCCCTGGTGCAGTGGCAATCGGGGTAATAAGGAGTGAATTGAAGCACATAGCTGCCACTAAGTCCTAGGTTAATCATGCCAGGCATCTATGAGACACCCCCAATGATTAACCTGTAAGTGAAAGTAAATAAACACATACACCCGAAAAAATACTTAATTTGGAATAAAAGACAAAAAACACCCTCTTTCACCACTTTATTAATCCCCAAATACCCCTCCAGGTCCGACGTAATCCATAAGAGGTCCCACAACGCTTTTAGCTCTGCTACATCGGAAGCTGACAGGAGCGGCAGTAGAACACCGCCACTCCTGTGAGCTCCACGCAGAAACTGAAGTGAGTCGCACTGTCTGCTGGGACGTCACTGAGGTAATGCCGGTGTGTGTGCAGTGATGATGGGTGCAGAAGTGCTGGGGTGTGTGCTGTGATGATGGGGGCGGTAGTGCCGGTGTGTGTGCGGTGATGATGGGTGCGGGAGTGTCGGGTGTGTGCGGTGATGATGGGTGCGGTAGTTCCGGGGTGTGTGCAGTGATGATGAGTGCGGTAGTGCCTGCGTGTGTTTGGTAATGATGGGTGCAGTAGTGCCGGTGTGTGCAGTGGTAATGATGGGTGCAGTAGTGCCGGTGTGTGCAGTGATGATGGGGGCTGTAGTGCCGGTGTGTCCAGTGATGATGGGGGCGGTAGTGTAGGTGTGTGCGGTGATGATGGGGGCGGTAGTGCAGGTGTGTGCGGTGATGATGGGGGCGGTAGTGCAGGTGTGTGCGGTGATGATGGGGGTGATAGTGCAAGTGTATGCAGTGATGATGGGGGCGGTAGTGCAGGTGTGTGCGATGATGATTAGGACTCTCTCTCTCGGCTATAATGCAACACGTTATTTCACAGGAATCTGTTGCCTTTATTATGACACTATTTACAACGCATCCATCACATGCATCACAGAACGCATTGTGACGGATGCCGTTCAACTCAAGTGTGAAAGTAGCCTAAGGTATTTTTTCGGGTGTATGTGTTTATTTACTTTCACTTACAGGTTAATCATTGGGGGTGTCTCATAGACTCCTGGCATGATTAAACTAGGACTTAGTGGCAGCTTGGTGGCGTATTTTCCACCGCACCAGGGCAATTCGGGATCACCCGGTAGAGTCTCGGGACTGTCGCATCTAATGGATGCGGCAATTCCGGATGGCTGCTGGCTGATATTTTTAGGCTGTGGGGCTCCCCATAACGTGAGGCTTCCCAGCCTGAGAATACCAGCCTTCAGCCGTGTGGCTTTATCTTGGCTGGTATCAAAATTGGGGGGGGACGCAGTCATTTTTTAAAAATTATTTTTTATTTATTGTACTGCACTATATAGACCCGCCCACCGGCGGCCGTGATTGATTTCAGTGAGACAGCTGTCACTCACCGTGGGGGCAGGTCTGACTGCAACCAGTAATAGGCGCCGGAGGGCGGGGGAAGCAGTGAACACTAGATGGAATAATGAGCGTCCGGCATTTTCAAAAGAGGAGAACCCGCCAGAGAAGTGTGACAGCCGTGAAGCACCACACTGGTGATCGGTGAGTATGAGAGAGGTGGAGAGAGGGAAAGACAGACCGACAGAGAGAGAGAGAGATAGAGACCGACAGAGAGATAGAGACCGAGAGAGACCAACAGAGAGAGAGACTGACAGACAGAGAGAGAGACCAGGTGTGCTTTTAAACTATTTAGAGCGTTCTGCTGGACATTCTGAGCATGCTCAGTAGAACGTGACGGAATTCTGCACTGGAATCCGTCACCAAACACATGGCAACAGATCCAGCACCATAGACATTCAGGATGCCTCATAATGGATGCCAACGGAATCCTGCGGAGTGCGTTTTTTTACAGCAACAAAAAACGCTACCTTCAGCGTTCCTTCCGCCTGTCGGTCACTGATGGTCAGCGACAAAACAACTGATGCGCCGCGGGACGCAAGACCATCCGTTGCAATCCACCCTTAATAGAAGCCTATGAGGAATAAACGGTTTCCTGCAACGGTTACTGTAATTCCTCCAGGTTGGGGATAGCAACGGATGCCGTTCATTGCAAGTGTGAAAGCAGCCTTAACCTCTTCCTGCCTTGACACTATAAAATACATATAAATACATATATAAAATACAATACCCTGTACCACCCAGTCTCAGGGGGTGCTAGATTGGCACAAAGTGTGGAAATAGTTGAGACAAATCTAAAAGACGTTTTGACCCCTTCCGGGCCTTTCTTATGTAGTTGCTAGAAAAAAAAAAAAAGTATAAACATAAAATATACTGTACAACCCAGTGAGTGCAAACAAGTGTACATAGTTCTGTAAAACATGAGGGCAAGCACACCATTCTGAATATGTACAAAGGTATGGCAGAACTAAATTAAAATAATATCAAGACACGATAGTAAAGATACGGTAATATAAGAGAAAAAGCACAACATCTAGTACGTAGTAAAATGCAAATAGGCAAAAAGAAGTAGCCATAATCTAGCCATGGACAAAAAATGTCATAAAAAGTTGTGGCTGTACATAGGGTCATTAAGTCTAAACCATGCCTAAACAAAAGATCCTAACACAGTGATCGCGAACCTATGGCCCGCATGCCAGACAGGGCCCTCTCTGTTGTCATGCACGCTGTCGCCTAATCTAGCAGCTTTGAACTGCTGGCATGATTGCGCTAGCTGTTCAAAGTTGTGTTGGAGCAGAGTAGCTATTACTCCTTGCTCAGACACATATTTTCAGCCTAGGAGCATCATTAAGCCTGCCACCATCGAATAACGTCATGCGCCGGTGTCATGACATCTTGTGGCTCTATGAGATGAATAGCAAGCAGGAGAAGGAAGGTGAGTATGATTTTATTTTTTTTACTGTGTGCAGCGCGATGGGGGCTTATATGTATCAGGATGCATGTACCAGGACTGAGGGACAATTTACCAGAATGGAGGACAATTTACCATGATGGGGGACATTTTACCAAGATGGGGGACATTTACCAGGATGAGGGACAATTTTCTAGGATGAGAGACATTTACCAGGATGGGGGACAATTTACCAGGATGAGCGACATTTACAAGGATGGCGGACATTTACCGGGATGCAGCAATATACCAGCATGGAGGACATTTTATCAGGGTGGGGGACATTTACCAGAATAGGTGATATATACCAGGATGAGGGACATTTACCAGGATGCAACCATATACCAGGATGGGGGACATTTTACCAGGATAGGTGTCATTAACCAGGATTCAACCATATACCAGGATGGGGGACATTTTACCAGGATAGGTGACATTAACCAGGATACAACCATATACCAGGATGGGGGACATTTTACCAGCACAAGGGACATTTGGGGACATCTATACCAGGATTGGGCTATGATGTGGACAGCTATAACAGGATGGGGGTATGATTGAGACATACAGTATATACCAAGGTGGGGCTATGATGGGGACAGCTATACCAGGATGGGCGACATATTCCAAGATGGGGCAATGAGATGGACATCTATACCAGGATGGCGCTATGATGGGAGATCTATACTAGGATGTGGCTTTGATGGGGATGTATACCAGGATAGGCCCATGATCTATCCTATCTATCTATCTATCTATCTATCTATCTATCTGTCACACGAATGTGAAAATGTGGCCCAAGGGGTTTAACATATAACAGCATTACTCCAAGTCATACAGCACAGAATAAAGATTTTCATGAAGTTACTTACCGCTGACATCTTATCTGATTAGTTTTCTCTTGTTTCTTCTGGTCAGATTTTCATGTCATCATCTTCCAGCCACAACTTGTCTTGTCACACACTGATCATCCCAGCCCTGAAAATAACAAGGTCAAATATATTGTGTATATACATTTGCGTCCTGAATAAAAAAAAAATCCTCAGACTGCGAGGTTATCAAGGCCATCTCATGAATTGTAGGGTGGGGAGGACACTATGAGGGTCATATAATAAATTGTGGGGTGAGAAGGAGGTTATCAGGGCCATATCATGAATTGTGGGGTGGTGAGGATACTATGAGGGCCATATAATTTGTGGGGTGGGGAGGACATTATGTGGGCCATGTAATGAATTGGTGGGTGAGGAGGAGGCTATGAGGCCATATAATGAAATGTGGGGAGGAAGCTTTGAGGAACTTAGCGTAGTCCCCCCACTATCCAATTAATTTTAAAGGGAATCTGTCAGGTCCCCCATGTCCTCCAACCCAGCCGCATTCACATCTGTAAGTCAAAGTTCCCTGCCTAACCTGCCCTGTGTAATGTTAAACTAAAAAAATAATGTTTAAAAAAGCATTTATAAACTGTACTGTCACTGTGCTAATTATGGCAGTGACTAGTTGATGTGGAGTTAGTTGCCCAGAGTACTTGGCCCCTGTGGGCATGATAACATGATTTCCAAGTTGCAGCATCACTGCAGCTTCTAGTAATCTTGCGCATGCTCGCGGCTGTGTTCACTCACATTGAATCTCATCTGTAGTTGGGTGCATTAGTCCCAGCTTCAGAGAGGTGCTGTGTACATGAACAGAAGTACAAAAACTGTTTCTCCAATCATGCGCAGTTTGCCTCACTGAAACCGGGACACGTAAACCTAACTTCAGATGAGATTCAATATGAGTGAACACAGCCGCGCACATGTTCAATATTTCCAGGAGCTCGGATGATGCCGGGTTGTGGAAATCATGTTATCACACTCACAGGGGCATGACAGTATGGAAAGAGGGCCGACTAATCAATGCCCTAATTAGCATAGAACTAACACACTTTATAAGTCCTTGTTTTAAACAATTATTTTAACCAATAACATTACACTGGGAACTTTTACATACTGACATGAATGCTGCTGGGGGGTATAGGAGGACCTGACATATTTCCTATAAAGAAAAAGGAGCCAGCACGATCTGAAATTGGCATGCATCATATAAAAAGTGCAAATTCACAGATTTATTCCAACTGTACTATAATAAAAAAAATGAGATTTTTTAGAAAATAATTTATCAATTCTTTGAGCCACCCCTGCCAACGTCATGGCAAATCTCAATAGGGGGGTCCTAACCCATATTATGTATTTCATGTGCCATGCGGCCTCCTAGATAAAGTTTAAAGCAGAACCATAATGGAGCACACATACCTGTAACCTGTATATAGCCGCTTCCATGTTGCAAAAGAGGCAATTATGGATAGAGGCAAGCCCAGGTCCCAGTATGTGGAGCAAGCTCTACACCTACCAGGACTATATCAGAACTGACCCTCCCAGTGACAGACAGCAACCATTGATAAAGGCGGACCAGATCCAAGTATGGTGCTTAATTAGCATTGCTTGTGGAAAGGGGTGAGGCAACTGAATGTGAACAGCTACCAACAGGAGGAATACATTGCAAACCCAAATTAGGCGTGCATAGTATGGTGATGGTCAGTCACCAGACATGGTAGCATAACTACAGTCATAACAGAGAAAAAGGAGCCAGCACGATGTGAAATTGGCATGCATCATATAAAAAGTGCAAATTCACAGATTTATTCCAACTGTACTATAATAAAAAATGAGATTTTTAGCAAATAATTGATCAATTCTTTGAGCCACCCCTGCCAACGTCACGGCAAATCTCAATGGGGGGTCCTAACCTATATTATGTATTTCATGTGCAATGCGGCCTCCTAGATAAAGTTAAAAGCAGAAAGCAGTTGCTGTCTGGCACTGGGAGGGTCAGTTCTGATATAGTTCTGGTATGTGTAGAGCTTGCTCCACATGCTGGGACCTGGGCTGGCCTCTATCCACAATTGCCTCTTTTGCAACATAGAAGCAGTTATATACAGGTTACAGCTATGTGTGCTCCATTATGGTTCTGCTTTTAACTTTATCTAGGAGGCCGCATGGCACATGAAATACATAATATAGTGTAGGACCCCCCCTATTGAGATTTGCCGTGACGTTGGCAGGGGTGGCTCAAAGAATTGATCAATTATTTGCTAAAAATCTCAATTTATATTATAGTACAGTTGGAATAAATCTGTGAATTTGCACTTTTTATATGATGCATGCCATTTTCAGATCGTGCTGGCTCTCCTCTCTCTATATTTCCTATAAAGTCACATATAATGTCCTCCTCCCCCCTCCTATTCATCATAAAGCCCTGAAGCCCTTCTTCCACCCATTGCTTTAATCTTAATCCTCTCCTTCCTTATTGTCCCCTCCTCAGGCTATTAGTCACCACTCAGCTCTCCCTACTTATTGTCCCCTCCTCAAGATATTAGTCACCACTCACCTCCCCCTCCTTGTTGTCCCCTCCTCAGGCTATTAGTCACTACTCACTTCCCCCTCCTTATTGTCCCTTCTTCAGGCTGTTAGTCAACACTCACCTCCACCTCCTGATTATCCCCTCCTCAGGGTATTAGTAACCACTCACCTCCTCCTTCTCATTGTCCCCCCTCAGGGTATTAGTCACCGCTCATGTCTCCGCTCGGGCCCCCGCTGTACGGCTTCTTCTCCTGATGGGTCATTTTCAAATGACCACGTGCGCAGTGTGCTGACGTCATCAGGGCGCATGTGCCTGTGTCACAACAGAAAGTTCTGGGCATGGAGCAGAGAAAAGACACCTGCGTTCCACTGCCCACACTGTGCGGAGCTGCAGGATTGCTCCCTGCTTGGCGTGCTGCTTGTCAAGAGGGCAATCTGACCAGGAGCTCCAGAGCCTTGAGCTCCGGACAACAGGTCAGATTGATCTTTTTGTTAATCAGACAGCAAAGACCCCCTGAGCCTCTGGGCACCGGTGCAGCTGCATCGGCGGTATGTCCGCCCCTGATTGGAACCCTTTGGTACTAGTGTCTGACGTGTATGGATCCAATAGGGCTCCCTCTGCTTAAATAGTTGTATGTGATTAGCTCTGCATTTTGGTTTGTTGATTTGTTTTAATGACTTGAAACTGTAATTCGGAATCCCTGAATTGCTGTTTCACCAATAAAAAGCCACTTGTTTGTTGAATTCAAGAATCCATGAGAGTGCCGTTGTTTCTTCTTCTGGTGATATCACATTGATAGAGCAGCTGCTTGTCCACCATACTCTGTTGATGAGATGTTACTGACTATGTCATGCTGATTGACAGCCAGCTCCTCGTTACCTATCATGTCGGAATTCGTGCCCTGTCGACCGAGCCTCCTGAATGAGTAAGAGCTGCTCCATTTATATACGATCAAATGAAGCAGCAGGATCGCTGGCAGGAGAGGTTCGTGACAGGTAGAACCTGCTGGTAGTTAGCAATTAACTTCCTGTCAGTCCTTAGTCCATGAGAAAAAATAAAATAGTCAAAGATAACCAGTTTAAGTGCATTCTACTAACATGACTTACTTATTCTAATATCAAAACCTTTCCTTATTCATTCCTGCATGTATGTATCAAATCCAATCATGTTCTTTACATTTTAATTTAAAGTAGCACTCCTAGCATTTTTATCCCTTAATTCTTTGTAAATATGTATGTGAATTAGTGTACGTGTATTAAAATACTTACTAATTACTGTCTTCTCCTGTTTCTAGCGCAGCTGCTGCCCTCTGGACCATGTGACCTCTCTTCAGCTTTGCCGGCTCACACTATATAGAACACTAGCTGCTTTCCAAAGTCTATAATGCTCAGAATGAAGCATCTTAGACATACATTGAGAAAGTAACTTCAGATCATCATTTTAAAAACCAGAGCCTTCAAAATGCTGAAAACTAATTCAACAAGTTTATTAACCCTTTTGGTGCTTCACAGGAATGCAAATCTGGAAGGAAAAGATGAAAATGTAATTTTTCCAAACAAAAATGTTACTTTAGACTAAATTATGCATGTTCACAAGGGTAACAGGAGAAAATACACCGAACAATGTGTTGTGCAATTTCTCCTGAGTACATGTCATATGTGGGGGAAAATATTGTTTGGTTGCATGGGAGGGCTAGGAAGGGAAAGAGCACCATCTGAATTTTGGAACTCAAAATTGTCTGGAATCGATAGTGGATGTCGCGTTTGCAGAGCCCCTAATGTGCCTGAATAGTGGAATTCCCCCCACAAGTGACCCTATTTTGAAAAATACACCCCTCAAGGAATTTATTTAGATGTTTGCTGAGCACTTTGAATCCCCCGGGTGCTGCTCAGAATTTTATAATGTTGAGTTGGGAAAATAAAAAAAAAAATCACATTTTTACCACAATTTTTTTTTATTTTCACAAGGGTAACAGGAGAAAATGCACCATACAATTTGTTGTGCAATTTCTCCTAAGTGCATTGATACCCCCTATGTGGTCAGAAAATACTGTTTGGACACACTGTCAAGCTCCAAAATTAAGAGTGACGTTTTGGAGAGCAGACTTTGATGGAATGGTGTAAGGGTATGTGCGCACGTTGCTTTTTACCTGCTTTTTACCTGCTTTTTTGCTGCTTTTTCTTCTGCGCTGTTTAATGCCAAAATGGATGTGTTCTTCTATTCAAGCAAAGTCTATGGGAATTTGGGTTTCTTGTTCACACTATGTTGTTCAAAATGCTGCCTTTTTGTGGCAGAACTTTGGTCAAAAACTCAGCTTTGCAGTGCAAAACCCAAATGGCAAAAACAATTGACATGTTGCTTCTTTGAAAAGCTGAGTTTTTGACCAAAGTTCTGCCACAAAAAGGCAGCATTTTGAACAACATAGTGTGAACAAGAAACCCAAATTCCCATAGACTTTGCTTGAATAGAAGAACACATCCATTTTGGCATTAAACAGCGCAGAAGAAAAAGCAGCAAAAAAGCAGGTAAAAAGCAGGTAAAAAGCAACGTGCGCACATACCCTAAGGGTGCAATTTTACATTTTGAGAGCCCCTGATGTGTGGAAACAGTAGAAATCCCCCACAAATGACCCCATTTTGGAAACTACACCCCTCAAGGAATTCATGAAGATGTGTGGTAAGCACCTTTAATCCCCAGATGCTTCACAGAATTTTACAATGTTGAACCATAAAAATGAAGAAAATTAGAATTTTCCCACAAAAATGGTGCTTAAGCCGCCAATTTGTTAATTTTCACAAAAGTAGCAGACAAAATTTACCCCAAATTTTGTTGTACATTTTCTCCTGAGTACATCAAAGCTCCATATGTGGTGGGAAACTACTGTTTGGACACACTACTGAGTTCCGAAAGGAAGGAGGGATGTTTTTGAGGGCAGACTTTGATGGAATTGTATGCAGGCGCTATATTGTTTTTGCAGAGCCCCTGATGAGCCGAACAGTGGAACACCCCCCACAAATGACACCATTTTGGTAACTACCCCTCACAGAGAACTATCCAGAGCAGCGGTGGGCAATTAATTTTTTTGATGGGGCCGCATGAGAGACTGATGGGTGTGGTGAGCCAAATCAATATGCTTAAACGAATTCTAGTCAATATTAATATTAAGATATTATAATTATTCGCGGCCAGCCGATTTAACGCTTTCCGTTTCTTTTTTCACTACCCTTCTTCTGAGAGCTGTAACTTTTTTATTTTTCCATGAATACAGCCATGTTAGGGCTCATTTTTTGTGAAACAAGTTGTACTTTTAAATGAAACCATGAGTTTTATCATATAATGTACTGGAAAACGGCAAAATAAATTCCAAATGTGGAAAAATTGCAAAAAAGTGCAATAGCATGATGGTTTTTGAGATATTTTATTCCCTGTGTTCACTATACGGTAAAACTGATTAGTTGGTGTGATGCCTCAGGTTGGTGTGAGTTCATAGTCACCAAACATGTATAGGTTTACACTTATTTAAGGGGTTCAAAACAATTAAGAGGTTTGTCCAAAAAAGTAGCGCACTTTTTGCGACATTTTATGCGATCCGTAGCATTCTCATTTTTTGGGATATATAGCTCAGTGATGGCTTACTTTTTCCGTATCGAACTGACATTTTTAATGGTTCAATTTTTCCACAGATGCTACATTTTGATCGCCTGTAATTGCATTTTGTGCAAAATTTGCAGCAACCAAAAAGCGTAACTTTGGCGTTTTGAATTTTTTTGCCGCTACGCTGTGTAACAATCAGATTAAATTATATTAAATTATATATTTTAATAGATCGGGCATTTCTGAATGTGCTGATACCAAATGTGTATATATATTTTTTTTTAACCCTTTAATTTTCAATGGGGCAAAAGGGGGGTGATTTGAATTTTAAGTTTTTTTTATTTTTTTTAAATTTTTCAAAACTTATTTTTTTAACTTTTTATTTTACTAGTCCCCCTAGGGAGCTATAAAGATCAGCTTTCTGATCGCTCATTCTTTTCTCTCGATCAGAGCAGCATCACTCAGATCGGGAGAAATGATCATCTCTTTTAACCTGCAACACTCGGCTGCTGGTTACAGGACCTGAGTCATGTGAGCTACAGGAGTCATCACATGACCCTATGCTACCATGACAACCATTGGATCCACGTAATCACGTCACGTGACTTCCGGTGGCGGGCGGTGAGTACAGATCTACCACGATCGCCATTAAAATGGTGCTGTCACATTTTGACAGCCCCATTTAACTCGTGCCTACAAGGCACACATGTCAGCTGTACAAATCAGCTGACATGTGGGCGGATCCCCCCCAGCTTCCCGCGCCAGCTGGAGGGGATTGACACTATGACCGCTAGGATGTAACTTTACTGCCTGCGGTCGGTAAGGGATTCATATTAATTGTATCATTTAATATTGAGCAGAATTAGGTATGCCAACATCCCCTTATATACAGTATCATCCCAAACACAGCAACCACAGTGTGAGCCCTCATGTAGATCTCTATATACTGGATGAGTCCCCACATAGCTCCCTGCATAAAGAATGAGTCCTCACATCCCCCACTATATAAAGTATATACCCCCACACTGCCCCCTACATACAGTAAGAGCCCCCGCATTGCCCCTTTATACAGTATGAGCCCCCCACATAGCCTCTCTATTTACAATATGAGACCTCAGATAGCCCCTTGTATATAGTATCGGCAACCACATACCCCTTTATTTACAATGTGAGCCCCACACTATCCCTCTATATACAATGTGAACTCCCACATAGCCTTTTCTATATACAGTGTGAGCACCCACATAGTAGTTTGGGTTTGGAAACTGACTACCAAAAAACAGAGTTTGGGTTTGAAGTTTGAGTGAGTTACTAGTGCAAACTACTCAAGCGAGCAGCGCTGTGCTTGGGAATGAGTGATGCTTAGTCGTGTGCAGTGTTTTAATGGCTCGCATTGTGGGTAGAATCAGCTTGATTAGATGTAGTGTGCACACACACACACACAAAAATTTTTTTTTTAAAAAACCCCACTTACCCTCTCCCGGAAGTATTATGCTTATGGCTGGCAGCATGTGGGTGGAGCCACTAAATGCCCAAATACTGACTTCCATTGAGGTTCGGATCAAGTCAGGGTCACAAACCAAACCTTATTTAAGGTTTGACTGTGTCCTCCGAACCACACCTCTAAAGGTTTGCTCATCTCTAATGGTCAGAAATAGTGTTATCACTCATGTACATACAGAATAGCTTCTTTTGATATGGGTAGGTTCACACGGCCGATTCTGCACATACAAGAACCATGCATCGAATATTCTGATCAGACTTTCAGAGGAGTTTGATCAGGGCTTTATCAGAGCAGCATTAGTTTTTTCTTGTGCATGGAGAGAAAAAAAAAGTTTCTCCGCCTTGTCCTTTCTGTCAGTCCGTGAAAATTGGACAGCACTCAGATTTCATCCCAGTGCGGTCCGATTTGTCTCATGGACCCACAGACTGGCATTGGCGATTGCATCAAAATTGGACATGTCTCTGATTTTTTTTGCACGCACTACTCAGTCTGAGGATAAAAATCAGACATGCACAGCCTCATTGAAAATCATAGGTACGAGTGCTATCTGTGAAATAAACAGATGGCACTTGTACAAGAAAATTGATTGCGTGCAGGAGCCCCAAAAGCAATGAATTGCCATTCTTTAACTACTTTGGGAAAAAAGGTTCAGTTCGTAAGGAACTATAATTAATCAGGCCAATTTGCTATTCTTTGTTGACTGCTATTCCACTTTAGCTGTTTATTGCCACACAAGTTGCATTTTCTGAAATTTAAACACTCACACTTTATGTTTTAACTTATAAGCTGCTGATATAAATGCCTCATTATACATATCATAAAATTAATCTTTCACACATTTCCACATTATAGCACATTTTACATAAGTGTCACGAACATGTCTCAAAAATGTATAGTTTATAGATTCAAAATATTCCTTATTTATTGTGGGGTTTCCTTATAGTGGAGCATCACAGAACAAGCATAGATCAGGTTTAGTTTTCTTCTTATTAACTATGTTTACAAAACAAGAGAAATAAAACAAAAAGAGCACTAACTTTTACGATAATTAATAGAAAGTATACTTTTAAAGAGGTGGTCGGACTCCTACCCCCTGAAGACACAAGCATAATTGTACATACATAATGTATATAATGTGTAGAGCAGGGGTCTCAAACTCGGCTGGGTGTATGGGCCGCACATAGAAGAAAAAATATTTGGGGGGGGGCACATTCTTTGCAGGGCCAAGTGACATTTTAATGATTCCATGTATTTTCTTTTATACACCTTTGGATCACTTTTTGTGAACTTTTTTTACTTGTTTATTAAAATAAACGTGCACTTTTTTACTACGTTTATATGTAAAAAAGCATTTTTAATGGTAAAAACATTTTTTTTTATCTCTTACTTTTGCCCAGTAGTAATGTACCCATCATTGTGCCCAGTATTAATGTACCCATCCTTGTGCCCAGTAGTAATGTGCCCATCCTTGTGCCCAGCAGCATTGTGTCCATCCTTGTAGTATTGTGCCTATCTCTGTAGTATTGTGCCCATCCTGAAGCATTGTGCCCATCCTTGCAGCATTGTGCCCATCCTTGCAGCACTGTACCCATCCCTGTAGCATTGTGCCCATCCCTGTAGCATTGTGCCCATCCCTGTAGCATTGTGTCCATCCCTGTAGCATTATGCCCATCCTGCAGCATTGTGCCCATCCTTGTAGCATTGTGCTTATCCTGGTAGTATTGTGCCCATCTTTGTAGCATTGTGGCCATCCTGCAGCATTGTGCCCATCCTTGTAGCATTGTGCCCAAGTAGTAATGTCTCTAGTTCTCATCTTAGTTCCCTATTATGCCATTCTTGACATACACAAAAAAAGAAAAAAAGATTCTTCTCACCTTTCCTCCGTTCTCTCTGTTTTCTCTTAACTGCTTATTGTGGCTTACAGACCCGTAGAACCTGTGACGATCGCGTTACCATGCAGGGGGCCAGCGCCAGCAGGACTTTACTACAGTTGATTCATTTGCGGCTCAGCACGCACTTAGGAGCTCTCTGCTCTCTACCATTACAGTCAAGCAGATGATTTCATACAGCGATGTTACCTGCTTGACATTGGTATAGTGCAGAGCAGTGGCGTAACTAGAGTTTGATGGGCCCTGGTGCTAAATTAGGACCGGGGTCCCCCTTGGGGTACAGGATAATTACACTGACGCTTGGCTCTTTCCCTCAGCATCCAGCTTACCCATGCTACGATATCCGTTTTTCCCCTTAGTACCCAGCTTTCCATGTTCTGATATCCATCTTGTCCTCAGCACCCAGCTTTCCAATGCTCTGCTTTACAACTTTCCCTCAGCACCCAGCTTGCCCTTGATATCAGAGCATGTGAAACCTGGGAGGTGAGGGAAAGATGTATAGTAAAACATGGGAAAAGTTGAGTGTTAAGAGAAAGATGTATAGCAGAGCATGGGTGGGTGACCCAGCAATCAGCATCAGCTGGGCGCTGAGGCAAGATAGATATCAGAATATATGAAATCTGGGTTCTGAGGGATATCAGAGCTTTCCCATCCCATGCTTGTATCTTTGTACCCCATCCAGGTGTATAGCCCTATCCATCTTTTGTTTTTTTTCTCTACATTATATTGTGCTATAAATAACATTATAGATTTATTCATGTTGGAACTAAAAATGGTAGTTGTTTTTTTAATGGTACATGAGTTTTGGTATTTTTAAGAGCAGTTTTTTTTGCCCTTTTAGTATTTATTCTACTTTATTAGTATCTGAATTTTAAAAATGCCACACATGTACACATTCACACAAATTGAGACATATACACTAGATTTCTCCTTATTTACTGTATATGTGAGCATTTTATACACACTATATATACACAAACAAATAAGAAAGTTGGATGTTTGACAGCAAACCATGAAGATGAGGAGACTCGGCCACCATCACAGGACAGCGGTGAGGCATATCATCAGTTATAGGGCAGTGTGGGAGGGGGGAAGGACAGTGCAGCTGTGGGTGAGGGGGCAGGACAGTGCAGCTCTGAGAGGCAAATAGGAGGATAGAAGAGGATAGTGGGGGAGGGGGCAGGAGAGTGCAGCTGTAAGGGAGGGGGCAGGAGAGTGCAGCAGACGTGGGAGCGGGCCAGGACAGTTCAGCTGTGAGAGGCAAATAGGATGATAAAAGAGGGGAGTGGGGGAGGGGTCAGGAGAGTGCAACTGTGGGGGAGGGGGTTAGGGCAGTGCAGCTGCAGGGGAGGGTGGCAGGAGAGTGCAGCTGTGGGGGAGGGGGGCAGGAGAGTGCAGCTGTGGGGGAGGAAGCAGGAGAGTATAGCTGTGGGGGTGGGGGGCAGGAGAGTGCAGCTGTGGGGGAGGGGGCAGGATAGTGTAGCTGTGGAGGACGGGGCAGGAAAGTGTAGCTGTGGGGGAGGGAGGCAGAAGAGTGCAGCTGTGAGAAGCAAATAGGAGGATAGAAGAGGGCAGTGGGGCTAGAGTCATCATTGAGGGAGCTCCAGTACTCACTTCAGGTCACATTGTGTTCCTCTGGAGCCTCCTGCTACTGCCAACTACAGAGCAATGGCAGTGCAGGAGAGAGGGATACAATCTCCTCAGAAGTCACTCATATTGTATTTCTGCAGCACTCCCTGCACAGGCCTGAGACTCCACAGTAGCTCCATGCCGGTGGGTGGGGCTTACTCCTGTGAGGCTTCGGAGCACTGAGTGTAAGGATGGCTGTGCTCAGCATTTCTCCCCTCTTCTGATGGATGGAACATGCAGCATATGTGCTGTATGCTGGAGGAGAGACTGTCAGGGGCCCAGTGGG